>NW_025767690.1:1200000-1632500 GCF_003918875.1 Haliotis rubra
CTTGGCACATAGATTGGTCTGGTGGTGTACTGGTGCCTTTTGGTAGTTTTGGAATTCTGAATAAAATATTTATGGCGTTTCCATGGCAACAAGTTTGACTTAGCCTGAAATTGGTGATAGTGCTGCTTTTGGGAGCAGAACTTTAAAAACCTTTCAATACTCTCCTTCCACTTTTCCATATACACACCTAAATATTTGACATAATCATTACTCGTAGACATAATCATGAAGAGTATTTTGCCATTGCGGGGGATATTGATGACTTTGTCTTCTTGTTTTTATGGCAATGTACTGCTGGACGGTACAGCGATGAGAGTAAACCAGGTGAAGTCCTTCACCAAGTCTGCCCAGAGTCTGTCTTTTGTTGAGAAGCTTTCTGAGAAGCCATTGCATCGTGTTTACATGCAGTGTGTTGAACAGAATAGCAATCCCACCCACTCCTTCGCATGGATGAAGTCGGCTGGTCTTAAATGTGAAACTGAGGGCTTCCTTTTTGCTGCTCAGGACCAGTCACTTCCCACTCGTAATCACCAAAATGTGATTCTTAAACTAAAGAAAATATCAATATGAAATGTCGACTATGTAATGAATTTCACAGAGACTGTCCAACATCTTGTCAGTGGATGCCCTTCTTTGGCACAAACAGCATATCTTAAACGACATGATGGCATGGTTCGTTGCTTTTACTACCGTCTCCGCCATGTCTGTGGCTTTGACTCCGAGGTCCATCCATGGTACGACACTGAACATGTCCAGGGTGTCATGGAAAATGATGCTTTCAAACTTCTGTGGAATAGGCCCGTATACAGCCTCAGAAGAATTCCAGCCAACAAACCTGATCTTGTCCTTTTTGATAAAGCCAATGAATTTATTTATATCATTGAATTTTCTGTCCCTTTTGACAGCAGTGTGATTGGCAAGATTCAGGAAAAGCATCATAAATATGCGGACCTTGCCTTTGAAATGTCTCGCTTGCATCACAAGTACACTGTCGTCAGACTCCCCATTGTTCTCGGTGCCCTTGGTTTGGTACCTCCTGATCTCCCTTCTGACACTCTGGGTAATGCAGAAGGCTGCAGTGTTGGGGAGTCTACATATTCTCCGGAAAGTTCTTGGTGGGTTCGACTAGGCAGTGTTTCCTCGGAGAAGTCCCATTCGCTGTCACTCCTCCGAAGTCCCATTAAGCTGTGTGGGTTGCATGTAGAGGGGGCAAGGGCCCTGAGCTGATGATGAGCCTTACCAGCCTGACTGTGCCAGGATCATCCGAACCCTCTCTGCTGCATTTTTCATCTTAATCTGTAAAACATAATAATAATTATACAAAAAATATGAATTTGAAGACTTGTTAAATAAGCTTACTCAGGGATCTAAATAGTACTTTATTTGTGTGCCATGGCAAGATCAGTATTGAAATGACACACATGACATGTTTTCAATGTGCCCTGGTGGCACAGGTTAAATTATAAATATATTACACACCATGATTCATTTAATGGAAAATGTAATAATTTGACCAACTGATTTAAAACCAATTTTTGCATGGCATCAAACTCTTTTCGGCTGGCACTCTCACAGTTTAACATGGGCATGGCCAGTTTGAATTCCAGTGAGCTTACCAGGAAATGCTGTTATGGATGATAACATAGTTTGTAGGTTAGTTTGTGGGGCGTGGACAAATGAAGCTGAACTATTCTGGCAGTCATGATAGTGTTTGGGAAATCCAGCCAGCATGTGTACATGATGTTTCCTGATATATTAACATAAATTGAAATGACATAATTTTTGTGATATTTTAGGTTTAATTGATTCATCAAATGCATAGGTGGATCCAGTGGGGGGGTGCAGGGGTGCGCATCCCCCCTTTTGTGCTGAAAGTTTGTTAAATGACCATTGAAACTCGGGTGAAAATGAAGTGTGCACCCCTCCTTTTCTCAATAGTGTGCACCCCCCCTTTCTTAAAAGGTGTATCCGCCCCTGAAATGGTATGGGCACTCATATTTTCACAACGGCACACATAAATTATCTGTCTGGTGCTAACTGGCAGCCTTTGAAAAAACATGCATTTTTATCCCTACTCCTTTATGAAATGATGTTCAGCTAGATAAGAGTCATGGACTCGGTTTTCGTAGCCAAGGCACTCTTTGCCAACAGAATTTTGTAGGCATTTATATTCAAAGTAAGTCTCATTGTTGATATGTGAATACATATAACATGTATAACTGAAACACAGATGGTATAGAAGTTAAAACTTTACCCACTCGGTCACCCTAAGAGGTATAGAGAATCTCACCCGAGTGTCTTTTGATATCAAATATATCACCCCGAGTTGATAAAGTTATAAATATCCAGGCTTGCCGAGGATATTTTTACTTTTATCAGCGAGTGTTGATATATTTGATATCAGAAGACACTAGGGTGAGATTCTATTTATCATCAAAAATCACTCTTCTTTAGTTTTCAATGAAAAATGTACATCTCTGAACACAGTAGACTGGCAGTGCAGCGATGTCATAGCATTGAGACGTCATCAAGTTCATGACGTCTCATAGCATTGTTAGGGCATTGTACAAAATCTATTGTCAAAACGATATCGCCTAGGAGATATCGTTTGATCTCACACAAGCAATATCTCCTTTGGCATACAGATTTGGATGATAAATTTTATATCTGTTAATAGTTATCTAAATATCAACATTGTTTTGTGAAATATGTTTTAAAGATTCACTCAGAAGTCATGTTTTGTTATGATTCAGTTCATCCAACAAGCTATCAGAAAGGACTTCACCAATGTTGTTGAGATCCTGACCCCACCTGAGGGCCAGGATGAGGGTGTGTGGAAGTACGAACATCTCAGGTGAGTCTCCTTCATATCATAGATCTACTGATATATATCTGTACCCACACATCCCCTCCCCACCCTCAAGGGCCAAGATGAGGGTGTGTGGAAGTACGAACATCTCAGGTGAGTCTCCCTCATATCATAGAGCTACTGATATATATCTGTACCCACACATCCCCTCCCCACCCCCAAGGGCCAGGATGAGGGTGTGTGGAAGTACGAACATCTCAGGTGAGTCTCCCTCATATCATAGAGCTACTGATATATATCTGTACCCACACATCCCCTCCCCACCCTCAAGGGCCAGGATGAGGGTGTGTGGAAGTACGAACATCTCAGGTGAGTCTCCCTCATATCATAGAGCAACTGATATATATCTGTAAGTCTCCCTCCACACATCTGTACCCCTCCCCTCCCACCCTCAAGGGCCAGGATGAGGGTGTGTGGAAGTACGAACATCTCAGGTGAGTCTCCCTCATATCATAGAGCTACTGATATATATCTGTACCCACACATCCCCTCCCCACCCCCAAGGGCCAGGATGAGGGTGTGTGGAAGTACGAACATCTCAGGTGAGTCTCCCTCATATCATAGATCTACTGATATATATCTGTACCCACACATCCCCTTCCCACCCTCAAGGGCCAGGATGAGGGTGTGTGGAATCTGAACATCTCAGGTGAGTCTCCCTCATATCATAGAGCTACTGATATATATCTGTACCCACACATCCCTCCCCACCCCCAAGGGCCAGGATGAGGGTGTGTGGAAGTCACTGAACATCTCAGGTGAGTCTCCCTCATATCATAGAGCTACTGATATATATCTGTACCCACACATCCCCTCCCACCCTCAAGGGCCAAGATGAGGGTGTGTGTGTACTGAGAACATCTCAGGTGAGTCTCCCTCATATCATAGAGAGCAACTGATATATATCTGTACCCACATCCCCTCCCACCCTCAAGGGCCAGGATGAGGGTGTGTGGAAGTACGAACATCTCAGGTGAGTCTCCCTCATATCATAGAGCTACTGATATATATCTGTACCCACACATCCCCTCCCCACCCCCAAGGGCCAGGATGAGGGTGTGTGGAAGTACGAACATCTCAGGGAAATCTCCCTCATATCATAGAACTACTGATATATATCTGTACCCACACTTCCCCTCCCCACCCCCAAGGGCCAGGATGAGGGTGTGTGGAAGTATGGACATCTCAGGTGAGTCTCCCTCATATCAGAGAGCTATTGATATATACATCTGTGCCCACACTCCCCCTCCGCAGCTCCATGGGCCAGGATGAAATACATGTACACTTATTGTTTATTTCATGTATAAAATATAAATATTATTTTTGACAGTTATTTTTGAAATTTTCCTGAAACAGTACATGTTTTTTCAGACAATTCTGTATGGAACTTAATGGGTTGGCAGTGAAATTACAGGTATGTATAATATGTTAATGTTTGAAAATTCTTTCATTTTTGACAGTGGGGTAGACTATTTTTTTATGTGGGATGTGACTTGAATATTGCCAAACGCAGTGTAAAGCCACTCTCACTCACTGATCAAACTAAACTCACTCCAGCCACATGACCCCTCTGTGATGTAGTGGTTAGAGTGTCCACCCGGAGAGCGGAAGGTCGCGGGTTTGATCCCCGGCCACGTCATACCAAAAGATGTTAAAATAGGGCACTTGTTGGTCCCTACCTGGCACTCGGTATTAATAGGTACAACAAGGACTGGTCGGCTCGGAGTCAGTATAATGGGTCTGACTGGGGTATTCATGCTTCAATGCGACATGGTATCTCAGTGAGCTGTGCTATAAAACCAGTCTGGGCTAGTACAAGCAGCCACACATACACACGCATGCACGTTGTCATATGAGCGAAATATTCTTAAGTGCGACATGAAACCCCATTTCATCTCACCTCACCCTTGCCTCATGAATGTGGTCAAGAAGTAAAGTCTGATGACAGTTTTGTGAATACTGTATTTATTAATGTATGTTTTTATCAGCAAAGTGACTGCAACCCGGACACATGCACCCAGATGACGGCCACAGAACAGTGGATCTTCCTTTGTGCAGCACATAAGACTCCTAAGGAGGTAAGAGATTGGAGAAATACCAGTAATTATGTTTGAAATGTTGTTAGCTTTTAACCTAATGAGTGTCAAATAACTCGGATGACTGGACCACTGTTAGATGTTAAATAACTTTAAGTTTTTTACCTAATGAGTGTCAAATAACTTACATATTACTACAATTAGTTGTGAAATTAGATTATGATTTTTACCTAATGAGTGTGAAGAATTTTTTTCACATCTTACCACTATTAAATGTAAAATAACTTTAAGATTTTTCCAAAATCAGATGACTGAACAGTGTTGCTTGTATACTGCAATTAATCTTTCAAATGATGTATTCTGCAATATATTTTCTGTGTATCGGTAAATTGAGTAAAATATGTACCAAATTTTGTCACTATATCCATATTTAAGCTAAATGTCTACACAGTCTTTCATTTACATGTTAGGTTTCTCTCACTCACTCATGGTATTACCCCCATGGTATTACATAGAGTATATTATATTCGTGCCTATGTCATACTGTTTACGACATGAGTGCCTAAATGTTGGTATTTCCCGAGTGTGCGCTATACTGATATTTAGGCACAAGTGTCATAAACATAGTATGATATGGGCAAAAATATATACTTTCAAACATAGACTGGCTACCCGCCGTCACTGCATGTAGACTGCAACGTCATAGAAGAAACGTGACATCATAGCATTGTTCATGACGTTGTGTCACCATGACAAAGTGATATTTTGCCCTAGGCCATCGTATGAAAAATGTGAACCCCTACATTTTTGCCTTAGTAGGTAATAAATGATATTATTTGTGTGGTGACAGTGCCCAGCAATAGACTACACCCGGCACACCCTGGATGGAGCAGCATGTCTACTTAACAGCAACAAGTACTTCCCTAGCAGGTGAGAGCATCTCTTCGTTGCTTTGTTAAACAAAAGCCTGTGGGGATTCTGAGGCAGAATAGGTTCCCAGGACCCAATGCCTTATGTAAAAGATAATTGTCCGACCACATATTTCATTAATCATAAGTCTCTGTAGTCCTTTTGATATGGCAACTGCCAGGAGAGCAGACAGTTGAATGTTTGATCTCAGTCTGAGTCAGATTGAAGGGCATTATAAGATTGTATTTGTTGTTTCCCTGGTTGGCAGTTGGCATTTTGAGGTTAGATATCATGATAGCTAAACTGGATAGAATTATCATTAAAACGCCTGCATGTTATCAGAATGAGCGGGCCACTGTAACTTGATAATGCCCCCAAATTGCTTGACGACGGGCCATTATCATGGCTTTTGTTAGGTGACGTCATAAGGAGCTCATCTCTTGATGTTAAATCACGGCTCGTTTGAACTTGGGTTCAAGATTGACAATATTTCTGACTCACGTTCGTCACATGTACCTGTACCATTATGCACTTTCTTGCCGGTGCCATCCTTAACAATTGTACCATGAATTACAACAAGCAGCATGAAAACATCGACTGGAACTCGAACGTTGTTAAATACTGACAAAAAATGGTGGCTGCTAGGATGGGCAAAGGCCAAACAAGTGTTCCAGAATTGTTTGTGTTCGATTATGAGAAAACATGATCGATCGCTTGGTCGTTTAGTCACTGTGACCAATCTTCGATTATTTCAATAATCGGACCACCACTATGTTATATATGACATTTCCCAAAGTCTGGACAAATATGATCATTCACAGACACACACACAAACACAGTGGTCAAATGTAATTACTAGTATATGTTTATTTTTTCTTCAGAGTAAGCATCAAGGAATCTTCAGTAGCCAAGTTGGGTTCTGTCTGCCGCCGTGTTTACCGAATATTCTCACACGCATACTTTCATCACCGAACCTTGTTTGATGAATATGAGGTGAGCCTTTCAGTTCCAAATTGTATTTGGTAGTTTTTAAGTACAATGTTGACGTAACCACTGGGTCTTTCAGTGCAGATAAGGCACCCAGTACCCCATATTTGACTCCAACTGAGTATCCTCTGAAGATAAGGGTTAGATTTGGTCTTTAGCAACCCATGCTAACTACTAATGGGATTGGGTGGTCAGGCTTGCTGACTTGGTTGACACATATCATCATATCCCAGTTGCGTAGATCGATGCTCACAATGTTGATCACTGGATTGTCTGGTCCAGACTCGATTATTACAGACCACCTTCATATAGCTGGAAAATTGCTGAGTGTGGTGTTAAACGACAAATAAGCAAACATCTCCTGTTGAGTATCCTCTATAATCTGTACTATTTCGCGTTTCAAGAGCAGCCTGGCTCTAGAACCCAGCTTGCTTCCCTGTTGGGATACCACAGCAGCTTAGGTACGGCAGTATTCAGTGCGTTAATCCCCATAAATATTCTGGGGCAGTGTGTGTCCCCAGCACTCAGTGTTTGTCTCCCTTTCGGGATTCGGATTCCCAGGTAGACTATATCCCCAGTACTTAGTGCTTGTGCCCAGGGCAATCCAAGATCTCTCTTCTCAAAGACTCGTCTCACCTTTGTGATTCTAGAGCATTTTAACCCCTGGTACTCAATGCTTGTTTCCTTAATGATCGTCCCCTTTAGGGGGTCCAGGGCAGACATGGTTCCCAGTCCTTAATGATCTTCCCCAGTCCTCAATGCTCGTCCCCTTTAGTGGGTCCAGGGCAGACATGATCCCCAGTCCTTAATGATCTTCCCCAGTCCTCAATGCTCGTCCCCTTTAGTGGGTCCAGGGCAGACATGGTTCCCAGTCCTCAACGCTCGTCCCCTTTAGTGGGTCCAGGGCAGACATGATCACCAGTCCTTAATGATCTTCCCCAGTCCTCAATGCTCGTCCCCTTTAGTGGGTCCAGGGCAGACATGATCCCCAGTCCTCAATGCTCATCCCATTTAGGGGTCCAGGGCAGAAATGGTCCCCAGTTCTTAATGCTCGTCCCCTTTAGGGGGTCCTGGGCAGACATGACCCCAGTCCTCAATGCTTCTCCCCTTTAGGGTGTACAGAGGAGACAATGTAGTTAATGGTAATCCCCCTTGGGAAGTCTACATAAGCCAGGACGAAATAATTTTGCACCAAATTTGACTCTCAGGTTAAATTTTCACTCTCTAATCCCTCGGTTGTGTTGTAATGCTTGGGCCCACTTATACAAGGCAATCTTCTGTGCTATGATGAATGTAACTCCCATACTCTGGCCTAGAGTCAACACAGCTCTGATCACTTTGTGTGTGGGCCCTGGACATTTTGCAGTTGTTGAACTAATAAGATGAATAATGTGCTTTGGTTTAAAAGAGATTCCTTTGTTCTAATCTCAAGGAAGTGTTTGTACATGTTGCATGTGTTTTCAGAATGAGACTTTCCTATGCCGTCGATTCACCCAGTTTGTGACGAAATACAATCTGATGTCCAAAGACAACCTCATCGTTCCTATACTGGAGGACCAGCAATCTATAGAAGGGGAGAGTGAAGCCTAGAGTATCTGTCCTTACCAACATTAACAGTACAATACTCAGCAGGATACTTTTTGGTTCTAAACAAATATCTTTTGCAGGACAGTAGCATTACAATGCTCATTAAAGGAAAAACAGTTTTAACAAAAAAAAATGCATTGTGCCATTTTAATGACGTGTATGAAGTACTGTGAAACGGACTAGTAGCATTAAACCACTCGTACAGGTACTAGGGACAATTTGAACCTTCTAGATTTTCTTGAATTTTACGAGTGGCCCGATCTTGTAAACTTACAGATCTAAAAAAAATCAAAAACATTCAGAGAGCTCTCCAATGGCCAATTATTTGCATGTTGTATCAATAAGTATTTAGTTTATAACATCAGAAATCATCCTTTCATCATGGCAACTTTAATGAATTTGACAAAAAAATGGATTTTCAAAAATTACAAAATTTGTTCATTTTGAGCAGATATGTTGTACAATGTTCAGATGTTGATTGGACACCACAAGACATCAAATACTGTATATTATGTATATAATGTGTATTTATCAGTGTAATAGTTTTTACTGCCAGCCTTGTGTTGTCATGTACAGTAGAGTTATCCATCAAATGTTACAACTCTTGCATGCATGTTATTACCATTTGTTCACATATACTGAACGAAAGAGGTCAAGAAACATTATTTCTTACTTGGGTTTCAACTGAAAAATCCTTTGGGTTCAGTCATGTTGTTTTGGCTCCCTGCTCTAGTTCCTTATCAAGGACCAGTATAACCCTCTGGATGCCGGGGTGTCTTTTTTCTGAGGTGCATTTTTAAAAAATCTAAAAAATGAATGTTGCATGAAATTACATTTGTTAGGCACTATGGGTATACAATTACAGAGATATAATACCCATCAAAAGCTTAGACTCACCAGTGTAGATGTAGCCACTTACTTCAGTCAACTGCTCTAAACTAGATTTTGCAAAATATACCACACTGTTTAAAGGTACTGTTTACACACGAACTGATGTATTGTAAAACAAATTCGTAACATTGGAAAGATTATTGTCATGAGTTCAATAAATGATGAAACTCAGTGAAAATTGGCAAATTCTTAACAAAACTTTATACCAAAACGCAGCTGTTCACATGCATGATATTTGCACATGCTTTTCTGCAATTTGATGCATGATCCTCATGCAATTCATCTGCATAAGGTTTGCAGTTGGTTCCCCAAGTTAGTGGAGAAATCAATCTTCGATGTAACCACATATATATATATATACATAACATATAGTGAGTGCTTTAAGTGAGTCTAAACTTTTGATGGGTAGTATATGTAGCATATTAAATTCCAGTGCAAATACTTAGTTGGAAAGTAGACACTGTTAAATATGTTGTTCGAAGATAATTTATGGGTTAAAACACAGCAAATTTCACATATTTTATTGTGCACCCAAAAAAAGTGAAGTGCGCCATTATTTTTTAGGGAAAATATGAGCAAACAAAATATTGCTTATATCTGAATGACATAACAATGTATCAAAGGATTTGCTTTTCCTAACAGTGGAGATCAAGATTTCTGTGAACTATATTTGTGAGCGTGATAAAGTTTGAATTTTATTCAACCTCAAAGTGAAGGTTGAACAGCAGGGACATTCCATCCCTCTGGCATCCATGAGTTAATTGTTGAAGTAGAAACTGAAAGTAAATTGACAATCATACTCGTATCAGAGTCGACAGAATAATATATATCTCAAATAACATTGATGGTCTTGACTAGTATGCAGTTTGTGTAGAAACTGCAGAAAATGTAGTTTTTGTGTATCTCTTTCAACAAATTATCACAAGCCATTTACAACACTTTATGTACAGCACAATAGTGTCGTCGGATGTAAAATAAACTGTTCGTATGAAGGTATTGTGTAATCTTTTCAAGGAGAGTGTAAGGTGATTACCATTCTAGGATTTCATATGAACCACAGCTGTGTTTCCTAGTAATAGGGTATAGTAGCTGTCATCATGCTGTGGACAGTTGGTGTTTGGGCATGTCAGTTACTTTTTTCGTTATCATGAACGCAGATGTTTGTTTACCCATGAAGATCCCAGTTATAATTGGTCTTCAGCTACCCATGCTTGTCGTAAGAGGCACCTAACCGTTACGGGATTGGGTGGTCAGACTCGCTGACTTGGTTGGAATGTCATCGTATCACAATTGTGTAGATCGATGTTCATGCTGTTGATCACTGGATTGTCTGGTCCAGACTTGATTGTTTACAGACTGTCGCAATATAGCTGGAATATGAGGGCAGCGTACCCACACCAACCAAGTTGTGTGTTTATAAATGACAGGATCATGATATACCTGTTGCATGACTCTCGACTCTTGCCATTCCAGCAAATGTTACATTGGTGTTAACATGTATCATCTTATCACTGTGCTGTCTTGTTTGTTGTTTAACGCCACACTCAGCAATATTTTCTCATTTGTCTGCAAAATCACAGACTTCTGATAGAACAACAAACAAAAGTCAAATATTTTATTCAGAAAATATTTATATGAAATATCAGCTTGTGCCAAATCTTAATGGTTTCTGGTGATAGAACATTTCTTGAAGACAATCATTAAGTCTGGGCACCTGATGAACATTAATGATAAAATACAAGGAAAATTCCCATAACACCATAAAGTATAAATCTGTAAAAGATAGATGAGCAATTGAGAAAGAAAACAGTTGAAACACACAAGTGAAATAGTGCAATGATTATAACACCGTTGAAAGACAGATGGCCAAACAGGTACAAAATGAAACAGTAAATCTTTGTAAATATACATGTATACGAATAATCACATATTCTGAAAGTAACTTGTACATGATATTACCCAACATCACAAACCCTCATTTCAATTGCCATCCTCAGATGAGTGAGTTGGGTTTTATGCCACTTTCAGCAATATTCCAGCAATCGTCCTGAGATGACTGGACCACATATGACTCTACCCAATTCATTGCAGGCTACACAAGTGACAGTGGGATTTACATCAATCCTGAATCCCCTCAAATATAAGCATTAGACCCTGAGGAATTACATCAATCCTCTATCAAAGACAAGTATTGGGCACTCGGAATTACATGTAACACCATCCTGAATGTATCCCCTCAAAGACAAACATTAGGCACTCGGGATTAACACCATCCTCAATCCCCTCAAAGACAAGCATTGGGCACAAGGGATTAACACCATCCTGAATGAATCCCCTCAAAGACAAGCATTGGGCACTGTGGATTTACATCATTGTTGAATCCCTTCAAAGATGAGCAATAGGCACTGGGGATTTACATCAATCCTGATTCCCTTCAAAGACAAGCATTGGGCACAAGGGATTAACACCATCCCGAATGAATCCCCTCAAAGACAAGCATTGGGCACAAGGGATTAACACCATCCCGAATGAATCCCCTCAAAGACAAGCATTGGGCACAAGGGATTAACACCATCCTGAATGAATCCCCTCAAAGACAAGCATTGGGCACAAGGGATTAACACCATCCCGAATGAATCCCCTCAAAGACAAACATTGGGCACAAGGGATTAACACCATCTCGAATGAATCCCCTCAAAGACAAGCATTGGGCACAAGGGATTAACACCATCCCGAATGAATCCCCTCAAAGACAAGCATTGGGCACTGAGGATTTACATCATTCTTGAATCCCTTCGAAGATGAGCAATAGGCACTGGGGATTTACATCCATCCTGAATCCCCTCAAAGACAAGCATTGGGCACTGAATCCCCTGGAAGACAAGCATTGGGCACTGAGGATTTACATCATTCTTGAATCCCTTCGAAGATGAGCAATAGGCACTGGGGATTTACATCCATCCTGAATCCCCTCAAAGACAAACATTAGGCACTCAGGATTAACACCCTCCTGAATGAATTCCCTCAAAGACGAGCAATAGGCACTTGGGATTTACACCATCCTGAATCCCTACAAAGACAAGAATTAGGCACTGGGGATTTACATCAATCCTGAATCTCTTCAAAGACAAGCACTGCTGATTTACATCATCTTGAATCCATTCAAAGACAAGCATTAGGTATTTGGCAACTACATCAATCACGAATCCACTCAGAGACTAGCAAGGTGGAGTTATATCAACCTAGAATCCACAAACTGACAAGCCTTTGGTAAAGGGCAACTGCATCCCCTCAGAGACTAGCACTGGGAATGACATCAAACCCTGAATCCCCTCAAAGACTAGAACTGAGAACTGAGGAGCTACATACATCCTGAGACACCTGCATCCTCAGGATGTAGATCAATCATGACCTCCCCACAGAGCTGAGTGTAGGGTAACACACAGCCACCCCCTCTCCTTTCCCCATCCAAAACCAGACACCGCCATCAAACGGCATGGCTGGGGATTTCCAACAATCTTGACCCAGGACTGGACCCTACATATTTCCAGGTGTTTACAGAATCTTCAGCAGTGAAAAGCATACAGAACCTCCAGCAGTGAAAAGCATATAGAACCGTCAGCAGTGAAAACCACAAAGAATCTTGAGCAGTGAAAAGCATACAGAACCTTCAGCAGTGAAAAGCATATAGAACCTTCAGCAGTGAAAAGCATACAGAACCTTCAGCAGTGAAAAGCATATAGAACCTTCAGCAGTGAAAAGCATACAGAACCTTCAGCAGTGAAAACCACAAAGAACCTTAAGCAGTGAAAAGCATAATAAGAGATACAGTAAACTCTGGTTATAACTCATAAAGGGCCACTATTTTCAATTCATTATAACCACACACACTTCGACTTAAATATATTGTACGTGACAGAACAAGAAAATCTTAATTTAAACATTGTACCATAAAAATAGAAGCAAAATATATATATCATAGTGTTCAATATGAACTAGATGTCAAGTGGTCATGTCAATTTTTTATTCAAACACCATACCATTGAAAAATTAGCAAACTACGACACATAAAATTGTTGGATATGAAGTATTTGTAAGTTGCCATGTTGTTGAATTTAAATTTAAACACCATACCATACAAACAGCAGCATAAATATATATACATTGTATCAAAATATTCAGTACAAAGTAGATGTATATTTCAAACAAAAATCTGATCATACACAAGTATATTAATGTTACACTGAAAACTTACAAAAACTAACCACCATCACATTCATGAGGTTACACCTGAATAGTTCCCTAAAGCATATTCACAAAAGTGTAAAACACAACCAAGCAGTGAATGAGATTGGATTAGCACCGCCTGGAACGGTATTCCACTGACATCCCAGGAAAACAAGAATTTGAACCCACTATCAAAGGTTTCTGGTATAATCAAAGGATGCAACTCTGCACAGCAAATGATGGCGCCTCAAACATACGGTTCCCTTCATCTATCAATTTGAGGGCAATTCTTACAAAATTATAGCAAATTGCCTCAAAACCAACTGTTCCTTCAAGAAATTGCACAGTGTTATTGTTTGTTGTAACTAATCTCAAGAGTGTCTTTGAATATTATCTAAAGAAAGTCATAATATATAATAATATTCCTTTATTTTTTCCCATGTTTCTTCACAAGCTATGTGATAAAAATCTTGTGACGAAGCTAGGGGTGTCACGATTCACTCTCACTTCGATTCGGTACGATTATCAATTCAATTCGCTCGATTCGATTTATTTCGATTCGATTCACCAAAGCTGAGGACAAAGTCAAATTTGTTGTAATATCAGTTTAATTTGGCAAACTTTGGAAAATTTGCACAATGCACAATTAGAACACTGTCAAGACAAGTTGTCAACAAATACTCACTGAACAAGTGATCATAACATTAAGTTTCAGTCACGAACTCTGGTGTCAAGTGTTCATTGTGACTGTAATGTCACTGTAAGTCATTTGGAATGATCATGTTCTGTGCAAGGAATTTTCACTTGAAAGACATGCCCTCTGGGCACTTACAATACCCTCTCACTGGCAACACTTGTAGCAGCGAATTTTCAACATAATTTCTTACGATTTCAGGTGAAATAAACTCTCAGTATTAGAAAGTAAGTACTTTATGAAATGATTTCGAAATTGATGCATTTGAAATCGAGATCGAATCGTACATCTATCGATTCGATTTTCGATGAACCGAACCGAATCGTGACACCCCTAGATGAAACCTTGGAAAAAAAATAAAGGAACACTTGTGCTTGGATGTGATCCCTTACTTTTCCCCCTCAGTATATGATTACTATTTAGATGCTGTTGTACAAAGCGATCTTAGCACTGAGGTGAACTCACATACCTTAACAGAGACTTACATTTTTTGAAGCACTAAGTCTGCTCTGTACAGAGATGCCAACCCTATTTTGGGCCTAAGTGTAATACTAGAGGTCAGAAACTGTAATTTGGACCTAAAAAGTGTAATACGTGTCTACCGATCGCTTCAACATGGTACACGTTATCACGAAAGCAAGATTCTGGGCAGAAACACATGTGACCAATCACAATGAAGCTCCATACATCGAAAATTGTTGGTCATGTGACTCAAAATACTTTAATTCCTTGCAAGTTAATTGGAATGAGTGCGATGCTAAGAGTAAGCGATTCCTATCGGTGCAAAGCTATTTCTGCACCCCTGCACCTGTGCGTTACAAAACACTTCCCTGTGAAAATCTATCCACTTTATTGATTTTCGTAAAACGAGTAGAAAAGCGTAATTTTCGCAGATTCAGTGTAATGGCGTAATTTAATGGTCAAAATCGTAATAATTACGCCTAAAGCGTAAGGGTTGGCATCTCTGTTTGTACAACAGCACCCTGACTTTTACAGGTTTAGAATGAGGCAGTAGTGATATAACTCTTGAGGTAATTGGGCAAAGGAAGTTGTTCAACATCACGAGCTGCACATGTAAGTTGTTTCAAGATAGTAACTTTACAAAGATGTCTTAGTGATCTTATCCTTAGCTTTTCAAACAGTTCCACAACACCATATGCAAATTCTACTTCCTTCAGCTTGTTGGAATATATGAGAGGAGGCAGGAACCGCTGCTGGACGGTCATCATGGCGTGATGAAGATGCTCCATGTCCATCAAACAGCCAATCAGCTCCAGCACATTCTGACATGTCTGTTTCTCCACAGCTGCCACCAATGGGTAACACCCATTCATAGCTGGATGGTCAAAGTTGGCACCATACAAACTAAACAGGTGGATAAATTTGTGTTTCATTTTCTTATCTCCTACCGGTATATCATTGAGATGGTTCATGATGAAGTAGGTGAAGATTGGCAGGTCTGAGCATCGACTTGGCAAATTGGGGTTGGTGCCGTGGGACAGCAACAGCTCCACTGCCCTGTATACAATCTGTGGACTGTTCCAGAGTGTGGTTTGGGTGTATGGAAGGGAGCTGTATTGCAGTAGGACTTCCAAGACTGTTTCATTGAATGCTGACTTGGTCGTCACTTTGTTTGGGTTCATGCCCTTTTCCAGAAGCAGCTCTAGACATGTGATGAGATCACTTTGGTAGGTGCTCATGGAGTAATTATCTCCTATGGTGTTGGACTTTGAGGAAGTCATTTCTCTGATAGCATTGGATGCCTTCTTCCAGTACCGCATCACGTCAGTTCGACTGATGCCAATTTCCTCAGCCAGAATATGAAGCGCAGACTTACCGTTTTTGTCTGTGATGTGTACATTGATGCCAAACTGTATCAGCAGCTTTGTGTTTGCAATGTAGTTGTATGGGTGGAGTTTGGATCTGTATAGGATGTGGAGACAACCTTTAGATTCTGTAAGAGCATTGACTGATGCTCCACATTCTAGAAGGTGGTGGATTGTGTCAGTATCTCCGTTCCATACTGCCACATGAAGTGGCGTCTTGCCGTTCTTATCACTAAGGCTTATGACGTCGCGAAATGAGTTCTTCAGAAGCAAGTCGACCAGAGGTCCACATCCTATAGAACATGCCTTGTGGAGCATGGAGGAGGGTTCTCGCACACCAGCATACAGAAACCTCAGAGCTAGGCACTGAATGATGATGTTATTCAAAAAATAAAAGGCAAAATCAACATGTCCACCAGAAACACAAAACTCAAATGGCTTCCCTCTCCTGCTCTCCGTCATGGGCAAGGTATAGTATTTATTGGCAGTCTCGGATTCCCCATCTCTTACAGCTATAGACACATTGGCAACTTCATTCAGTGAAAAGGAACTAGGTTTTTCTAACAGATATTTGATACTACCAATACAACCCACCATGCATGCCAGATGTAGTGGTGGGTTTAAGATCACAGCATTGCCGCCGTCTTGATCAGAGGATGTATCTTCTTTGGTACTATCTGACTTTTCAGGAGGGCTGGAGCTTCCAGCTCCTGGGGATGTGTTTGGTATCTGTTCATCTGTTGAGACCAATACCAACTGAATAGAGGCATCTGCAACTGATGAGGATGTGTTTGGTATCTGTCCTTGAGTTGACCTTGAAGCCTCACCTTGACACGCTTCTACGGCTGTATTGGGCACCTGCCTGGATGAATCTCCAGAGTCCTGTACATCTGAATCCTCAGATATTTGGCCTCTGCTGCAGACACACAAGGTTTCATTAGTATCAGGTACAATCTGTTCCTTATACAAGGATCTGTCAGACAAGAAGAAAGGGCAAATCGTTCCTAGAGACTGGACAAGATCAGCTCGTTTATACAAGATGGCAATTTGGAACATGTTGACGGACAGAAGTGGATGCCTCCATTTTGTGAGATCTTCCAGTGACATGCCACTGCTGTGGAAGGTTGCCATGACATCAACATCACTCACACCACTGATGATGGCCTCGGAGATTGTTTCCATGGAGATGTCTACTACAGGTTCCATCGTAATGACCAGTGCTGGAAAATAGATTAAGTGAAAGTGTAAACTGATGTGAATCACACGTCATGGTAAGTTAGACAGTTAGTTGCCTTAAATGAATTTATGGCAGTCCCTCACAATTGAGGACAGACCATTTAAGATAAATTCACCTGAATAGGATGTTCTGCTTCTGGAGTGAGTATGGTTTTACGCCGCTTTTAGCAATATTCCAGCAATATCAGAGCAGGGGCACCAGAAATGGGCTTCACACATTGTACCCATGTGGGGATTCAAACCTGGATCTTCGGCATGACGAGCGAACGCTTTAACCGCGAATCTATCCCACCGCCCTTATGCATCTGGAAGTTGGGAGCAATGAATATTTTGGTCATGATAGACCCACTAACTTGATGACAGACCCATAGATTGTTTTCTATGGAATCTTAATGCGGGTGTTGAGGCTTGCTCACTAGGTTGATGCATGTCATTGTATTCCAATTGTATAGATTGATGTTCATTATGTCAGCCACTGGATTGTCTGATCAAGACTTGATTATTTACTGACTGCTGACACATAGCAAGAATAACTGCTGAGTGGTTGGTTGAACACCAACAACAGTGAGTGCGTCAGTGAGTATGGTTTTACGCCGCTTTTAGCAATATTCCAGAAATATCACAGCTGGGGACACCAGAAATGGGCTTCACATATTGTACCCATGCGGTAAATCGAACCCGTGTTTTCAGCGTGACGATCGGACACTTTAACCATTAGGCTAGCCCACTACCCCACACCACGAACAAAAATGCAAATCATAGATTATGTCAGGGCCAGGAACAGTGTTCAAAATAACCGCCGGCCTGGAGACAAGCGCCGGTTGTAATTGTATCGGGCCGGCAGTTTCAAATATCTGCAGGCCCTTATGGCCTCCAGTAAATTATCTGTCAGGGTTATTTTTCAACTGGAATCATTCCTATATTTTTTTCATTATTAACGTTCGAGAATCATCCATGATCCATCATGTTACGATAACTTACAGTTTCACTTCTTAGTATTTCAGCGCTTTGCTGGTGTGTCAACACCAGTCTTAACAAATAAAAACTTCTCTGTGTGCCATAGGCTTCGCTAACTGATTTTGTAGAAACAGTGCGAAACTGTGTACAGTGTAGTCTATTTTGTTTTTACTGGTTTGACTTTAACAAAATGGGCCTGCAGATTCCATTCAGGGCCTGTAGATTTTAAAGCTTGCAGGAGGCAGTAGGTCCTGATGGCCAACTGGCAAATTAAAGTATTGCAAACACTGGCCAGGGACGGGTCATACAAACCAGAGGCGAGCAGAGTGACACTGTGTCCATAACATAGTTCCATTTAGTGTTTCTGATAAGTGAATTTCATTCATCTGGACACTCATGTTATAGTTATATAGGCTCCTTATTCGCGAAATTGTCCATTAGTCTCATTTGAGGATTTTCACGTTTTGCAGGCAAATATATTCAACATTTAAATTTCAGTCCCTTCGTCACATGAAATTTAATTATTGATTTTTGATCAACAGGTTAGCTGACATCAAGTTTCGAAAAAACATTCACTGTCGTCCACGGGTTTTTAAACGGAAACCTGACAAGCAAACCATTTGCACAAATTACTGGTAATTCGAACAAACTACTGTAGATTAAAACTCTAACCATAAGATAAGTCAGACAGAGACACTCGGTAGATAGTCTTGACGTGAGGGAAAGAGCTTGGTGACTGGTGGCTGCTCAACTCTCAACTCGCAGTTGGTTGGACAGAGTTGCCTCCCTTGGCCTATCGACAACAACACAACTAATGGGATGTTCAACTTAATAGGGACAAACATCCCGGGGGTAACATTAGGATTTATTAACCTACATTTTCAACCACAGTGTTCTTGCTCAAACACTCACGTATAATCTTCCTGGGATCAGACTTTTTTTTGTAGCGTATACGATCATAGGGTAATACGAAAATGTATGTAAGCGAAACGAAGAGTTCAAGAGTGTAACATTTCGTTCAACATTGATCACAATACGCGGTATAATATCGACATAAGTTGTCATGATGATGTGAAAGTGATTTAAGGGATTATCAACACGATTGGGATAACTACAAACTAAACGATGTTCCTCTTAACATTATTATACTCCACTACTACATTTTGATCAACCCGATATAAAGGGACGTAATCCAGAATCGTGTTTGTGTTTGTGTGCCCAAATGCAAATATTGGTAAGAATCACACTATTTAGTACTTTATACACTCTAATGTATTGCAAATGGTGATGGTGACGTTTTAATGTTCTTGTTTTGCTCTTGATCGTGTTTTTCTCCCGACGTCTGGACGAATACTTCAGACAATCGACATTGAGATCGCCCGGGAGTAAGTTAAAGTTCTTAAAACATTGGCAAGAGGTTAAACAAAGATATATCTACTGAAAAGAGTTCTCACACGTGACTTCGTTATAGCCGTTTCATGATTCATCATTACTCAGCTTGCTCCACGATTCTTTGTATTTCCGACAATCTATATTCATTTTGACATCATAACAATAATTACGATGTCATGCTTGTGCAGCCAATGCCGTCAACATTGGCAACACGACAGGGTCCCGTTGTACAAAGCTATCTTAGCACCACGCCTATCGTAACATATGTTAGTTGGTGTTATCTAAATGCTAAGATCATTTTGGAACAAAACCTTCTATTTTTTATTGTATCATTCATATCGGGTCGTTAACGTTGGCTCCATTGTGGCTCTGACTTCACTGAAAACTGCTTTCTTGCTTTGCATTATTACTGAACAACATCGAAGAGCAAACTGGTATTACCTTTGAAGTGCATTTAGAAGTGGAATGCTTAAGATTCACCTGATGAAAGACCAATCATACAATTCGAAACATTAAAGAAGTTCACATCCATAAATCTTGCTTTTCTCATGGTGTTGCCAGCTTCAACCTAAGGCAAATGTTGAACTTTAATGTGTTGAACTTGATACATTTTTATCTTTTCACGGCATCAAGTTTGACAACTGAAAAATGAAAGAAGTGTTCTTTTCCAGAGTAGAACTTAAATGTTGTTGAATGTTTCTTTTTCTTAATTAAACTTGGTATGAAGATTACTGTCTAGTTGGAAACTGATGCCTTTAGATAATTTGGGATGCTGAAAAACACTGTGCAACAACTTTTCAAAGGCAGGGGGGGCTGTGGGGTAGTCTAATGGTTAAAGCGTTGGCTCGTCATGCCGAAGACCCGGGTTCGAATCCCCACATGGGTACAATGTGTGAAGCCCATTTCTGGTGTCCCCCGCCGTGATGTTGCTGGAATATTGCTAAAAGCGGCGTAAAACCAAACTCAGTCAGTCAGTCAGTCAAAGGCAGGGTACCTAAACTTGGGTATGAATAGCCAGACTATTTCCCAACTGCAGCAGACATGGTGGATATAGCATCCCCTGATGACTCTTGTTAACATTTGAATTGAGTTTGTTCACTATTACTTGATCTCTAAAAACAAATTTAATTTTTTGTGTACAGTTTCATTAACACCCCCCCTGCATATTACAGCATGTGTAATATTTATCCTGAGAAGCCACAAGGTAGGGCTGGTTATCGATATATATCACTGAGATCAATATTCATTTTTGAAATATTGATCGATTATCAATAAATATCAAAGTGGTAACTTTAAACAATCATTAATTATTTTTTTTAAAATAACCATGTTTCATGTTACTGATTAGTGGTGACACATTTATGTATGAATTCCTAATAAAAACACCATTCTTAACATGTTAGAAGCATCCCATGAATGACATAACTCTGTGTTTTGTGTGTGTAAATTATAATTGAATTTCCTTGGAAACGTTTATTTTAGGTATTATTGATTAGGGGTGGGTATTGCAGAGAATTTTCATATTGCGATATATTGCGATGCGGAAACATATATTGCGATATGTATTGCAATATATTGCAAGGATTATTTTTTTAACAAAACTACTTATAATCGAGTTAATGATTGATTATAAAGCAAAAACACAACAAAATCACTATGATTGATTAACCTTTTATAAAAACTTTTAATCATGACAAAATAAATATCTAAGTAACATTTGGCCCTTATGAAACAGGGAAAAGAACAATTAAAAAAACGGAAATATCCGAAGATTTCCGAGTGTTACGAAGTTTTCCAAATGCATGTCAAAATACCGGTTTTCGATCAGGGTATCGCAATACGTATCGTTTTCATGTCTGAACCGGTAAATACCGGTAAACCGGTTTTATTACGCAGCCCTATTATTGATGAATCAGTTTTCAGATTGATAATCGTTAATTCTTCCCATCAACAATATTTCGGATTATCAAATTATTTCAGTCAACCCTACCAGATTGTGCTTCATTTAAGAATGGTTGCTCCTGAGGATCTACATATTTTCTCAACCTAATGATGGGTCTGATTAACTGTTTCAGATATACTAGGATCATTCAGAGATACATGTAAAGGAGGTGGAAGGCATCAATCATGGAGTTTCCTGGCATGCCACCCTCATTCCCTCGGCCAGATGGAATACAAGGGGAGATAATCCCTCCCCCTTCCATGAACCCAAACATGATGGGGGGTGAAGGTTACCAGGACAACATGGAACACATGTACCCCCACCCTGGTGGAGAGAGGTCGGAGTACACTCACCATCATAGTGTGTTCATGGATGGGGGCAGTCCGTATGGGGTCTCGTGCATGACCTTCGACACACAAGAACTACTTTGGGCAGGGACACAGAGTGTAAGTTTGATTTTGTTCTTTTCATTTTGTTAAAGCATGGTTTGTCACAATCTGGTCCATGGAGACTCTGGGACAGAAATGCACCTCTTACGATAAGCGTGGGCTGCTGGTGATCAAATTCATTCATTCATTCATTCATTCATCACACAAATCAGTTGCTTGTTTCAAAATTCAATAACATGTCTCTTTTGTAAACTTTGCCTACAAGATAAAAATGGTAATGATTTTGTAAAATACAATTTACCAATGTTTTCTAAAAGTATTGAGATATATACCATGTATTGCAGTCTAAAAAGTGACACCTTGTATAAGGTACTTGTTACTATTTAAAATAATGGTATCCCGGAAATAACTCACACCTCTGCCAAATGTTGGCCTCATTAACTTCTTTGAGTGGCATTTAGAAGTTGGTGTGATGAACAACGAGGAGAGTTCTATGGATATACAACTTCTTCATTATTAATATGAGCGACGTTTAGGTGTAGCTACTATAGTCTGTGTGGCTCAATATCGGACCCATGAATTGCAGCCAGGTGTACCCGAGGCACATGCACAAGTGCCGACAAAGTCATTGATTCATTAACCTTTCTTGCACACCTGCCTGTTCCTCTCTTTGCACCCCTCCCTTGTAACAAATAGTGACCTGTATCAAGATTTTAATGATAGTTTGTTAAACAACTTTTTTATTTTTAGGACATAATTTCTGAAAAAAAAAATCACAGAGTTGGTCTGATGTTTTGATTATGATCAGTGTTTCATTGAGTACTATATGTTTAGTAGTTTTCGAGTTAGCATTTCATCGGTCCGATTTTTAGCCAACCGACTATAACACCGTTATCAAGCAAGTGATGATCACTTGCTTGATAACGATGATCACTTGCTTGAGAACGGTGTTAGTAGCTACACCAAAACATCATTCATATCAACAATAAAGAGGTTCTAGATCCATAGAACTCTCCTTGTTGTTCGTGGCCTGATTATTTACAGATGGCTATCCTTGTAACCATGGTAACTGCTAATGCAAAAGAACATTCAGTTATCCTTAGTCCAATACTTACTGTCTCATGTTTAAGTGTTTCTGTTGCTCTTTACAGGGCCATGTGACCTCGTATTATGGGTCCGACATGCAGAAATACACCTCGTTCCACGTCCACGCAACCAATGACATACGCCAGATACTGACCATGGAGAACGGCATCCTGTCTCTCACCAAGAACAGCATGCGGCTGTCAGTGCGTCGGGGCTTCTCCATCATGAACTACATGTAAGTCACAGACTTCAGGTGGAGTTGAGAATGATGAAGAACTGGCTTGGATATAAATAAGACTTAAAATGATTCATTTAATTGAAAATGTGATACATTTGACCAGCTCAAATGATTCAAATGATTTTGGCAGTCCATACAATTGTTTATTGGTGGCACTCTCAATCTGAAAATTTGCAATGAGTAATTACACTGTGTTGTTATGCTACTGGGTAAGCAAATTTCTTTGTTGATATATTGATATGGACTCAAAGAACTCAAAACTGATTGGGTTATTATTTTATTACATCATTATAGGATATTTATATAGCGCACATATCCATGCAACTAGGGCATGCTCAAGGCGCTGGTATTTTTTCCCTCGATCATTGGATGTCAATCTCAACGGCACATATCGTATTATCAATCTCAACTCCCTGGGGAGTGTACAACTCTTGCTGCCACAAGGAGCACCAGGTTATTGTAGCTTTCTCATCCTAACGAGGTACCCATTCACAGCTGGGTGGACTAGGACACATAGTTCACTGCACGTTGCTGTACCCGCAACTAGGTGTTTGCACGTATTCATGTGGCCACCATCTGGTCATATACCAATGGATTCGGGGGATCTTTTAAGTGCACAGGGTTGTGTACTGTACACTAGGGGTTGTGACAACACTGAAAGAGTCTGCACACAAAATTGACTCCAAGGTTTTTACACCCGGTCACAGATGGGCTCGATCCCGACACCTCACCCTTGCTGGATCAGTTGCCTGGCGCCTCAGCCAGCTCGCCAACCACTAGCCTGGCGCCTCAGCCAGCTTGCTCCCGCGCACACCAGTTATGGTGGTTTTGATTGCATATTTAACACAAATCACAATATATCTGGACACATGACACAAGAATTATGGTAATTTATGATACTGTACCCCTGCTAACATGTTCTGTGTGTACTGGACTGTGGTAACTTGTCATATGTGTTGTGACTTGTGTTTGACAGAGGTGATGGGAATCTTCAGGACATGCAGTGTATGATGGCTACCGGACCTCACTCTGTGCTCATGGGGGGACACCAGACCAAGGTCATTGAGGTCGACCTCAACAAGGGCATAGAAGTCAACCAGGTAATGTTAACGAATATCTGAAATGGGATTTCAAAGGGCTTCAGTGTTATTGCTCTCACATAGCATCATGTTATACCACTAGCCAGAGAAGATGTTTTAACATCTTTTGGTAATGTCATTGCTCTCTGCACAGATGTGAATCTGTGAATTGCTCTCTGCACAGATGTGAATCTGTGAATAGCTGCAAAATTGATGATGGGACATTAAGCAATATTCACTCTGAGCAGATGATCCATGGAACCTGTGTAGTGTTTGAAACAGATTAATAGAACAGTGGTGGGATACTGATAGGTGACCAAAAGGTGTTGACTTTCATAGGAATCCTTTTTGTTTTTTAACCAGGGTATTTGCAGAAGTTATTTCTGAAATTCTTAAAGTGAATTCGCTTTTATAAAGAAGAGAAATTCTAGAAAAATATAAGTGTGTTGTGAAAAGAATAAAAGTTATGTAATGTTGTGATTTTTGTTGTTGTCAGTTTGAAGTGAAGGAGCCTGGATGTGCCATCTTCCGTCACTCCAGCAAATACATCTGTGCTGGGGACACTAGCGGACGGGTGAGTTGTGGGTGTGGTAGTGTGTTTATTATGGGTTGAAGTTGTTATGAGAGTGTGTTTTTTGTAATTTGTATTATCATTGATTAGATGATAGTTATTATGGGTCACAATGTTTAAAGTTTTGAGTGTGGGTTGTGGGTCACATCTCGCATCATAAGTTTAATGGCAATAATAATTTTAGTGGCACGCCTTTTTGACAGTGCTTCAGAGTGGCCTCCCTTGGCAATCCAGTTTATTTACGGCTTTCATCATGTTGTGGAGTTTTCCACAGATTTCAACAGATTTCTATAAAGTTCTGAGTGGATAATGATACAGCCTATCTTTACTAGAATGCTCGAGAACTGTGTAAGAGCTATAGCAAGGCTGGTTCTTGCATTGTGCGACATGTGACTTATCACATCACTGGAGTTATACACATCTGTCTGTCATTGTCTAGCTGACCTACATTTCAAGACTGACCGTGTTTGTCTATATTCAACTGTTGTCATTGTAAACAACCTTCATTCAGTATATCTGCTCTCACTGTGAATGTCAAGACTCTGGTGAGTTAATATCTAATATTTGTAACCCAATATTTTAGATTTGTGACTCAATTACATTGTACTAGAAATCTGTATTGTCTTTCATTGTAGTTTGCTCACTGTTTTTTCAATATAATATTGAATATCTTAGACTTGTCTGTGTTCTATTTTGCTGGTTCAAAGGGGACTTTTAAACCTTTTGTCACGGCAAATTATTAACCGTAATAAAGTCATATTCATAAGCATTAGAGGTAGGGTTGATATAAGAGTTAGTTTATTGATGAGTGTTTTTAGGTTGATAGGTAGGGCAGCATGTTTTTGTCAGTTAGATAGAAGAGTAGTTAAATATACATTGTTTCCGTTCTCCGGATATACCTGAAAATCGCCGGAAAAATTTGTTAGGGACCGGTAAATTGAAAGCCAGCTGGACACTGTGCCCGGTAAATAATCATGCATTAAAATAAAAAAAATCATGGGTAAGCAAAATGACAATCTTGGCTGTGCTTTCATGGTCGCAAAAATTGTTATGTTTTGGAAATACCCAGGCTAGAAATAACTTTAAAATGAGTACTTACAGTATGGTAATAGGATATGACCGGCAAATTTCATTCATGACCAGTAAAATTTTAGGTCGCCAGACACAGTGTCCGATAAATAATTAAATCAGCGGAAACACTGTTTCATCAAATATATATGATGGGCAGTATGTCCTAAATAGGTGTAGTCATGCAGATTTGAGAACAGTATGTTATCAGAAGAAGGGGACACAACTCTGGTCATAACAGATGGATGGATACGGACTATACTCGGCCTTTACTGTCAAGTACAGCATGTTACTTTGACCATTTCATTGCAGGTGACCTTGTATGACCCCCAGTCAATGAAGGCTGAGCATGTGTTGGAAGCTCACTCCGGGACCCTGTCAGACTTTGATCTCCATGATCACCTCCTTGTCACCTGTGGCTTCTCAAACAGGTACACACAAGAAAGATATGTTCACACAAATGATACACTTCAGTTTAAGGCCAAACAGGCTGTTTCCATGACTTTGTGTTTGCTAGTATCACGACAGTTTCACTCACCCTAATGGCACTTTCACATAAGTATTGAGAAACGTTACTGCTTTGAAGACTATGGTGTGTCTCCTGTCTATGAATACTCCTTACCTGTGTTGTACCTTCTTTTCTCATCAGCAGCCATTTTGGACATTGTTTTGGAAAATGTCGTCTGCTTAAATTTCAGGGGAGGTAACTCTAATCTGACATGTCTAGAAAGACAAGAAGAGTTGCCTCCCTTGGACTGACAGCAGAATTTCATCATCAGTGGAGCTCATGAAAAAACCTAGGAGTTCAAACTGACATGAAAAATTCTCAATAATTATGAACCGAACTATACATGCAATGATGTGAGCTCTGATACAGGAATCATTTGACCCCACGTTTCTATAAATACTCCTTTGGTGTGTCGTCAGTATTTCAAGATGGCTGTCTCCAGTCTGACTGGTTCCTTGTGGTATATGCATGCAAAGATGCAAACAGTGGCTCCCATTCAGGTGTTGCTCAACCCTACATTTCCACAAATATTCCTAACCCATGCCGTCTGTATTTCAGGATGGGTAACCTCCAGGCTGACCGATTCCTCAAGGTGTATGACATGAGAGTGATGCGAGCAGTTGCCCCCATACAGGTGTCATTCGACCCCACGTTTCTCCGCTTCATCCCCAACTATTCCAACAAGCTAGCTGTGGTGTCACAAGTCGGTCACTTCCAGCTTGTTGACCCAAACAACACCATGTCCAACGCCAGCATGTTCTACCAGGTTAATACAGGTGGTGCTGTACTCACCAGCTTCGATATCTCCTCCACATGTAACGTCCTTTCATTTGGAGACTCATCTGGTAAGTAGCAAGCTGTCTTACTTTATGTCGTGCTTATTTGGACATCAGGCTGCTTTGGGCTTTTGATGACTGAAACATTAATATTATTTTGATTGTTAAGAACATCTGGACCCAAGGTAGTTTTAAGAGGTTACCATTGTTACCAAGGTGGAAATATTCATGGATACCACTGTTTCAGGGTACATTCATCTGTATACAAACAGGGACCATCCCACCTTCAACGCCTACTCACAACCTACAGAATTTCCTGATCCCGTAAGTACTTGATTATCTCCCTTGTCTGAGTGTGGTTTCAGTTCAATGTCCATCTGTTGTACAAATGATGGAATGTAGTTCAAGGGTTTTCCTAGACATGCTCAGAGACCAAGATTTCGCCACAGATCTGCAGCAAATATCAGCCCAAATTGCCAAATTTAATGAGTTGTTTTGTAAGTAAGCTGTATTGGGACTGATTCAGTGTGAAAAAGACTCCTTGTGACCAAGGTGGGTTGTGAAGGGGAGTGGATTGTTACTGAAACTGCTTGTGACTGTGATGGTTGTGACTGAGATGGGTTGTGACTGAGATAGGTTGGGACAGAGACTGGTTGTGACTGAGATGGGTTGTGACTGAGATAGGTTGTGACTGAGACTGGTTGTGACTGAGACGGGTTGTGACTGAGACTGGTTGTGACTGAGACTGGTTGTGACTGCGATGGGTTGTGACTGAGACTGGTTGTGACTGAGACGGGTTTTGACTGAGATAGGTTGTGACTGAGACTGGTTGTTACTGTGACGGGTTGTGACTGCGACTGGTTGTCACTGAGACTGGTTGTGACTGAGACTGGTTGTGACTGAGATAGGTTGTCACTGAGACTGCTTGTGACTGAGACTGGTTGTGACTGAGACTGGTTGTGACTGCGACTGGTTGTCACTGAGACTGGTTGTGACAGAGAATGGTTGTCACTGAGACTGGTTGTGACAGAGACTGGTTGTCACTGAGACTGGTTGTCACTGAGATGGGTTGTCACTGAGACTGGTTGTGACAGAGACTGGTTGTGACTGAGACTGGTTGTGACAGAGACTGGTTGTGACTGAGATGGGTTGTGACAGAGAATGGTTGTGACAGAGACTGGTTGTGACTGAGACTGGTTGTGACTGAGATAGGTTGTGACTGAGATGGGTTGTGACTGAGATGGGTTGTGACTGAGATGGGTTGTCACTGAGACTGGTTGTGACTGAGATAGGTTGTGACTGAGACTGGTTGTGACAAAGACTGGTTGTGACAGAGAATGGTTGTCACTGAGACTGGTTGTGACTGAGATGGGTTGTGACTGAGATGGGTTGTCACTGAGACTGGTAGTGACTGAGACTGGTTGTGACAGAGACTGGTTGTGACAGAGACTGGTTGTGACAGAGATTGGTTGTGACAGAGAATGGTTGTCACTGAGACTGGTTGTCACTGAGACTGGTTGTGACTGAGACTGGTTGTGACTGAGATAGGTTGTCACTGAGACTGGTTGTGACTGAGACTGGTTTTGACAGAGGCTGGTTGTGACAGAGAATGGTTGTCACTGAGATGGGTTGTGACTGAGATGGGTTGTGACTGAGATGGGTTGTCACTGAGACGGGTTGTCACTGAGACTGGTTGTCACTGAGACTGGTAGTGACAGAGACTGGTTGTGACAGAGAATGGTTGTCACTGAGACTGGTTGTCACTGAGACTGCTTGTGACAGAGACTGGTTGTGACTGAGATGGGTTGTCACTGAGACTGGTTGTGACTGAGATAGGTTGTGACTGAGATGGGTTGTCACTGAGACTGGTTGTGACTGAGATAGGTTGTGACTGAGACTGGTTGTGACTGAGATGGG
Organism: Haliotis rubra; assembly: GCF_003918875.1. Lineage (NCBI taxonomy): Eukaryota > Metazoa > Mollusca > Gastropoda > Lepetellida > Haliotidae > Haliotis > Haliotis rubra. The sequence continues at coordinate 1,229,186 of NW_025767690.1, forward strand.
TTGTGACTGAGACTGGTTGTGACTGAGACTGGTTGTGACTGAGACTGGTTGTCACTGAGATGGGTTGTCACTGAGACTGGTAGTCACTGAGATGGTTTGTCACTGAGACTGCTTGTGACAGAGACTGGTTGTGACTGAGATGGGTTGTGACAGAGACTGGTTGTGACTGAGATGGGTTGTGACAGAGACTGGTTGTCACAGAGACTGGTTGTGACTGAGACTGGTTGTGACTGAGATGGGTTGTGACTGAGACTGGTTGTGATTGAGACTGGTTGTGACTGAGACTGGTTGTGACTGAGACTGGTTGTGACTAAGATGGGTTGTGACTGAGACTGGTTGTGACTGAGATGGGTTGTGACTGAGACTGGTTGTGACTGAGACTGGTTGTGACTGAGACTGGTTGTGACTGAGACTGGTTGTGACTGAGATAGAGTTGTGACTGAGACTGGTTGTGACAGAGACTGGTTGTGACTGAGAGATAGAGGTTGTGACAGAGAGAATGGACTTGTTGTGACTGAGATGGGTTTGAGAGACTAGAGAATAGGTTGTCAGAGACTGGTTGTGACTAGAGATGGGTTGTGACAGAGAACTGGTTGTCACTGAGATGGTTGTCACTGAGACTGGTTGTGACTGAGACTAGTTGTGACTGAGACTGGTTGTGACTGAGACTGGTTGTGACTGAGACTGGTTGTGACTGAGACTGGTTGTGACTGAGGAGGGTTGTGACTGAGACTGGTTGTGACTGAGACTGGTAGTGACTGAGACGGGTTGTGACTGAGACTGGTTGTGACTGAGACTGGTAGTGACTGAGGAATGTTGTGACTGAGATGGGTTGTGACTGAGACTGGTAGTGACTGAGACTGGTTGTGACTGAGACTGGTTGTGACTGAGACTGGTTGTGACTGAGACTGGTTGTGACAGAGACTGGTTGTGACTGAGATGGGTTGTGACTGAGACTGGTAGTGACTGAGACTGGTTGTGACTGAGACTGGTTGTGACTGAGGAGGGTTGTGACTGAGGAGAATTGTGACAGAGTATAGCCCTGGGTGAAACAGCATTAGACAACAAATAAATGATTTCCATGTGTATAGGTTGAGCCTGTTCAGAGCATCCACATCAACGATGAGCTGGCTCCCGTATCCATGGTACCCATGGTGTATCCTCCATCTGGTCAGCTACTGTCTGATTGGCAGACAAACTTGTCAGCCAGGAAATATCGGTAAGTCAAATCGCTCACAGACCCAACATGTTCTTAGAATTTGTATATCCTTCAACAGGACATATTCTGAATAAAATTCTTAGCCATAGGCTCATATAATAATGAAAAACAGGTACACAAAATGAATTGGTCATAGAGTCTGATCAGTTGTTCACTCTTAACACATGTATTTTTTAAGTTCAAAATGGAATGTTCTTTACACATTTTCACTATCCTTAAATGAGTGACCCTTAAAGTCTGTGGTTCCAAAGGTTCTCGATTAGGTAGCAGGGCTCGATTTAGCGCTTTGTTACTTGCACTAGTACAATCAAATATTACAAAGTGCAACCTAGTTATTAGTCTAACTTGCACCAGGTGCAAGTCAACTTTTGTGTGGGTAAACTTCTAAATAAAACATCTAAATAATTCAATAGCATATTTCTTTTATAACAAATTGCAATATAAGCAGTGCCATTGGAATTTGGCTGGTGCAACTAGATTTTTATGTTAGGTTGCACCTGACGCAAGTAGGTTAACATCTCTTAAATCGAGCCCTGGGTAGTCATACTCACAGACTTGGTTGATGCCTGTCATCGTGTTTTAATTGCATAGATTGATACTTGTGATGTCAGTGACTGGATTGTCTTGTCTAGACTCAATTATTTTCGAAAGGCTTGAATATAGCTGGAATACTGCTGGATGTGTCGTAAAACAACATGCAAACAATCAAAATGATTGAGCACCTTACACCAGAATATGATTTATTTGTTTTGTAACATTGTTTCCCTGTACATGTAAGCAGCGTATGAAATAACCCCAAACCCAGCCTGACATCAGAGCTGGAAACTTCAAAATGTTAACAGCCCAAAATGGATTTAACCAGACCAGACACCAAGAAATGGTGAATTTACTCAGATTTTACCAGACCACCGGGCTGGCTAGCCGTAAAATAAGCCCGTCCGTCAGAAATCTAGCCCATCTCGGACGGTCGGACGGACCTTATTTCATACACTGATATAAGGCAGTACGTGTAATGAATCTGAAATCAAATTTCAGGAAGCCTAAGCCTATAGACCCAGAGATCCTTCGTACAATGAAAGTCTATCACAATGTTGGCTATGCTCCCAATTCGGGGAAGGAGCGCAGGAACCAGATACCCTACAAGCTGCCGAAGGAAGTGCACATGCAAACAACAGGGGGAACAACTCACAGTCGCAAGTCCAGTGTTCCAGAGTCACCTCTTGGGAGAGGTTAGTGAGCCACAGTTACGTCAATGTCCTCCGTTATCAAAATATTAGGTGGTGGGATAGGTTAATGGTTATAGACTTAGTGTTTTCCAATCATTCCAAGATCGATCACTCACTCACGCACTCACTCACACACACTCTCTCTCGCTCAATCTATCTCACTCGCTCACTCTCTCACCTCTCTCACTCTCACTCACTCATTCACTCACACAATCTCTCTTGCTCCATCTGTCTCACTCGCTCACTCTCTCACCTTTCTCACTCTCACTTACACTCACTCACTCACTCTCACTGACTGACTCACTCCTCACTCACTCACCCATACGCTCACCACTCACTCACCTCACTCACTCCAAATATTGTGTGTCTAAGATAAATACTCTGAATCCATAGACAAAGTGCCAGTGTTCATACCTTTACACACAGGGCTAGAGGTGATCCCCAGTTGGTCAATATGGTCAAGCTTGGTGATTCGCTGCGTGTGTGTCATTGCATCCAGATAACAAGGACTTTCGCACACAATATCGATCTCTGGATACACTGGTAGGAACCCCCCAAAAAAGAAATAAAATTTTAAAAAAAATGTTTCTTTGTTGATGTTTCTGTTACTATGGTTACAATCAAGCTGTCTTCCTTTTCAGGTGAAGATCCATTTGTCGCAGTACCAAAGAAATACAGACGGGTCGAGATGAAGTATTCTAAACTTGGTTTGGAAGACTTCGACTTCCGACATTACAACAAAACTCACTTTGCTGGTCTGGAAACACATATTCCCAATGCCTACTGCAATGCCATGTTACAGGTGAGGTCAGGCTGCTCTTGATTCTAGCATGTGTAAACAAACAGTATCAGTGTAGAGCCATTGGTGTCACGTCCATACTGTTTGACACTAATACACCTGATTACACAATGCCTTTTTAGAAAGTGGTCAAATGTAACATATGTTATATGTGGGGTTACACTTTCTCAGTAGTAAAGTACAAATATTTTTTCCTTATCCTGACTCATGCTCTTTTGCTTGTCTTCTTCTTGCGAACATAGTGGAACACTTGTATCTCCTTAATTGAAGCCCTTCAATGTAAAATCACTAATTGGTACTCACCACGAGGTTGCCTCCCTTGCCCTTTTAGGCGGGAACAGGTGTCGCCACCCTCTGGCCTCATGCTTCACTCTCTCCTTCTTAAGCCCAGTGAGCAGGATGTGAGAGCGCCTGTGTCTCCTTACACACTATATCCTTTGGTTTTCTTAGGTTTATTACCTCTTATAGGTTACTATAGAGGTATAGCTAGTATCCTTCATTAATTTGCATTGATATTTAATCGTATTTCTACTGTTTATTCGCGTGAGTTCGTGATTGTTCAGCTAGTATTTACGTTGATGAAAATCTGTACTATTTGCAATTTCACGTTTTCAATTGCTGACCATGTATTATGCCCTAGTTGTGCTGCGCCTTGCATGCGTTTGATACGCGTGCAGTTACTGCATTAATCTATCAATTCTGCTTTTCATAAATATCTTTGCGTGCGTGAGGCGTACGCGGAATAGATCCGCAAACAAGGGTTAGACATGGCGATACATGGATTCCCCTTCCAGTCAGCTGCCGATGGATAAGCGGAGCCCCTCCCGTCTGGTGTTTGACATAAAGAGACTCCGTCGAAGATGAAGTGGGATGCAGTCGCCAACACTAAGAAGCGTCCTGCCTCCCCAGGCGTCCGTCATCGCCAGATAAACTCCAAGAGGGGCCACGGCGTCTTCCCTAGCGGACTTCGGACCCCAGGGCAGCGCGTGACATCTAAAGGGAAGTCTACAGTCGTCAAGAACTTTCTCAGCGAGATTGTTCAGCCGCCCGAACTGGGCCTCTCTCGATGATCAGCCGATCATCATCCCTGGACGTCGCCACAAGAAGCTGACCCGGTGACAGCTAGCAGTGACATCAGCAGAGATCAGCCATGCAGCCTGATGCCTCTACACTGATGTCAGGCGACTTCCCTGAGGGTCAGCAGCTGTCATCGCAAGAGAGGGGCACCGACTTCGCCGTCGCCAGACCATCCCAGAGGCGAGCTGTTGCGGCAGATCCTTGATGACCATGATGGAGGGCCACTACAGTCGGAAGCTTAGCCAGCCCAGGGCCCGAGCAGCATAGAGCGATACCCCAGAGGCACCCCAGTCAGCGTAGCACACCGACGAAGCAGCCTTGAAGGAGGAAGTCACAGACCACCTCGAAGGGCGCAGATGTACAGTCGTCGCGAAGGCCTTCCCAGCGAAGCCGGGAGAGATCGTCATCATCCTCGGCCTCGTCCTCAGATGCAGACTCAGACCACCAGGCGTCCACGGAAGCCGTCCACGGAAGTCAAAGCCGCTCCCCAGGTCCGGGACGCAGAGGAAGCTGCGAAGGCCGTCCACACAGATCGTCATCGTCCAGAAGGGCGTCGAGGGACTATTCAAGAGCTTCAGAAGCCCGTCAACATTCTCCTCGCAGATCTAGGTTTTTCCCATAGGCGCCAGATCACCTAGAAGAGCGATCTCCCGCGCCCGTTCACTGCGCCCGATCTCCGCGTACATCACCTGCGCGGGTCATCACACAAGTCGCGCACACAGGTCTACACTCCAGGTCTCCCGAGTGTCACCCGACATAGAGATAGCAGCCCAGAGGTCACCATCAGAAGAGCATCAACCTCTCATCTCCGATGCTGGTACAGAAGATGATGGAGGCATCATCTTCTCAGGCGCTGAGATAAGATATTGGATGGTAAACAACCTAGATTTATCTTCACCGTCCAAGAGTGGCAACTCAAGCGCAGACATACCTGATGAAGGAAGAGGCGATGCAGGCGCCATCACCTTACCTCCGATCGACCCGATTGCTGCGGTGCCACATAATCTAGATACAGCCTTCATTAAAACTCACGAAAGTGCAGACTCCACATCTGCCGAACTTTCACACTAAGAAGTTCTCCACGCACAACATGGACCCTTCTTGAAGGCACAAGACATCGATGAAACTACAAGCTGATCAGCGATGTTAAGAACAAGAACTACAAGATTGGACGATCGCCAAGCTGGTGCAGATAGAAAACATGGCCGAGGCGTTCTTTTGGCCTAAATAGATCTAGAACGATCAATGAGACACTTATCACCAGATTTACCGTAAGTCTGACCTCCTCTGAAGATGATAGGATGATCTACTCGGCCCTACTGATGCAAAGAAGGACCAGCAGTTCCTTACAGATCATCTCACATCTGTCTCAGCAGCACTGACCTTAGCTCGTCGTCAAGGCCTCCTCCAAGCTTCCTGCAGCTGGGGTGAGAACTTTACAGCTCCACTCTATACAGCCCGTGGTCATCCCCAAACATCTTTTGACGGAGGAATAGACAAAGTCTCAAAGGAAGTCACTAAGGACTCCAGAGAAGTCCTTTATGATCAAGTCGATGGACTGCGCTTAGCTAAAGCGTCATCAGGCAGACTTCACAAAGATACTCAGGAGATCCTAAGTTCGGGACTACAGAAAGCACGGGATAGGAAGATAGCCAGCGCCAGGAAAAGATTCTTTAAAGTAAGCCCATATGGCAACTATAGAGGAGGGTCAGGAAGAGGCAGGACACCCAGAGGTTCCCGCAACTATAAACGCTGAGAAAGACAGGTTAGGAACGACTGGAGTCTTCCACCCCAGCCCGTTCCAGTACAACCGTCACAAGTGGGTGGGCGCCTCCAACTACACTGGGAGAACTGGGGAATGTTAAAGACCCTTATGTCTCCAACATTCTTCAACACGCAGTTTAAAATTATCCCACTACAGGCCACGCCTCCGGCTGACAGTCAACCCTTACAAGTTCGACTTACAGGCACAACAACTACCAAAGTTAAGAGAGGCGGTTACATCACTCATAACCAAGCAGGCCATAGAAGTACTAGATCAAGTAGACATCGAACCAGGCTTCTACTCCCAGTTTTCCTAGTACCCAAGAAAAACTCAAGGAGAAATACAGACTCATTTACAACATGAGCTTTTCAACAGGAATTATCTATAAACCATCAAAGTTTAGCATGATACACCTTCCTCCAGTTCTGACAGTTGATTAAGCCCCATGGATTACATGGCCAGTATAGATCTGCAAGGCGCTTATCTACATATCCCGATACATCCCGAATCCAGGAAATATCTAAGATTTACACTAGGCCGGGCTACATTACCAATGGAAAGTACTCCCATTAAGGCATATCATCAGCCCCTGGCTATTCTAACGAGGATAACGAAACCTATTGTCACCTATCTACATCGTCTAGGGCTACGCGGTGCATTCTACCGACGACGCCGGGATACAAGTAGATCAAGATCCACAGCATCTCAAACTACAGTTAAACTACATCATAAAGCTACTAACACAGCTAGGATGGTTAGTAAACTTACTCAAGTCGGACCTAGTACCATCGCCAAGATCTGCAGTTCCTAGGCATTCGATTTATCCGCGAATCACAACCCGTATCGTCGTACCAGAAGACCGTTGGCTCAAGATCCAACAGACCATTCCGTCAGCTCTACTCTCTCCGTTACCACTCTTCGACAATGGCAGAGCGTGTTGGAGTCTCCTCACATCAGCCCAAGACATGACAGTCTCAGGCAGATTACAGTTACGCCATTACTGTCTTTCAGTCATCAGATAAGCCTCATTTTGATGAATGTTTTAAACGCAACATCGAAAAGTCAGGTTTCTGAGATAAAGGAAACTGTGCAACGCGGACACATCTGATCCCTGTCATATCACACTTAATGAAGTTGAGGCAGTGTGCAAGAAGCTAAAAAAATGGAAAATCAGGTGGAATTGATGGATTAGTATATGAGCATCTGAGAGTTTGGAGGGAGAACATTAATGCATCACCTGAGCTGTCTATATAACCTTGTCATTCAAACTGGTTTCATTCCACGAGCCTGGAAGCGTGAGTGTTATCCTGCCACTGCATAAAGGAGGCTGCAAATCAAAGAAAGACCCAAACTGTTATCATGCGGTATTTCATTAAGCCCCCGTAATAGAGAAAGTCTTTGAAATGGCCCTACTGCCTCACTTAAAGGCAGCTCTGCGCCAGGATAACAATTTCCCTAACAAACAGCAGATGGCTTTACCAGGAAAGTCTCTGTTCAACTCGCAACCGTTCAACCTGCAGGAGACAGTTCAGCACTACCAAGGCCCGAGGCAGCGGCGTTCATGTGCTATTTCTTGACAGCTGTAAAGCATTGACAGTGTGTGGCATGATGGTTTGCGGAAGAAGTTGTATGATGGTGGAGTAAAAGGAAAACTGTGGACTGTTATAGACAAGCTGTACCATGATATGGAGAGCTGTGTATTGATAGGTAACACTGTCATAATCGAGGTGGTTCACTCTTCAGCAAAGGCGATGCGTCAGGGTGGAGTGTTGTCTGCAAGGCTGTATCTGCTGTATATCAACCAACTCTTGGGCGATATTACTGAATCGAAGAAGGTGCCCTGATTATGGATTTGAACACAGAATGTCCAACTCAAGCCGATGGCGTAGCCTTGGTGAGTTCCTGTACCAGTAATCTCAGCTCCCTCCTGAGAATTGCAGAAAACTACAGTAGGTTGTGGCGCCACATTCTCCTCTAGTAAGACTGAGGTGCGTTACATTTGGGGCTAGCAGAAAATCTAAAGTTGTTGCTGACGACCTCTCTTTATATGGGGTCTACTACCAACAGTTAACCAAGTCAAACATGTAGGCATTATACTCTCTGACAGGTTTAATTCAATGGAAAGAACACTAGGCATGTACTAAGATCAGATCCTATGCTTACACAATTTCAAGGAAAGGATTTAATCCATCTCTGGTGTCTCCCATTGTCTGTCTGAAACTGATCCAGAAAGTAGCTCTACCAAAGTGTCTTTTTCGGTAGTGAGCTGTGGAACTCTCTCAGTCAGACTGAGATTCTTATGCTTGAGCGTTCCTACAGGCATGTCATAAAAACGATTCAAAGCCTCCCAAAGGGAACTAGGACTGATGTGTGTCTTGGTCTCCTGGGTTTACTACCTCTGGAAGCTGAGATAGATAAAAGAAACTCTTGTTTGCGGAAAGCCTCATAAACATGAACACATCTTACCTTCCACACAGGTGTTTCTGACAAGGCTACTGTGCTTTGTTCATGGTGTGTGTGCACAACCGAGAGGTTTTATTCCTGATCTGATGAGAATCCTCCAGAAGTATCAGTTGACAAATGTGCTAGAAGACTACTTGTCAACTGGCATATTCCCACGTAAGGCTTATTGGAAACAAAGTGTGAAAGCCGCTGTTTGGAAGTTCTATTCGCCTCCGTGGACTGATAGGATTACGGTTGAACCAGATCTCCAGTGGTTGCTGAATACACAGAGACCTGTGTGTGTTCATCAGCATGGACATTGTCACGGGAAGACCACCTGTACCGAACCTCGTCCAAGTTCCTGGTGCAGTTATGTTCCAGCATTAGATACATTAAAGATGCTGTGTACCTGTGTGTGAGAAGTGTGGCCGGTTATATAGTGATCCGTGTGATTTCCATTGCTGTCGTGCAGTGTGATAATTTACTCTCTGTGAGAGATCAGCTGTGGTGTGAACTGATCAATATTGGTCCTGTGGACTTCAGTGTATGGTTCTACAACTTGTCAGACATTTGAGATGGTGTTACGTTTGTCTTCTGTCATGTAGCCCTCAGTATGGACTTAATGCAGAGGATCAGAGAACATTTACTAGTGTGGCTGTAAGGTACATTCATCTGATGTGCAGAGAAGTCACACAGCACTAAGCAGTGCAGCCAGCTTCTGAGAGACTCTATTTCACATAACAATGTGACTGTGGTGTAAATATTACCTTTTTGCAACTTGTACTTGTACTCTCCCAACTTGGAGGATAAATAAAGAATATATGAGTGGACCAGGAGGTCGAATGTTTGCGAAGGTATTTGTTTAGAAGAGCAGGAATTCCAAAACCCATCTATATGTAGGACGCGATAAGCTCCAAGGTTAGGGGAGCTCATCTTCGCCAACCGCGGACGCATCAAGGTTATGGAATCAGCAAGAAAGCAAGCTCCATATAAACATGTTAGAGATGAAAGCTGTAATCAGCGCCATACTTCATTGGAGCAACATTCTACAGAATGCGCACTTAATGATTCATACCGACAACCTCGACAGTGGCGTTCTATGTGAAACAAACAAAGGTTCAACAAGATCACTGAACCTATTGACTTTAAGCTTTCAACTGTTCGATCTAATACCACGATCTAAACCTACATGTCAGAGCATGTCACATTCCCGGAGCCAAGAATGTACTAGCAGGCGCCTCTCGCCACATCAACCGTCACCGACAGAATGGATGCTCAATACAGAAATATTTGCACAGATAATCAAGCAAATAGGGCCCGCTTAGTAGATCTATTAAGCAATACGCTTCAACAATCAGCTACCGACATTCGTGTCACCAGTCCCAGACCCACAAGCATGGGCAGCGGACGGCTCTAAGCATATCCTGGGAGGCCTCAATGCGTACATGCTTCGCCGCCAGCAATAATACCTCAAGTGTTACAGAAAATCAGACAAACACAGAGCCTCCAACTCACTTTGGTGGCCCTACTGGCGGCCAGAGCGTGGATTTCCCATTCTAATTCAAGAAATCGGTCAACCAACACTAGAGCTACCCAAAGCTCAAATCTATTAATACATCCACACCAAAAGGTGCGGAAGCCCAGAAGTATTCCAACTTCGCATTATGGACTGTATTAAAATGTGTTTAAACAAGAGAGGGTATTCTACCAGAGGCGGCAAAAGCGGTCCGCTTGCCGCTACTGTATTCTACACGTGGCAATACGGCTGACAAGTGGCACAGTTTTCAGAAGTGCTACGCAAATAAAGGGATTTACAGCAAGAGATGCTACTCATCCACAAGTGGCAGATTATTTGTGTTACTTTACGGCCAAAACAAACATTTAAAAGGCTCGACATTGTCAGCATATCTTGCAGCGCTTAGTTCTGTCATTACCATGAGAGCGGGTGTTAGATTAACAAGAACTCCAGAGTTACTGGCCTTACTCACGGGCTTTCGATTGGAGGACCAAAAGCGGAAGTTCCACGCCCAGCTTGGGATCTGAATATAGTGTTGCAACACCTCACAAGTGAGGCTTATGAACCGCTGGAATCGACAAACTTTGAGCTTCTCTCACAGAAAAGCGCTTTTCCTGTTATCTCTAGCCACAGCAGCCAGGATGTCGGAAATTCACGCACTAGATTATGAGAGGATACAGTTTGATGACAATCAAAACACAGCACACCTGGGATTAAGATGGGATTTCATCAGCCAAAAATCAACTACCAGGTCAACCAGACAGGTTATTTCATATCCCTGCATTATCCTCCATTCTCGGATCTCAAGATACACTGGACTTATCTCTATGCCCAGTCAGAGCTCTCAAAATCTATTTACTGACGTTCCAAAACAAGTGAAGATTTCTCAAAGCGATTATTCATTCCCTTGTCGGCAACAACTCAGACAGAAGTCTCTCGTACCACCATATCTATATGGATAAGAACTGTCATGCCAGCCTACAAGGCAGCAGGACTGGACCCTCCAACAGCATCAAATCCCCATGAAATCAGGCGTTAGCTTCCACTCTCGCCTTACGGTAACTGTTCTTTGAATACAATTATGGAAGGATGCTTTTGGAAATCTAACATGGTGTTTGCTAATCACTACCTGAGAGATATCACCACCGAGGGCGTCTCAGGCATTCACCATTTAGGTCCCTTGGTCCTCGCACAGCAGTTGACAGTCCCTGCAGTAGCGTTAACGCGTAGTCTTACGAGATTAATATGCATAATTGTTACATGCATTATCTAGCTTATAACTCACGGAGTTCTAGCAGTATGTATATATGTTCAGTGGTATAGCTTCTCTATCCAGAGTGGCTTTGATATTGTTGTTTATAATATCTCAGTATATCATAATGTAAATACCCCAGTATGGCATTATAACCTATGGCTTATAATAGAGGAATTATCCTAAGTCTATGCCTTTATGAAGTTCCCGTAGAGTTATTACAGTTAAATCTATATAAATCACTAATTCTATAAATCCAAAGTATTCTGTTTTGCCCACCTCCGTTTCCGGTAAGTTCTACAAACAAAAGAGCATGAGTCAGGATAAGGGAAAATATGTAATTTTTTGAGTAAAATTGATATTTTATACTTATCCTGACTCATGGAATTAACCCTCCCATCCTCCCACATAACACTTTGGATTTCCCTGTAAATTCAAGTGTTGGGCTCATAAAATCAGGAGAGAGTGAAGCATGAGGCCAGAGGGTGTGGCGACACCTGTTCCGCTTAAAAGGGCAAAGGGAGGCAACTTCGTGGTGAGTACCAATTAGTGATTTTACATTGAAGGGCTTCAATTAAGGAGATACAAGTGTTCCACTATGTTAAGCAGAAGAAGAAGACAAACAAAGAGCATGAGTCAGGATAAGTATAAAATATCAATTTTACTCAAAAAATTACATTCTTGTACTTTTGATGGGTTTAGTCCCATCCAGGATTTGAACCCACACCCTCAGAGTCAGGCACCTAATTACCAGCACACAAAGTCAGCCACCCAACCTGTTTAGCCACCACGACTTCCACAAAATGGACTTTATGTACTTTTTGCACGGTTCCCACGTCTGAAAGCTATGATAACACAATGCCATTTAGAAAGTGATCAAATGTAACATATGTTATATTTGGGATTACACTTTTTAAGGAAAGTACTAATTCTTGTACTTTTGTTGGGTTGTTTGTACTAATACGCCTCAAGATACTACACAATGTTTGCACTGTGGAATACTGATGTAAGGCAAAGCAGTAGAACTGGATTGTTCACTTTTGAAATCGAAATGCATAACTTATTGCATGTGGCAATGTTAATTCGTTTTAGAATTGACCTCGGCAAACTATGCTTGTTGTAAGAGACGACTAGCAGGGTTTGGTTGCCAGGCTTGCTGACTTGGTTGACACATGTCATGGTATTCCAATTGCGTTGATTGATGCTCATGATGTCAATCACTGGACTGCCTGGTCTAGATGTCATAGAGGTGGAATATTGCTGTAACAGCCCTATTAAATGTGTATCGTTTGATAACAGTATTAGCGTATAACAGGGATACTGTACAGCCCAACTGACTCACTCATTCACTTCACCTGCAGGTGCTTTACTTCCTTGAGCCCCTTCGATGTCATCTCCTCAGTCATCTCTGCCACAGAGAGTTCTGTCTGTCCTGTGAGCTTGGCTTCCTCTTCCATATGCTGGACACACAGAAGGGTCAGACTTGTCAGGTGAGAATCATCTACTTGTCCTCAGGTAAGAGCCATCTCCTTGTCCTCAGGTAAGAACCATCTCCTTGTCCCCAGGTAAGAGCCATCTCCTTGTCCTCAGGTAAGAACCATCTCCTTGTCCTCAGGTAAGAGCCATCTCCTTGTCCTCAGGTAAGAGCCATCTCCTTGTCCTCAGGTGAGAACCATCTCCTTGTCCTCAGGTAAGAACCATCTCCTTGTCCTCAGGTAAGAACCATCTCCTTGTCCTCAGGTAAGAGCCATCTCCTTGTCCTCAGGTAAGAACCATCTCCTTGTCCTCAGGTATCTCCTTGTCCTCAGGTAAGAGCCATCTCCTTGTCTTCAGGTAAGGACCATCTCCTTGTCCAGTGAGGGATGCAGTGACACGAATATTTACTCTCTCTCTTACAGGCAAGTAACTTCCTGCGAGCATTCCGCACCATACCAGAAGCTTCAGCTCTAGGTCTCTGTCTGAGCGAGGCAGAGGAGGCTGCTGGGAAGGTGAATCTTCCGAGACTGATCCAGAGCTGGCAGAGATTCGTGCTGCAGCAGGTCCACTCGGTCAGTACCAAGTCTGCATTTTCAGGGGATAGTGGGGTGGTCAAATGTTTTAATGTCCACTCCATCAGTGCCAAGCCTTTGTTCATGAAAGACAAGTGTACATTAATATTTGAAATGTTAACATTGTGATTACTTTGTGTGGCCCATCATAAAGTCGTAGGTCATGTCAATGCGAATCCTAGATGCAACACTGCAGGGTTGAAAACCTGATGCATCTAACTGACCTGTCCAGGAGTTGACCCCCACTCACTGCCTCCTCATGTACACAGGAAACTGCCATCAAGCTGGAGTCAGACTCCAAGTCAGGCACACCTGCCAATGCCGATACCTCCACGGAGTCGGCTGCCACGGAGAAGAAGGAGCAAACTCCCAGCAAGTCCAAGAAGAAGAAGAAGAAAGGGAAGAAGAAAGAGGAATCGAAGGATGAGGCAGAGGCAGGAGATAGTCACGGGGAAGACAAGTAGGTTGTTTCTCACTAGGCGATCAAAACTATTCTGACTCTTGAGTCAACCAGTCCTTGTTTTATCCTCAAAAGTCAAGCATCAGGCAGGGAAACAATAAGTACCGTGTTTATTACATCCTTTCATTTTACATAGAATATGTTAAAAATCAGCTCATAATATACTGAGGGAGATTAATAAGGGAACATGAAAGTTCAAGTGTCCTTTCATTTTTTTCCAGGTTTAATCGCAAGTATTGCACTGTTGCAAAGTGGTGTTCCCTTATTTGTTTCCTTCAGTATATACTGTAGTCATGGTAACAGTTCATAAGGCATTCACCTACCATGTCATCCTCATCTCACAGCAGCTTGTCCATTGCTCATGTCACTGTCCTGCTGTGGATGTTTTTTGCATTATTAGAGTTGTTGTTTTTAACAGTACATGAGCAGCAGTTGATGTGTTTCATTAATACACTGTGCTCGTTTCAGCAAAGCCTGAGCTTGCCATGTTTGTCCTAGAAGTATTAATGAATGTTTTCAATTCATTGTAATCATGAACAAATCATAGCGATAGGGACAAGTCACCTACAAAATTGTCATCAAGACCTGCACTTTACTCTTTACCATTTTGACCCTTCTGTGATTGAAAAAGTAGGATTATCTGCATTAAATAAGCATATTAGAAAATAATAGAAGTGGTGTCAATATTTGGCTGGCCAAGTTTCCTGTGGAATGAGCCATAGGTGGAGTGTGTAGACTGAGCAAACTTGAAGCAGGTATCTATTTAGTGCAGTCAAGTATTGAAAAAAACACTTTTCGAAAATAACTGAAGACTCGCAGATGACTTGTTTCTATTGCATCACAAATCTTTTGCTTTTTATTCATCCTTGTTTCCCATTATCTTGTGTTGCTCAGCGTGAAGGCTTCTGAGGACGTCTCAGAAGAGCCAGCCAGGTAACTAGTTCTGTCATGTGCTCACTAATGTCTGTAGCGGGTGCAGGTGTAACATCTGTAGCAGGTGCAGGTGTAACGTCTAGCAGGTGAAGGTGTAATGTCTGTAGCAGGTGAAGGTGTAATGTCTGTAGCAGGTGAAGGTGTAACGTCTGTAGCAGGTGAAGGTGTAATATCTGTAGCAGATGCAGGTGTAATGTCTAGCAGGTGAAGGTGTAATGTCTGTAGCAGGTGAAGGTGTAACATCTGTAGCGGGTGAAGGTGTAACGTCTAAAACAGGTGAAGGTGTAACGTCTCTAACCGGTGAAGGTATAATGTCTGTAGCAGGTGAAGGTGTAACGCCTGTAGCGAGTGAAGGTGTAACGTCTCAAACTGGTGAAGGTGTAACGTCTGTAGCGGGTGAAGGTGTAACGTCTCAAACAGGTGAAGGTGTAACATCTGTATCAGGGGAAGGTGTAACATCTGTAGTGGGTGAAGGTGTAACGTCGGTAGCAGGTGAAGGTGTAACATCTGTAGCAGGTGAAGGTATAACATTGTTCAGTGTGTCAGTGTAACATTGCACAGTGTGTCAGTGTAACATTGCTCAGGGTGTCAGTGTAACATTGCTCAGGGTGTTGGTGTAACATTTCTCAGGGTGTTGGTGTAACATTTCTCAGGGTGTCAATGTAACATTGCTCAGGGTGTCAGTGTAACATTGCACAGTGTGTCAGTGTAACATTGCTCAGGGTGTTGGTGTAACATTGCTCAGGGTGTCAATGTAACATTGCTCAGGGTGTCGGTGTAACATTGCTCAGGGTGTCAGTGTAACATTTCTCAGGGTGTTGGTGTAACATTTCTCAGGGTGTTGGTGTAACATTTCTCAGGGTGTTGGTGTAACATTGCTCAGGGTGTCCGTGTAACATTGCTCAGGGTGTCAGTGTAACATTTCTCAGGGTGTTGGTGTAACATTTCTCAGGGTGTTGGTGTTGTAACAGTAACAACATTTCTCAGGGTGTTGGTGTAACATTGCTCAGGGTGTCAGTGTAACATCGCTCAGGGTGTCAATGCAAGATTGCTCAGGGTGTTCGTATAATATAACAAGATGTAAGTATCGATTTATCATCACTGACAGATCAGGGGCATCAGTGGTAATTCACGATAATCAGTGTGGCTTGCACCTCTATCATCAATGTTGTTGCTGTCATCACAGGCTGATTACGTCGTCAGTCGTTGCTGGTGTTGTGGATGTGTCACCATGTCATTTGCATCCTCATCGTTTCATCTTTTCTTGCCTTTAATGCACAGGGACAATGTCAGTCGATTCAGCAGTTGGCTGTTGCAGAGTCGCCTCCTTTGGCATGCTTTCATGCCCTCTAACTATCCTGTCATTAACCACACGCCTACCAAAGAACACTTTCCCACTGTGCAGAAAAGAGCAGAAAAGCCCACATTAATCGTGGAAATAGCAACATAAACATGATACCTCGCTACTGAAACAGTAAAAAGGGCAAATTTAAATCGCTAAAACGGGATAAAAAACTCGAAGAGCCTGCAACTTCAATTTTGCGCATGCGCACATGGAAGAGGATGTCTGGACCGCATGTTGACATTTTCCAGCTTGGACAAAAGTTACATTTCCTTTTTATAGTATTTCTGTTGTGTTATTTGGCATTTATCATCATCATACTTGTGTGCACACTTGTTTAGTTTACTTTCAAGTCGTATGAAATGATTGACAGCAATTATTTTGACAATTTCAATACTTCTTCTACGCGAGGCGATTCAAGATTGCTCGGAAAATTTGAAAGAATCGCGGATCGTAATGCGCATGCGCAGTAGAGGTCAAAGTTCGTTGATACAAAATGTTGCAGTTTCATAGTCTTTCGTTGCCATTTTTACTGTTTCAGTAGCGAGGTATTTTGTTTATGTTGCTATTTCCACAATTAATGTGGGCTTTTCTGCGTTTTTCTGCACAGTGGGAAAGTTGGTAGGCTTGAACCATGTCATATTCTTCACTAACATCACTGTCATATCTGGGATATCACCTATGTCGTTGTGTAGCACTTGCTCTTTGTGTGTAGCTCAGTGCAATCATTACTTGCATTGGGATTCCAGGTTAGAACTGGTCCCCATCAACATGATTGATTGATTGGTTGTTGTTTAACGCCGCTCTCAGCAAAATTCCATATGGCGGCGGTCTGTAAATAATTGAGTCTGTACTAGACAATCCAGTGATCCACAGCATGATCACTGATCTACGCAATTGGGATGCGATTACATGTATCAACCAAGTCAGCAAGCCTGACCATCCTATCCCATCAGTCACCTCTTATTACAAGGATGAGTAGCTGAAGACTAATTCTATCCCGCCATGGAAAATAATGATTTTTCTGGAGAAGCATGTACATTGTAAATGCCCCCCTACCCCCCATACCCCCCCAATAAAATAAAATAAAAATAAATAAAAAACCAAAAACCTAAATAAAAATATTATGTACAAAGTAAGTGACCCCCCTGCAAGTCATGTACAACATCAATAACTCCCTCCCCCTAAAGCATGTGTACAAAATTGATATCCCCTCTACCTCCCCATAACAAAATGGGTGATCCCCCTCAAAATCATCAACACACAATCCCTATCCACCCGACCACCCCCACCCCCACCCCAGCCATAAATTATGAACGGTCCCTAAGATATGAAAGTCATCTTATTGAACTCTCTGATTAAACTGTGAAAAAACTGTTGCTTTCATTACTGTACTGGGTGTGTTTGCATAAGTTGTAAATTTGTATGTACTAACATCTGCCATATGTATTCTACCTGCCTGTCTCATTCACTTATTCTCTCCCATTGCTACAATACTTTCACTCATTTTCACAACTTGGTACATTTAGTTAACATTTCTAAAATTCGGTAAGAATCAATATTTTCCATATAGTGTACTTACAGTATGTTTGTATTCTCACCATTGGTTATAATATTTTTCATTTTCGCCTTTTGGTACATTATAATCACTTTTAGATCAACAAATTCACGTTTCGTGGGGAAACGTATTCGCCTTTTTGGTGATGGGTATTGACTTGAATAATAGCAGTTTATTCCATATTATTTTATTTTAATGATTTGTGCTTTCAGATATGTACCACAATCTATTGCATGCATTCTTTGTATCTGTACTGTGATTTTCTGGCCATTGTCCTTATTTTCAGTCCATGTATCATACTTGTCCTGCACATGTTTGACAACACTGAAGTCGGGGAACAAGTTATTTGGGTTGACAGCTTCTTTATTGCAGTGGAGGGGATGTTTCGGTGGAGATGCTAACACTGTTAGTATCATTTGCTTGATAACGGTGTTAGCATCATCACCGGAACATCGCATTCAGTGCAATGAAGACATTTTCAATCTATGTAACTTGTTCCTCTTCATCATACCAACTTCTAAAGAATTATTGTGAAGGATGTGGTTGTGGCCACACCTGGTAGCAGACATATGATTTAATGGAAACTGTTAGGTAATAATTTCGCAGTTTTATCACAAGAATCATTGCTAAATTCTGAAATTTATAATATCTGTTCGACTTTTCACTTATGTAAGCCTATTGGCCAATTTGATGAAAATCTGCATGATTTTTTTCAAAATGCAACGTATTGGTGTTTTCCAAACATAATGTGCTACATATTCATTTGGATCATAAAAACATGGTAATGCAGCACAAACATCACTTTCTTTCTCCATCACTACAATATATTTCGGGTGGTCAGGCTCGCTGACTTGGTTGACACATGTCATCGGTTCCCAATTGCGCAGATCGATGCTCATGCTGTTGATCACTGGATTGTCTGGTCCAGACTCGATTATTTACAGACTGCTGCCATATAGCTGGAATATTGCTGAGTGCAGCGTAAAACTAAATTAACTCACTCACTCACTACAGTCCGTTTAATTTCATTTGAGACCGATGAATTGCTCACTAACACATAATAATTGCAACAAAACCAAGTTTTGCACAGTCACATGAAATCGACAGACCAACTCTGATGATTTGTCTCATAATTTTGGACACCTGAATAAAAAAGTTGTTTAACAAACGATCATTATTTTGTTGTCACTTTTCGCTATTTCTTACGAGGGAGGACCACTTGCTGGTAGAACAGCCAGGTAATCAACAAGTGTGTGTAGTGAAATTTCAATTTCACAGGTGCAACTCTCACACCTGGCTGTTCAGAGTTGGTAAGTCGATTTCATGTGACTGTGCAAAGTTTGACCATGTTGCATTTATTAGATTTTGATTAAGTGAGCAATTCATCGGTCTCAAATGAAATCAAACGGACTAGCACGTGGCTGGTAAAAATCCAGTCGGGCCAGTAAATCTCCACAGTCACTAGCCCAACTGGCTAGTGAATTTTCATGGGATCATTTTGTAAATATATCTCTCTTACCAACTTAAGTTAAAATACACGTTTAAATCATGCAAGATTATGGCCTGATAAAAATGTTCATCATATTAGCAGCTTAATGATGAAACCCATGTCTACATTCAAATTTTAGGCTAGTGAATTATTTTGTGGTCTAGCAACTAACTTTCAGGCATAACTAGCCCGACCGGCTTGCAAAATTTGGAAACTATTTCGCACAAAGTGGTGAACATTTGTAAGCCACATCATGTCGCTTTCTTCCCACATCAAGCTGCCATACCACGTGACGTAACTGGAATACTGTTGAAGGGGCGTTAAATTCAACTCACTCACTCACTTACTTTAATGTGTTGGTAGGAAAGAGGAAGTTTCTAAGGTGACGGAGCTGTTTGGGATCAAGACCAACTTGTCCTTGAAGTGTCGATGTAGTCAGGAGACAAGCCGCGACAACGATCTCACCCTCATCAACCTCTCCTACCCAGACTGTAATATACCAGGTATGTAATATGCCACTCTGTATCCATGGTAACATACCGTGTTACTCTACATTATAACATACCAGGTATGTGATGTTCTAAAACATGATATACAGTCGGGCACCGTTGTTTCGATATTCATTGGACCAAGAAAAAATATCGAGTTATCCAAACTTCGAGACATCCGACCAGGGCATATCTTCACATATCACTATGATAGAAAACAAAACGCTTCTCAGTATTTTTTTATTCGAAACTATAATCCATTATCAGTAGTGTTTATTCGTAACAGTAAAATTATAACTTCTTTGTAGTCACGATATGGCTGAAATATTGCCGATGTGACTTAAAATCTTAACTCACTCACTTACTCGTAACAGTGAGTACTTCCTAATTAATTCCTTCTTAATTAATCCTAATTAAATACCAAACAAGTGACACCTTCAACTCAATTAGCCCTAATTAGTTTACTCTACAGCATCCCTTTGATTCATGCCGCATTGTGTGTAAACTTGTGGAAACAACCTCAGTTCAGAGGAATACCTGCCAATGAAAGGGATGTGAGTCGCATAAAACCTTGTTTTTTCACGCCCAGCGTTTCATCCCCTTAGGTAGAAACAAAAGAAGGCAATATGTTATAATAATGTTGTGCCCTAGGTCAAGGTCCCAGGAAGTACAAGTTTTCGGAGGTGATACAGCACAGCCTGATGGGAGAAGGCACAATGCAGGCCTGGTGTAACGAGTGTGGCCGTTACCAGCAACATGTACGTACAACTAGACGATACAACACATCACAGTGTCATACATGTCTAAGTCATAGGGTCTAGTGATTGAGTATAGTTTTACGCCACTTATCAATATCATGGCGGGGGACACCAGAAATGGGTTCACACATTGTACCCATGTGGGAAGACGAACTCGGGTCTTCAGCATGATGAACGGACACTATAACCATAAGGCTATGCCACCACCCCTCGTAGTGTCTAGATGCATGGGAAAGAAAGGGATAGCCTAGTGGTTAAAGCATTGGCTTGTCTTGCCGAATATCCAAGTCCGATTCCCCACATGGGTACAATGTGTGAAGCCTATTTCTGGGGTCCCCTGCCATTATATTGCTGGAATGTTGCTAAAAGTGGCGACTTACTCACTCACTCTCACTCACTCACTCACTCACTCACTCACTCACTGTGTTGATGGTGGTCCACCTATAGGATATGTGCCGGAAATGTCACTCACAGTCATGTTTGCCATCTTGCTACAGACCCAGCGTCGAGCTCTCAAGAACCTGCCAGATGTCTTGGCCCTCAACTGCCAGCTGGAGAATGAGAAGGACCTCAACTTCTGGAGGATCCAGCATGAGGTAAGATGATACCCGCCAAGTGACCCCCATGCTCATGCTTGTCCAAGACCTACAGGCAGTCCAGTCTTGTGGCATTGAAAAATCCTTCAATTCCATCCACTTTATTAAGACCTAAAAATTGTATAAAATACTTTGTAAAGGCCTTGAATTTGGCAATAATTGTTATTTTCCCTTATCCTGACTCATGCTTATTTGCTTGTCTTCTTCTTCTTTGCGAACACAGTGGAACACTTGTATCTCCCAATTGAAGTTACTCAGAAAATTACATTATTCATTGTTGACATTTAAGTCAGAAAGAAACGCCAACATAATCAACTTTTTGTGTATGCTTGCAAACACCTCAGGGAAATTCTATTCATCATCACAAGTCACCCTTTTTTGCTTACTGTAATAAGCAGTATCTTATATATTAAACATTCAGATAATGTGCTGCAGTGGCAGAATTGTTTCTGATGTCATGGTAATAAGTGATATCACAATGGGTTGCAAACCAGTTTCATTGTCACCAGTTTTTGTTCATATATCAATTTGTTTTGCAGATTGTACGAGCGGAAGATGAAGAGAACCAGGTCCATCCTGCAACCTCCTCTCGTCGGATGGCCAAAAACTGTCGCTATGGCAGCGCCTGTAAACGCAAGGACTGCAAGTTCAAGCACGACCCTGAGCATGAGTAAGTGAACCATTATGTTTCCTGGCTATGTGTTAACTTAATTACGGGTTGATTGGGAGGAAGCGTGTGCAGAGTTCAGTTGTGGCAACAATGCAATCGGCAGTAAGTGCCCAGCGGAACAGGAGGTATTATTTGTCATGTCTAGTCATGTTTTATGGCCAATTTCAAATTCTTATTCACCAAATTTGTTACTTCATTTTAGTTGATATCGGAATTTGCTGAAAGGTTACAGACCGCCTCCGTGATGTAGTGGTTAGAGCGTCCGCCCGGAGAGCGGAAGGTTGCGGGTTCGATCCCCGATCGCGTCATACCAAAAGACGTTAAAATATGGTACTTGTTGGTCCCTGCCTGGTGCTCGGCATTAATGGGTACAACAAGGACTGGTCGGCTCGGAGTCAGTATAATGTGTCTGAGTGGGATATTCATGCTTCACTGCGGCATGGTATCTCAGTGGGCTAGCACTATAAAACCAGCTTCAGTCTGGGCTAGTACAAGCACCCACACATACACACACACACGCATGCACGTCGTCATATGAGCGAAATATTCTCAAGCACAACCTTAAATCCAATTTCACCTCACCTCACCTGAAAGGGTGGTATTATATTTGAAATGCTGGGTTTCTATAGAAACCACATATGCTGTCAGTAACAATGTCTCCCCCTTCCCTTTCCCCTTTGCAGTAGCATCCTGGATGAGTTGCTGGAACAAGTGGAGGATGAGGAGACGTCCCCCAAGTGGCTCCCCCTGGGGCTCAGGATGGGACTGAATGATGATGGAACAGTCAGGATAACAGAGGTGTCGGATGAGGTTAGTGTGATTAGGACTTCAATAATAATACAGTAGTCAACATAATCACTATCTCAACTCCCTGGGGAGTATTCAACCCAAGCTGCCTGTGAGACACTAAAAAGTTAGCAGTCACACCTCTTGCTACTGGGTACACATTCACAGCTGGGTGAATAGAGGCAGATTTTTAACAAGGCGTTTCATATTTGCAGGAACCGCTGCCAAAGATCGAGGATGAGAAGGTGAAGCACTACGAGCTATACGCCACTGTGACTCACGTTCACGACAAGACGGGGGGCAACCTGGTCAGTCACATCTTGGTGGGCGAGGAGTTCCACCAGCGCAAGGAGAAGGTCACGTGCACACAGTGGTACCTCTTCAATGACTTCTCCATCACACCCATTGAGAAGGTGAGGAGGGTTGGGAGCACTAGTATAGTACTTTAGAAAGGTTCCACAGAAAGCTCTACTGGTTGTAAGAGGCGACTAATTGTAGTAAGTCGACTAAATGGATTGGCAGCATATTTCCTGGCTAAGTCACGGGAGGCCCCCAGACCTTGGTTGATTGGTTGTCCTTGTAACAATCATGGCAATTGTATGTAAAAACTTGGTTGATTGGTTGTCCTTGTAACAATCATGGCAATTGTATGTAAATGAAAGAATCCCTTTCTGAGACTGATGTTATAAGAACCATATCATGTATTTCTAGAGCCGTAGTGTGTGGGAAATAGGAACTGCCAGTACGGTCAGTGTCTCTGACTGTTAAATAATATATTGCCATACGCTTTATTTGCCAATACACAGCCATATCAATCAGTGCTTTGTCCCACAGTTATACTAAATATGATTTGTTAAGAAGGTACTCTGGGTATTTC
This sequence comes from Haliotis rubra, assembly GCF_003918875.1. NCBI lineage: Eukaryota > Metazoa > Mollusca > Gastropoda > Lepetellida > Haliotidae > Haliotis > Haliotis rubra. The sequence continues at coordinate 1,252,487 of NW_025767690.1, forward strand.
TAGCCTTAGTATTTATTAAAGTGAGTGAATTCAGTTTTATGCCTCTTTTAGCAATATACCAGCAATATCACGCGGGGGACACCAGAAATGGGCTTCACACATTGTACCCATGTGGGGATTCGAACCCAGGTCTTCGACGTGACGAACGAATGCCTTAACCACTAGGCTACCCTTATTTATTAAAAGAGACTTATTGTTGACTCACACACGAGTATGTTCTTTACATTGCTGTTTCATGAGTCAGGAAACTGGATCTTTTCTAAAATTAAATTGGATGTTTAATTTTTTCATGAATATCGATTAGTGTCCTGAGCCCGAGTCTCCGATATTCGTTGACGCAAATGAGATCGATCGATTGGCCGATTATTTGATCAGTCAGTCCAGCACTAGTCCTCATGCTTGTGTTAATCACCATCTTCATGTTGTCAGTATGAGGCTATTCACTTTAACCTCGACTGGAAGGTGCCTTGTGCCATCTACTTCGTCAAGAGAAATCTCACCCGGTACCATGATCTCACAGGTGAGCAACCCGTTGTTTTTACCTGCTTAGCACTCAAACATTTGAGTAATATTAATAATGAGTTTTCTTAAATAATTCAGCATTCACACAAGTATTGGCCAACAGTTTGGAGGCAGGATCTGTGTGTGAATATGACAATGATTTGCAAAATCGAGCAATATTCTAGCCATGTAAGACCCATGACGGTCCGGGTTAGAAAGAATCTTCAGTAACCCATGCTTGTCGTAAGGGGCGACTAATGGGATCGGGTGGTCAGGCTCGCTGGCTTGGTTGACACATGTCAATGGTTCCCAATTGCGCAGATTGGTTGTTGACACTGATTGTCTGATCCCCAATTTACAGACCGCCAGCAGATTGATGCTCATGTAAAACTAAACTCACTCACTCACTCTAGCCATGTAACTTCATTCTGTGATGAAAGCACACAACAAATATGCACATAGGTACACAAGAGCTGTGGCTAAGATACCAAATGATATACTGCATAAGTACATCCTCTGAGACTGATGGAGACTGTTAATGCTGTAAATTATGTGTGACCGTCTTCTGCCAAAATGTACATTAATACTAGCTCATGTTGTTTCTTCTCAAACGCCCTTTTCCTGAACCAAAAGCAATAACATTTTTGACTGCTTAAAATTTGTTGTGCATAGTGTGCACAAGAAAGTATATGTCGTGGACCTATAGAAATGTTAGTGATTCAGTCATATATCTGGTGCTGATGTTTCAGTAACAAGTCAGGTTGGATCCGATTGTATCTTCAACGACCTGTCCTTGATGAATCCAAAGAGACGGAAGATGACATTCACACCTCTGCTGCTAGAAGATCTGCCAAAGTCCAAGGAAATCGTCGGTCTCGATGCTGAGTTTGTTTCACTCAAGGAGGTAAGAAAATTATTGATTATTTCCATGCCAGATTCTCTTCCCTTTACTCATGCTGCTGTTGGGATGCTGGGTAAGAATATGTATACATTACCAGCAGCCCATGCTTGTTGTAAGTATCTTCTAAATAGATCTTGTGATCAGACTCCTTGCCTTGGTTGATTGCATAGATCAGTGCTCATAATGTCAATCACTGGTTTGTCAATCACTGGACCCCACTTGACCCAAATAGTTTCAGACATCATCTGTGTGTGTCCAAAACATTTAGTCTGCTAGACCAAAGAGGGCCCTCATCATCTTTTTTCATCTTTTGTCTGTTCTGTGCTATTTTATGGTTTTATGGACTATTATTAGCTTTGCTGAATGTCAACAGTTTGCAAGTGAGTGAGTGAATGAGTTTAGTTTTACACCACACTCAGCAATATTACAGCTATATGGGGGTGGTCTGTAAATAATTGAGTCTGGACCAGACAATCCTGTGATCAACAGCATGAGCATTGATCTACGCAATTGGGCTACGATGACATGTGTCATCCAAGTCAGCGAGCCTGACCACCCAATCTTCACGGGTCACAATTTGCAAGAGTGCTGGTTAACAGGGGTGGAAATAACCCATTGTCCGACGCCCGAGTCCAGTGTTTTTTTCTGTCGGGCAAGCTAATTTGTATATCACACTGTACCAGTGTCCAGTTGATATTCCAATGTTAATTATGTTGTTTATTTAAAAAATCCACAAGAAAATGTCGGTATAGTGGAAAAATTATCAGGGCAAGTGATTTTACATGTGCCACTGTACCGGAGTACACTAGCAATTTTAATGTTATTTCCACCCCTGGTTAAGGTTTCAAACTTTACTGTTACATAGCTTGAAATATTCTGTCTGTGACATAAAACAACATTCATTTGCTCAAATTGATAAGTATAGCAAAATGATTCTTTGTTCTGCAGGAAGAATCTGAGCTACGCAGTGACGGCACTCGCTCCACCATCAAACCGTCCCACATGGCTGTCGCCAGGATCACATGTATAAGAGGGTAGGTGTGACAGTATCCTCATTTATGTTGGTGACACAAAGTGTTGGCTTGACTCACTGAGTGCCTGAGTTGAACTTCCAAATGGATATGTTGTGCTTTGTTGCTGCTGGAACACTGCTAAGGTCGTTGTAAGCCATGCTTGCAAGTAACATATTCACTAGTTATTGAATTAAATGAGTGGGAGAGGATGGTTTTACGCCCCTTTTAGCAGTATTCCAGCAATATCACAGCGGGACACGGGAATGGGCTTCACACATTGTACCCATGTGGGGAATCAAACCCGAGTGAATGCTTTAATCACTAGGCTACCCCACTGCCCCTATTGAATTTAGACTGATTCAGACTGACCAATGCAGGCATCTCAAGATTTGTCAGCACTTGCATAGTTGTTCCATCAAAGACTGCCTATGTGATTTTGTGGATAGAACATCTGCTTGGAGAGTCGAAGGACACATTATACCAAAGGAAGACCATTGAAAGCTAGCACTTGTCACCCTGGCTGTTGCTCAGCATGAGGAAATAATATTGAGTATCATGTCAGAGGAAAATGTGTGAGATCCATGTTAAACTACAGCATGTGTAAAACTTAACTAAACCTGCAGAGGTTTCCAATTCTTTGAAGAGAGTTGTCCTTGGGGTAGGGCCGCCCACCTCCCCGCAATTCTGTTCACTGATTTATTCAGCAGAATGAATGATGATACAGGCCTAGGTGCTTACCTGGTTGGCTGCGCATGCGTAGCAGGGAGGTAACTCCACGTGGTGGGGGCCGTATAATAGATAGAAAGATTTTTATTTATTGTACAATATTTTTATTAAAACATTGATACAACTGTGAAATGACATTTTCAGCCGCAGAAAATGCATATATCATATGTACCCCAAGGACGATCTCTCTGAAAAAGAATGTAAAAGTGAGACACACGCCGCACTCACTCATGAAATGAAATTAACATTAGTCACTGCTGCAATGGTGTTGTTATTTGGGTCCAAACATTCCTGTTTCACAGGCAAGGACCACAGTTTGGTGAGCCTTTCATTGATGACTACATTGCCAACCCAGAACAGGTGAGATGCATGTGAGCTATAGAGATCAATGTTGGGAAGAAATGTTTATAATTATAGATATGGAAGTTGTGTCAATGATAATATCATACATAAATTATTGTGATAAGGTAAAGTTTTAATATCCGAAGACAGAAAGCAGCTACTTTTCTTATGTAATAACTATCCACAAAGTAATCCATGCGTAAAGATATCACCACTCACCAGTTATGTGAAATAAGCTGCTTTCTTTCAGACCTTTGTCCACCCAATACAGGGGTGGAAATAACTTTAAAATTGCTAGTGTACTCCGGTACAGTGGCACATGTAAAATCACTTGCCCTGATAATTTTTCCACTATACCGGCCAGTTTTCTTGTTGATTTTTTAAATAAACAACATAATTAATATTGGAAAGTCAACTGGACACCGGTACAGTGTGATATACAAATTTGCTTGCCTGACAGAAAAAACCACTGGACTCGGGCGTCGGGCAATGGGTTATTTCCACCCCTGCAATAATCGTTGGTTGGTTTCCCTGTTCAGGTGGTTGACTACCTGACCCAGTATTCAGGTATCAAGCCTGGAGACCTCGACGCTGCTGTCTCCATCAAGCATCTCACCACCCTCAAGTCTACGTACCAGAAGCTGCGCTTTCTCATTGATGCTGGGGTTGTGTTTGTGGGCCACGGACTCAAGAAGGACTTCAGGGTCATCAATATACTGGTCAGTACACACATGTTAATGTTAGCATAAATTGGTTTGCGTAGACCGATGCTCATGCTGTTGATCACTGGGTTGTCCTATCCAGGCTGGATTATTTACAGACTGCCATATAACTGGAATATGATAGTGCAGCATTAAAGAAACAAACTAAACATAATGATGTCAGGCAGAGTGTTTATTTCCAGGATGTCGTTGAAAGTATGCTGATCAAGCAAAAAAATCATCCTCTGTTTTAGATAGTTTCAGCTTTTTTTTTCATATTGACACTGTTGAGGATAAGAAGGCTGATGTTGACACTGTGCATCCTTGATGTTTCAGGTTCGGAAGGACCAGGTGATTGATACAGTGGAACTGTTTCACCTCCCAAGACAAAGGATGATCTCACTCAAGTTCCTAGCCTGGTACTACCTCAGTAAGTAACAAGTGTCCTTTTGTGACACATTTGGTAGTAGACAACATTCTGTTGGTCCGCAATGCCATGTTAGCAACCTAATATTCTGGCATATTCCAAGACAGTAAGGTATCTCATGCCATTTTCATAATAAGAAATGCTTACCTTCTGTGTACATACCAGAGCCCACTTGCACAAAGCGATCTTAGTGCTATAATGGTCGTAACTGCCATATTCTAACAGACCTAAAACAGTCTTAGGCTCTATGATTGCTTTGTGCAATTGGACACAGGTCATGGGCGGATCCAGGAATTTTGAAGGGGGGTGGGGGCTTTCTGGGGCAAGAGCAGGTAACTCTAGCCGACAACTCGCACCTCACTTTTCATGCTGAACGTATCAGACAGAATGAGGGGAGGCGGGTGGCCGTACCCCAAGGAGGACTTTCTTCACCCCCTAAACCCCCCTGAACCTCCGCTCCGCCAACGCAAACAAAAAAATCTTCAATGTGGTCATTTCGGAACAAACCACCCCCCATCCCCACCACCCCTGGATCTGCCAATGCCGGTTGCTATGCGTCTAAGAAAAGACTGGAAGTCTGACAGTGTCTTTTTTGCGTTTTGTTTGGTTTGCTAAATATTTCTGATGATAAAATGGACACTTGATTGATTATGCCTGTTCCTGTGTGATTGCCAGAGATTAACATTCAGTCGTACACTCACGACTCTGTGGAGGACGCCATCACTGCCCTGAAGCTGTATCAGAAGTACAAAGAGCTACAGGAGGATGGGGATGACAAGGTACAGGCCACCATCAAGGAGATGTACGAGTTTGGACGCAAGTGTCAGTGGAAGATACCGGATGTCGATGAAAACTATGATGAACAGGTGGCTTTCCTGTAAGGCTCATACTACCTGTGGTCGTATAGCCTTACTGTAAGGTGGTTGATTACGATGAGGTGAGCATCTTGTGGCCTAGTGGACTTCCTGTGGCCAGATGGTCAGTTACGACGAGGTGAGCATCTTGTTGCCTGGTTGACTTCCTGTGGTCATGTGGTCACTTACGAGGAAGTGAGCATCTTTTGGTCTGGCTGACTACCTGTGGACATTTGGTCTTCCCGAGAGCAAGTAGAATTCCTCCGACTTGTAACCAATCGGCCGTCCTGCCAACAAGATGACTTTCCACAAGTTCGTTTGTAGAACATATTTGCTGTACATTTTTGGTCAGGCAGTTTTGGGTTGGAACAGTCAGCCCATTGTGATTGCCTTACTTGTTGAACATACTGATGTTGAGCGATATGATGAACGGTTTATTGAATAGGTGGAGGTAAGGTGTTAGAGAAGGTTGGTTGCATCCCACTGAGTGATTAGTTTGATGTGTCAAGCAGGGGATGTACTAGTGATAAGGATTTTCCATTGGGGTGAAGTTTGCTAGATACAGCGAACAAGGGGGACAGTTGTGATGGATGAGTGCATGTGTTGCATATTATCAAGAATTATTGAAACTGTGGTCAGTTTTTCTGTGGTATTGGCGGAGAGATGAGGGTGTGTTGTTAATGGATGGTCATCACAGTAGTGGAACATATCAGGCGTCATTGATTTGTGGGCAAGACCATAGGTTGGGAAGGGTACTCGTCCTATCATACCTCTACACAAGTAACACAGTGTTGAAATTCCATTCACTCATTGGGGAGGGGGGCGGTGGGGTAGCCTTGTGGTTAAAGCGTTGGCTCGTCACGCCGAAGACCCGGGTTCGAATCCCCACATGGGTACAATGTGTGAAGCCCATTTCTGGTGTCCCCCACCGTGATGTTGCTGGAATATTGCTGAAAGCGGCGTAAAAAACCAAACTCAGTCAGTCAGTCAGTCATTGGGGAGGGGTCAATCCAGTTGTAAAGCTCATGCCTGTCATGGGTTCAGTTGCCAATATTTTACATGGGCAAAGAATTACGCCAATTCTTGATGTCACCTGCTGTGTCGTAGCTGGTGTGTTGTGAACAGAGTTAAACTCTGCTTTCTCTCTACCACCCCAGAGACCCTTCCATACCAACCATGAACCCATCCACCCACCCATCCATCAATCCACCCATCCATACACAACCTACCAGGCTGTAGGGGTGTGGCCACCAATATTCTTAACTCTACTTTGTAGAGTATCACACAGACAACAACTGTGAATCATGTCCATTGATGATGTTGGTTATAGGGGTGAAACAGTATACAGCGGTATTAGTAGAACCACGGTATTTTGCCTTCGGTTCGGTATACGTAATGCAGTCCAAGAATTCGGTATTTTCGGTTTTCGTACCGTCATTTATTAACCTTTTAAAACCTTTTCTAAAATGTCTTAGAAATCGAATCATTTTGTCAAAAGCTATGCATTTCTTTGCCAGATGGCCGCTATTTTCTCAGAAGTAAGTTCTCGTATACGAAACCAAAACGGACCACAATACGAACCGTGGTAAGCGCGTACTGTTTCACCCCTAATTGGTTATACTGAAGATTGTTTGTGTTCAAACAGATCAGGAGGCAGTGAGACTGCAAGGATATTTTCAATTTTACTATTAGGAATGATAGAATGGATTGATTGTGTTAAGCAAACACGTGACTGTTAGTGATGTATTGAGAATATATAAATGAATTTCTTCTACATCTTTGAAATTGCATCAATTTTAACTTCATAATCCATTGAGGGGCTTTAATGCAGCCTGGTGGTTAGGTATTCAGCTTCATGAGAAAACTAAGCTTCGATTTCCACTTACATACAATGGTTGAAACCAGTTCACCTGCCTTTATATTGCCATGTTAGTGCTATAAAAACAATAGTCACTCGTTCATTCATCATTTGTTGAATCTGCCTTGAGGTTTGTTGTTATCTTTGTGGTTACTTGTTAAACAAGGGTCTCTTGTTCACATATCAGCATTGTCAGTCAAAGTGGAATATCAGCCTGCAGGTTTGTGTCTAGAACATGGTTCCTGGGGATTGGAGGTCGGTTTTCCCAGGGCAGCAAGAGTTGCCTTTGGGGTGTCAGAATCCTATGGTAGTGGCATTGGATTCCAACTGGCCCTGATTGTTTCTGGGTTTCTCACTATCATGTCTGTGTCAAAGTCATACATCAAAGACCTGCATTAACTCTGGCCTTTCCCCCACATCAAACTGACATGCCGTGATATATTTCAGATATAAACCCAAACTCATTCACTCACTCACTGTACCACTACAAGTCACAACATTCTATTTCCAGAAAAGTCTGCTGACAGTTTTTACCTTCTCTTTTCAATACATAAGATTACTCTGTTCTCCTTTTTGAGGATAACAAACAGTGACCTAAAAATTAGTCACAAAAATCTGAGGCTGAGAAAATACGAAGTCCATCCCATTAGTTTAAAACAACAGTGTTTTGTAAAATCTTTGATAGGCATTTAAAAGTTGAAAGAACACGAATATGACGCATTATTCGATAGCAACAACTACTTTCTTCTTTGTAGTGGTGCTTCAGGGTGACTTCAGGCCCCTTTATTGGATGTAAACTGAGTAAGCTCATTCCATGGGGTAGCCTAGTAGTTAAAGCGTTCACTCGACACGATGAAACCCGGGTTCGATTCCCCACATGGGTACAATGTGTGAAGCCTATTTCTGGTGTCCCCCACCATGATATTGCTGGGATATTGCTAGAAATGGTATAAAACTTCACTAACTGCTAACCTGCAGACCTAAATGTTGGTGATTCCTTAATACAAAAACAAACAGGGTGACAATAACGTCAACTAAAGGTAGCCTCTATGTGACTTACTGAGAACTCCATGTAATGACAAATATGTAGTGTACCTTCTGGAGTAGTCGTGTTTTTCAGTCCTGGATGTAACCCTGGAGTTGTTGAATTTGAACATCCAGTGATGTGACTTCCTTGACCATATCCACCTGTTCATTTCAGTCAAGATCAAAATATTTTTGTATGTTGTTCGTCATCATGATCATGTTTACAACACTGCCAGTATTGTAATGGAGAAATAAAGAAATTACAAAGTGACCTTGTTGGAATCTTCACTGTGAGAATGGTTTTGCCATACATGTTCCAGAATCGGATTGACATGTCACCACCTTCCGAAAAGTCATAGAAGTTGTCTAGATGTCCTATATGAACATCGTAATGTTGGATGTGACCTCACTTGTCATGTCACTAATGACCTTCTGCTTAACATAAATGTAATTGTCGCAGAATAGTTTGCTGACTTGGTTGACACGTCATCATATTCCAATTCCGGTGGATCGATGCTCATGATGTTGATCACTGGATTGTCTGGTCCAGACTCGATTATTTACAGACAATGTCCATACAGCTGTATACAGCTGAATGCAGTGTTAAACAAACAAATATTCATGTCACCGACCGCACCTGTGAAACTGGAATAGAGGTGGCATGATGCAGCTGCAATACAGCCGACTATAGGTTTATTGATGCAGCTGTGATATGACTGACTGCCGGTTTCTAACATGAAGCTGTATCACTACAGGGCCTTCCTTGAAACGTTCGTAGCCCTAACAATTCTTAACTTTGATCGTAGCCAATGTCTTAAGAATGGGCTTAAGAAGTTCGTAGGACTACCAACGTTTCGAGAATAGCTAGCCATTGTGTTAAGAATGGGCTTAAGACATTTTTACGGGGTACGGAATTCTTAAGCCCATTATTAACACGTTGGCTACGATCAAAGTTAAGAATTCTTAAGGCTACGAACGTTTCGAAAATAAGGTTCCTACGATACAACCGTACGACTGTGTCACCACAGGTTTCGGTGATGAAGCTGTAATCATGTTGAATGTCAACATCGAGAACCCCAGTCACCGTGTTGGAGTAGACTGTTTGAAGCGCTCGTAAAATATGTAATCCACCATACGAAGATCGTGACTGATTGAAAGTACAGTCAGGAAATCTACACGTAAAAATTATGTACAAAGTACTTAAAAGAACTCAAGAATCCGTTGGTAAATGACCAGATGGTGGCTACATGAATACGTGCAAACACCTTGTTGCGGGTACAGCAACGTGCAGTAAACCTGGACAAAGTACTGTGACTATGTGCCCCAGTCCACCCAGCTGTGAACGGGTGCCTCTTAAGGGTGGAAAAGCCGCAATAACTTAGTGCGCGTGGTGGCTGCTAGAGTTGTATACTCCCCAGGGTGTTGAGACTGACCTCTCGCTCACACTCCCTACCACTCGTGATTATATTGTTCGCTCGTCCACGGAGGTCCGTGTTCGATTCCACACATCGATGCAATGTTAAACCGCACTGTTTGTGTATCCTGGCGTGATGTTTCTGTCAGAAGCTTACAAGCGGCGAACCTCCACTCTCATTCACCGACACAAGCGTTGTCACTGAAGCGTACGTAAAAGGTACGGTCTTGCAAGAAAACTGAAGGAGAAAGTCTACATATACTACCCATCAAAAGTTTAGAATCACTAGTGTAAATGTACCCACTTACTTCAGTCAACTGTTCTAACTAGATTTTGCAAAATAGTCCATACTTTTTAAAGGTACTGTTTACACATGAACTGGTGTATTGTAAAACAAATTCGTAATAAATGGTGAAACTCGTTGAAAATTGGCGAATTCTTAACAAAACTCAACACCAAAACGCAGCTGTTCACATGCACGATATTTGCACATGTTTTTCAGAAATGTGATGCGTCATCCTCTTGCAACATCATCTGCATAAGGTTTGCAGTTGGTTCCCCCGAGTTGTAGAGAAATTCATCTTCGACACACAAACACACACACACACACTCTCACACACACACACACACACACACATAACATATAGTGAGTTCTCATCGAGTAATCATCGAACAGGAGGGTCTAAATCATATGTTTTCTCTGATAAATTTGCAATGATCTACATCAGTACTAACAACGTGGTGTCCCCCGCCGTGATGTTGCTGGGATATTGCTAAAGGCGGCGTAAAACCAAACTCAGTCAGTCAGACTAACAACGTGATAGCTTGAGTGAGTGAGTTTAGTTTTACGTCGCACACAGCAATATCCCAGCTATATGACGGCGGTCTGTAGATAAACGAGTCTGGAGCAGACAATTGATAGCTTGATAATTACAATGTGCATGACATTACATTTACCTTCACAAAAAGAAGCATTCTTTGAAATAAATCTAAATATTAAGTTTGATATTAATTACAATGGGAACCATGTGTTGATGGAAACAAATGGAGGAAATGATACGTAATGTATAAGAAATTGTGCAAATACTCAGTTCCGAAAGAAACTCAAATCGCGTAAAATTGTGATACGGCGGTGAATAAAGACACTGAGGTTTGCTAATGAAAACAAGCAAAGAAAACATCGTGAGTCCTCCAAGTGATCTTTATTTGTGTTTTGTGATAATGTCAACAGATCCTGCCTTTCGGTAATGTCGCTAAAGAGTCATGGGAAATAATGGTTTACCCCCGGTTTCCCAAAATTTTTTAAAACAAAAAGTTCAGTCAGGCGGAGAACAATAGGAGGATTTGCAATAATAAGACCCACCTGCCACTTAATCCCTGTGTTGTTCTACGGTCCCAAATGTTGCGAGATCGAGAACACCACGGAAGTAATCATTTCAGTATCGAGTATGGCCTCATTGGCAGCCCCTGACTGGAATGACTATCTGAATATCGAACACACACCGCTTTGCCTTGACGTATGTCTTATTTCATGTGATTTCACAAATTTGTTATCTTCCGCGTTTCTTTTGTTTCGAAAATAAAAGAAATGTCTAAATTCGCAATGGCCAGGTACGTTTTACTTCAGAAAATATTACAAACACAAATATATTTTGATACTAAGAATCTCATGACTGTGACATTGACATAATGCATACAAATTAATTATCTGTAAGTTATAGGCGGCCACGATGAAGGGATGATTTGCATGCATGACCGAAACTTTAAAACTACTGACTAACTGACTGAGTTTGGTTTTACGCCGCTTTTAGCAATATTCCAGCAATATCACGGTGGGGGACACCAGAAATGGGCTTCACTCATTGTACCCATGTGGGGATTCGAACCCGGGTCTTCGGCGTGACGAGTCAACGCTTTAACCACTAGACTACCCCACCGCTCCTACTTTAAAACTAAATGCAGGAAGCCATTCAGCGGACATGATAACTGCTTGTGTGTACACAGATATAATTCTAATCACTACCACTGTCAACAGCCTCCGTGGTGTAGGTGGAGAGCGGAAGGTCGCGGGTTCGATCCCGGTCGCGTCATACCAAAAGACGTTAAAATAGGGTACTTGTTGGTCCCTGCCTGGCACTCGGCATTAATGGGTACAACAAGGACTGGTCGGCTCGGAGTCAGTATAATGTGTCTGAAGGGGTACTCATGCTTCACTGCGGCATGGTATCTCAATGGGCTAGCACTATAAAACCAGCTTAAGTCTTGGCTAGTACAAGCAGCCGCACATACACAAGCATGCATGTCGTCATATTCTTACCATTTCACCTCACCAACCACTGGCTATGAAACACCACCAACACCACTCCCCCCGTAGTTAAAGAATTTATGGGGAGACAGTTAACTAGCAGGATGACAGGTGCGCTTAATGTGGTTTATGGACTTAATGCACTTACGTTCATGCACGTGTGTGCGAGGCTCTGTTAGTCCGAACAAATATCAGTTTTATTGTTTTATAGCCCATATGAGATAACAACTCATACTGCAACATGGGTTAACCGACAGACATATTATAATGACTCAGAGCCAACCAATGCTTGTTTTATTCCCATAACGGTGAGCGCCAGGCAGGGTAGAAACAAGTACCATCTTTAAAGTATTTGTGTATGCTGCGGCCTGGATTCGAACCACCAACAGACGCTCCATCCACAAGACCAAGGAGGCGTTCCAGGCAAGGATGAGTGAGTGAGGTTACTTTTACGCCGCACTCAGCAATATTTCAGCTCTATGGTGGCGGTCTGTAAATAATCGAGTCTGGAGCAGATAATCCAGTCATCAACAGCATGAGTATCGATCTACGCAAATGGAATACGATGACATGTGTCTGCCAAGTCAGCGAGCCTGACCACCCGATCCCGTTAGTCGCCTTTTACGACAAGCATGGGTTGCTGAAGAGCAATTCTAACACGGATCTTCACAGGTCAGACATGGATGAGGATGAATAGAGTAAAATATGTTCTCAGCGTCAGTATTGAGTGGTAATTCGCAAATGGAATGATGAATTTAAAGCGACAGTAACTGTAGACATGTATTGTATGGGCGAGACTAGTGTTTGATTTAATGGGTGGGAAGTGAGGGGACGGGATTGTGTTTCGGGGTATTTTTCCACCACCTTTAATATTTCACCGTTTATAGATTTATTGTTTTCAACACCCGGTGTCCACAGGTGACAGAACCATAAATTAAGAGAAATAAATTATTTTATTATTGTGTCACGCAGATGTTTACAAAATATATAAAATCTTCTGTATCACATGAAACATCTCCCTATGAGTCACATAAAATCCATAAAACAATGCATAAATCAAATACAGCTCCATACACACACAGTAAAACTTACAGAAAAGGTGGGTGGTGTAATATCGTACGTTATAATGATTTTCTTCTTTTACACATAAGTAACACTGTAGCAGCTAGGGGATATACTAGGTTATCACATTCCATAATAAAAATGGTTCATGTCTGCCACACTACTTACCTTTAATAAAAACGCCGTGAAAATATGTTTAAACAGACACTCAAATGCAAGGGCCGGTGGGGTAGCCTAGTGGTTAAAGCGTCCCCGGCGTAAAACCGGCGTAAAACTCAGATGGTCACCAATATTGAATATTTCTATTAATCAAGAACAGCGTACTTATTTGCATGTCATTTGCGCATGTGGCTGCAATCTCCAATCAAATCTGGAGATATTTTCAACTGTGTCACAATACCGATGGCATAAGTGGCTGGTAGTGGCAGTGGGGTAGATTAGTGGTTAAAGCATTCACTCGCCACACCGAAGACCCGGGTTCGAATCCCCATATGGGTACAATGTGAGGAGCCTATTTCGTGTGTCCCCCGCCGTGATGTTGCTGGAATGTTGCTAAAAGCGGCTTAAAACTAAACTCACCCCTGGTTACCATTTAGGGTAAATACTTTATTCAGTCACTGAAATGATATACGCGTTCTTTACACATCTGTAGCTTGGTAGCGTGGTTAAAGCGTTTTGCCGAAGTCCCAGGTTCGATTCTCAACATGGGCAAAATATGTGAAGTCCTGTTCTCACCCATCCGATATTTTTAAATATTTCTAAATAATAATAATAAATCTTCTATAGCGCACAGTCTCCAAACACCAAGTGATTGCTCGCGGCGCTTAATCAGAATCTGATTCTTATTACCCCGGATAACCCAAGCTGCCTCTTAGGCGCTAGAAAATTTGGTCACATGACTTTATCCCACCAGGTACCCATTTTCTGCTAGGTGAACAGAGGCAAATGGAACAAACTCACTTGCCTAAGGTGAGACCACATGCATCACATGCTTCGTTGTGGGGCAGGACTGAAGTCCTAGAAACTCTCAGGAGTCAGGCTGCCAAACACGGTCACCCATCCAAGTATTATCCGAGCTCGACGTTGCTTAACTTCAACTGATTTGTGACCTGAGCTCTGTGCACATGACCACACACCACCAGCGTCTATAAAGACGGCGTAAGATCCAATCACTCACTGATTGCCCACTAGATACTATATAAAGAATAAACAAAGCACGTGATTCATTGGTATATTTTATTGTGAATCATAATAATAGGAAGACATTCTAACTATTCAACAATCACTATCAGCAGTTTGTAATCACACAAATACTGATTGTTTCTCAATACTGACAAAAATGCATATTCATATCACTGCAATGTTGGCTATAAACTTGCTTCCACGAAATGATTAAAGGGAGATAACTGACGAAGCGTTAGAGACGAGAAGTTCGTCACGTGAACGTCACCATTTTTGTCCCACATCACGTTGTTGGTTACGAAAATGGTGACTGGTAACGATTGGTGAACAATCCAGGATCATTCGCGACCTCTCGGGTCCTTCCGTGATAAACCCTTATTAGCAGGTTGTTGAAGGACGGGAGTGGTGGTGGCGAATGAGTCCGAATTTCATCTCAAAGGAAGCATATGGGATATTTGATCAGCTGTTTGTTTATGAAGTTGATTTTGATAAATGTGATGCTTTAAACCAAACTTGGTCCTTCAAATGTCCATATAACGTGAAATAAAGGACCTGTTACAATATATAAACGGCTAAGGCAATATGGCCAGTTGTAGACATAAATATATATATATAGAAAACCATCTACTTTTGTGTTGACTAGAAAACACTCACATTGCACGATTAAGGCTGATTATATAATTTTCTAAAATATATTTGAAATTGATTTTAAAATATACTCCACTGATTAAGGCATGTAAGGCACGCTAATTTCTTTACACGAATATATAGGATAAATAATATGATGGTTATTCTCAGATAATTTAAGCATTCTAAATTACTGACAATAATAACATTTGTATTTTAACCAGTTCATGTATATATAATATTTCAGATTTCATGAGTTAATCCTTATTGAATATTAAGGAAAAAGTGGCTCAGTTGTCCAGGCTCTGCAATTCGCTTTGCAGAGTTGCCTCCCTTGGGAGCACCGGAAACGTATGATTGTGGGTTCGACTCATATCTGTTCAACTAAAGTGGTTAACGAATGAGATGCATCACCCACATTGAGCTGACACGCCGGATATAGGAATACTGCATTGTGCACAATTCACTGACTTTTGAAGACCATAGTAAAATCTAGATCATCCAGCATCTTCTTGCCACTGTCTAATATATAACCTGTGTTATAGCACCCCACTAAACCGTTGATCTACAGTTATCTAGTAAATATAATATCGCCCAGACTAGATATAATGACCAGCAATAAAAACGCCACAACCCAGAGTTCATGAAATTTATACTTTTTCAGCATGGATTTGATACTTTAACACGATTGTTTTGATTTCTTGAATTGCGTTTCTTTTGCTGATGAGTATATGTTGGCAGTATTTCATGGCATTAAGATAGTTATGTAGGGTTGGTGTCAGAGGTCGGCATGTGAAGTCATAGGAGTAAGCAAATGTTGACAGACGAAGGCAATGTAACTGTTGTAGAGATCATTCAGCGCCTACTGCTAGGGCATGTTGACTCGTGTGCTCAATAAACTTAAGAGAGTAAGTAAAGTAAGTTCAATGCCGTTTTAGTAGATATACAGTTATATCATGGCGCGCCAGCTTCATCTTGATGCCTGAAGTGATGAAAGCATTGGACGTTTAACTTTGAAAGAAATGTTTTGACAAATCCAGACACATATCCCGGATGAAGAATAGAGTCGATCGCAGGTTCATCTGATTCTGGAAAGACCAAGGGAGACAACTCTGCACGGTGCATCGGGGCTCCTCAAACAACTGAGCCCCATGCCATAAATAGTTTGAAATAACACTGACTACGTATTATTGCAACTTTACATAAGGCAATACACTGATTATTCTATCTAGATTCAGAGGCGGTAGGTAGCCTAGTGGTTAAAGCTATCGCTCGTCACGCCGAAGGCCCGGGTTCGATTCCCCGGGATTTCCCCGGATTGAAGCTTCCAAAGCGGCGTTAGATTATACTCACTCATTCTACTTAGATATACGGAGGAGACACTTTACACTTATTGTTTGGGCACAGCTAGGTGATCTAACTAACAATAATTATATACATGTCCATGAGTTATCTAACTGATATGGAGCGGTGGGGTAGTCCAGTGGTTAAAGCGTTCACTCGTCACGCCGAAGACCCGGTTTCGATTCCCCACATGGGTACAATTTGTGAAGCCCATTCCTGGTGTCCCCGCCGTGATATTGCTGGAATATTGCTAAATGCGGCGTAAAACACAACTCACTCACTCTAACTGAGATCCTGCAGTAGGAGCCACAACACATAAACCTTATTGCACATAGTCCAATACCACTACATAATACAAGCTGTTAATGGACAAGGAAATAAAACAGATTTGTAAATATGATTATTGCACAACCCGTAGAAAAAAATATACGTTAGGCTTCCTGCCTAACCTGGAAAAATAAAGCAATCAAAACATATGTTTCATTTGTCAGACATATAGTCGTGTAAGACCCCTTAATATGTCTATATACACTGGGTATTAAATATACACCTTTGATTATACCATGCACTGAACAGCAGTAATCACTCAAGTAACATTTGTAATCACTTAGGCACATACATGTATTAATATTCGTGACAACTCAGGCTATTCCGGAACCTATCGTTACAATGTAAACCTCATTCGTCAGCACTCGCCCCTTTCCGTAACCTCCATGAAGGTTCGGTTTGTCCCGGAATAATACAAGAGCGTCACGAATGTTTACGGCACAGTGCGAGTGTTCACGAATTAAACTTCGTACAATTCCGAGTGCCACGGAAAGATGAGTAAGGAATATTTAAATACGTTCTTCCTGTGTGCCTCTGTGCTATTGTATTAATTATTCAGTGTTGGGTGGATTGTCTCTGATTATTGCTAAAATGTCTGCCGCCGGATTTATGTCAATTAAATGATTTCACATTTAAATTACAAAGATGTGAGTGCGGTGGAGGGACTGGTTGATGAGGGCGTTACTATGACGTCATATCAGCCGGATACGTTCACGTCGAACAAACCACTGGTGGAGCTGATGACTCCCAACTCGTGTTCAAGGACAGGTTCTGGCTGGAAGTCCGCGAGGTCCTCAGGGAGGACATACTGGCTGCAGTCCTGGGTGCTGTCCACAACCACTTCGCCGAAACCGTGACCCGGATGTTGAATAGACGGGTACGCCTCGCACGACGTCATGTCGCAACGCATGTAGTTGGAAGACGTCATGGTTCCTGTCGGGAGGGATGGTTCTCTGTTTCCGCCGTGGTGACTGTTCCTTTGATGCATGGAGTTGTACGGCATCACCTGATTAGACACAGACACATTTACATGCGCGGGATGCTGGAAGGGAGATAACTGGGCCGGAGACAGGTGGCGCTGCTGGCCGCAGGGCATGCCATGGTCTGTGATGGAAGGGAAAGCGGGAGCGAAGGAATCACTTCCAATGGAAGGACTAAACTCGTTAGCGTTTTCGTACATGAACTGGTAAGGTTTGGGGTAGGGGGTTTCAGGGAGAAGAGTTCTTGGATTGAGTTGGAGACACCCTGCAACCATGTTCATTGTGTTCTGGGACATTCCTTTCGACAAGGATTTGGCAAACGTCACACTATCAGGGCGAACGCCGTTCTTCAGTATGTCGCCCAAAACGAAAATGTAGTTCCGCGCAAGACGTAGAGTTTCAATTTTCGAAAGTTTCTGAGTTTTGGAGTAGCATGGCACATGCGTTCTGAGGTCATCCAGTGCAGAGTTCAGCCCGTGCATCCTGTTCCTCTCACGTGCATTGGCTTTCACTCTGCGCAGGCGCAGTTTCGCTTGACGGGCTTTGGTCATCCGCTTCTTCTTTGGACCCCGTTTCTTGGGTACGCGAGGCTCGTCAGAGTTTTTATCGCATTTCTTTCCTTTCTTTTGGAACTCTTTTCTTTCTTCTTCCCATCCCTGTCGTCCGTTGTGGAGTCGGGGCGATCCT
Source organism: Haliotis rubra (assembly GCF_003918875.1). Taxonomy (NCBI): domain Eukaryota; kingdom Metazoa; phylum Mollusca; class Gastropoda; order Lepetellida; family Haliotidae; genus Haliotis; species Haliotis rubra. Next base: position 1,270,764 of record NW_025767690.1, read on the forward strand.
CACCTTCACTTTCATCATCAAGGTCATCGTCTTCATCAAAGTCAAGGTCGAGATCTATGTCACTCAGCGGTTCATCAAAATCGTCATCCATCTTCAGGTCGATGGTTGTTGTTTTGATTGGCATCTTGTCTGGAATTGACATAAAAAATCTATTAAAAGCACATGACTATACAACATCTTTGTCTTAGCATAATTCACAGAACAATAATTCATTTTTGTCCTCTGAAACATTATATGTTCATAGAGAAGACACAAAACGTTAAATCTTATTATTTTTCCGTGTGTCGCACTTACAGTTGCAGTGATTGATAAAACAAGGAATTGGTTATAATAAATATTGATTACAATGTTTGGTAAAACATACAATACTAATGTCCAGTCACAAGACTTATAGAACAAGACACAGTAAATCCATTACAATCCAAGGGTTATATCAATCACCCTCAAGGTCGTCATATGTCATTAAAATGTTCGCACACAATTACGACATGAAAGATATTTTTCGTTTATACGTGTATGCCAGTGTTCTTGGTAAAGTGCTTACTGAGCATCACTCTGTGTGATATATATTAACTTCTCAGTATTGTTGAGATTGTTGAAATGGTTACAAATGTAAGAACACAGGTTTTACGGATTGACAACTTCCTTATTGAACTTGCCTGACAACGGTGTTAGCATCTACACCGAAATATCGCATTTGTTACAATAAAGAAGTTGTCAATCCATAAAACCTTTCCATCTTCGTCATACCATTTAAACTGACTGAGTATGGTTTTACGCCGTTTTTAGCAATATTCCAGCAATATCACGGCGGGCGACACCAGAAATGGGCTTCACATATTGTACCCATGTGGGGAATCGAACCCGGGCCTTCGGCGTGATGAGCGAACGCTTTAACCACTAGGCTACCCCACTGCCCCCATACCACTTAAAGAAAAGATACAGTCTTACTTACTAAGGTAAAAGAACATATGTTAAGGCATCAACATGGACATGGCATTAAAAGCATTTCTTTTTCTATATAGTTGGAATATTGCTAAAACCGGCGGCCTAACTCATCAATTACTATAAAATTACACATAAGGGTCTCTGATTCGCATTGCCTAACATAAAATAATCGGTACAATGTCTGGTTGTTTCATATCCTCTGTATGTGTATATTTGTATTATCGTTCCTCGATCCTCTATTGTATACAGATATATATGCGGTGATGTACTTGGAGCATGTACTTCAGAGATCGCCGTATTTTATTATCAACATGCAATAAAGAAATTATACCTTTTGTTATCAGTTACAGTTTTCTCGCATAATAATGAAGAAGTGCACTTGATTTCTTTGAGGTTTAAAGTCTCACTCAGCAATATTCCAGCTATTTGGCAACGGGTTGTAAATAATTGTGTCTAGCCTTCCGTGAGCACCGATCTTGGCTGACCATCCGATCCCGTTAGTCGCCTCTTACGACCAGCATGTTATCCATAAAACGTGTTCCATATTGTACGTCTCAACTTCTAAAAATACCACACAAACAAGTCAGCATGGGTTGCTGAAGATGAACCGAAACTTCATCTTCCCCACATGAAGCGCATAGACACAATGTTCGATACAGTCTAGTGTATGTTATCGGATTACCGTTCCGGGATCGATTCTCAATACCGGTATACTGCCATATAGCTGGAATATTGCTGAGTGCGGCGTAAAACTAAACTCACTCACTCACTCAATACCGGTATACTGTAAGGAGCCGATTGCATCTATTCCTATAGGGATACTGGTTGAATATTTTGTATTTTATACTACAGCCCAACCCCTTTTTCATATTGTGCAGGAGTTCCGCTGAACAGAGTTTCCCATTCAAAGACGAAAACTACATTGACTCAAAATATTTCTAGTTCATGTAAATTTGTGTCATTGGGATTGCAAGTGTACTTTTATATAACCTATGATAAGCCGGAGTGGATATTGTGTCGACACAAACGCGCCACCATTTGGCCATCCCTACCCCGACAGATGCTGTTCTTCGAGGCGATTGTTCTCGCCAAGCCTCACTGGGTGCGTTGAATAGAGCACGTGCTGTGTTAAGGCCGGGAGGCGGAGGGAGACGGAAAAGAGTTCATCTCATTTTGTGTAGGCTGGGGCGGGTGCATTGTCACAAGAGGTATTTCTACACCATGGCGTAACAATTCTTTCCTTAATCAATTATCTCCCTTTTATATAGTGAATAACGGAAATTTCTCATTTTTGTTACTTGCATTATTCGGGTTTCGCGCCATAGTGAATTAACAAGCACCTGTGTAGTAGTTGCCTCCCTTTGATACTAAGCCCCTGTGGGACAATTACTCTTGCCGACTAACTTTTTCAGGTTTTGTGCGCGTATTTTTGTCTTGTGTAAATATTCTTAATGATACTGTTTAATTAGGTTATAAAGAGCAGAATCGTAATTAGATATTAACTACTAAAGGACGCTGACAGTCAAAACCCACACCTACTGATCGAGTGCTTGTGCGCGAAGCTCAGGTTTCAAGAGATTAGAACTTAGGAATAAAATACCGCATGATAAACTTCAATATTTTAACTGTCTGGTTAGTGTACCAAAAATAAGCACACAGTACATAGAAAATGAAAGGAACAAAGTGACGGAAGATTCAGATGCTTTGAGTTAACATTATTTATGTTAATACGCTTCTATCGGTCTGTTATGACATTTTATACAAAAATAATAAATATTCTTGAAAATTTACAGAAAAATGCGATTATTTGTGGCTATTTCAATCCTTTTATGTAAAATATTTTACTGTAAGCGTGTTTTGCAGTTTCTCGTTTTTATCGTCCACTAATTATATGCGTTATGTAAACATATACTTGAAAATCTACCTGAAAGGGAGATTACTCTGTATCAAAACAGATGACAGTTAAAAAGTAAGAACACTTTTCCTTTTCGATCGCCGGTGGTATTGAGTCTGGACCAGACAATCCAGTGATCAACAGCATGAGCGACGATCTGCACGTGTCAACCAAGTCAGAGAGTCTGACCACCCGATCCCGTTAATGGCTACTTACAAGCATGGCTTTACAAGCATGGCTTGCTGAAGATCAATTCTAAAGCTAGTACACATGCAAGTTTCAAATACAGCAAAACCCTGCTTTGTAGAAAATAAATGCCCCTTGAGAGAACCTCTCTACTTAACAGATATCCTAGTTAACCAGCTATGACATGTGTGCCATTGTTGAATCATCTCGCTCATTGACGGGATGAATATAATAACCCATTAAGGATTAGGCATTACCAAGGCAAGTCGTGTCGCTTTGGGATTAGCACTTGCACTTATCTGTTAATCACTCAGTGCGGAACAAGGGGGTAGTTCTATCGATATACAACTTCTTTATTACAATCTATACGTTTCGGTGAAGCATCACTTGCTTGATACCGGTGTTAACATCTATCATTTCTGTATGTACCAAGTGTGGCTTCATCCTTAGAAGGCGCACAAGATTGTACAAACAGGAAAGTCTTGAGAGAAACAAATTACAGGCTGACAAAATATAATAGAAAACGCCCCCACTCAACACTTAATGAATGATAATCAAAACATGAAACAACAAAAAAGAGAGAAAACAAAACAAAACTCCAAGAAAACCAAAAAAACAAAAAACAAATTTCAGCAGTTACAATTCCAGTTTCACGTATTGGCGCAAAGGGCAAGGTTAACTGTGATGCTTCAAAACATAGGCTTGAACCCATGATTATATTGCAAAGGACCAGGTCTGGATGATATAGAGATCTTTGTTTACCTTGGGTAATCACGTATTACTAGATCAAACATCATTAATTGTCGGCTATCAGACAATGAGAGCAACGTTTAAATGACTTAATTCAAATCGGCTTTAGACGTCAACGTTGCTGTTTTAACTCCCTTCTATAATAATGAAAGAAAAACAGCAACACATTGCATCTCGAACCACTTCCCCTTTAAATAACTGACCGCATCTTTAATAAAACACCTGAACCGCATTTGTAAAACCTGTTATGAAAACGCTGCGACCATTCAGCCAATTAGTGATCATAAACTGAATCTCAAAGCATTTTCTCTGCTCACAAAGTCATATAAATGCCACAATCTCCCCGACGGATGGTTTGCACAGGACTTGAGCATAGTGGAGCTTTGTTAATGCTAATAAACAAAAGGTGATAAATTGAGACCATCGATCTGGTAGCTCCACTCTGCACAGCACGAGATGAGAAAAACAAACATCGATACTACGGATCGATATCTTCTGATTGATTTTGGTGGGTGTCCGTATCATCAACCTGTTTGATTACACTTGAGATTGTTCATTCTTCCGGTGTTGTTAATCTTAAAGGACAGGCCCTTAAAGTGATTTATTTCAAGAGACACTTTTCATGAGATGTTGTATTGTATTAACAACCGTGAGTGAAAAAATGCTTTCACTTTATTTAATTTTTAAAATAACACAGTTGTCTGTATCAGATTGAGTCCTTAGTGAACCTTAATCGTTTTACTTTTCGATATGAATACCAATATGCATATAGGGTGAGTGAGTGTGATTCGATGCCGCTTTCAGCATTATTGCAGTAAATTCGTGGGTGAACACCAGAAATTGGTTTAAAGCATTGCGGGGAATAGAAACGGATGACGAACAAAAGGTTTTAACTCTTTGGTTACCCCGCCACCCCTTTAATAGGACCAGTTGCGTATATCGATGCTCATGCTGTTGATCACTGGGTTAACTGGTCCAGACTCGGTTATTTACAGACCGCAGTTATAGGGCTGGAATAATGCTGAGTGCGGCGTAAAACTCAACTCACTCACTTTAATAAGACTCGTACATCGACGGCGGGGGTTGTTGCTCATAATATAAATCACTGGATTGTCTATTCCAGGCTGGAATACAGGTCTCCACCACCACCAACAACAACACATACGCATACACAGGCACAAATAGAGACACCCACGTGCGCCCGACACTTGGAGGAATGAATGACTTGAGCACTATTCCAATCTAATAATGTATGGGAGGTGTAAGTGTCCCAGGAAAAAAACTGGCACTGTCACTGGCAAAACTTTGGCACCGGTTGGCCCCAGGTAGTTAGTTACCTGTACATTTGTCCCTTGTAGTGTTTCTACGTTTGTTTGTGGTGGCATGTGGTCCTGTGCCTAGAGCTCAGGTCACAAAAATTACCGCCTCCGTGGTGTAGTGGTTAGAGCGTCCGCCCGGAGAGCGGAAGGTCGCGGGTTCGATCCCCGACCGCGTCATACCAAAAGACGTTAAAATATGGTACTTGTTGGTCTCTGCCTGGCGCTCGGCATTAATGGGTACAACAAGGACTGGTCGGCTCGGAGTCAGTATAATGTGTCTGAGTGGGGTATTCATGCTTCACTGCGGCATGGTATCTCAGTGGGCCAGCACTATAAAACAAGCTTCAGTCTGGGCTAGTACCAGCAGCCGCACATACACATACACACGCATGCACGTCGTCATATGAGCGAAATATTCTCAAGCACGACGTTAAACCCAATTTCACCTCACCTCAGGTCACAAATCAGTTGAAGTTAAGCAACGTTGGGCGCGGAGAGTCCATGGATGGGTGACCGTGTTTGGCGGCTTGACACCTGTCAGTTTCTAGGACTTCAATCATGCCCCTCATCGAAGCACATGTGATACATGTGGTCTCACTTTAGGCAAGTGACTTTGTTCAAAATTGCCTCTGTTTACCAGCAGAAAATGGGTACCAGGTGGGATAAGACATGTGACTATCAACCTCCTCACAGGCAGCTTGGGTTATCCGGGGTAAAAATGAACTGTGACTTGTATGCGCTTAAAGCATGTCCCTCAGTGATGTGGATGAGGCGTTCTAAAAGTACTCTTATTATTATCATTATGTTTATTATTAACATATTTCATACAACTTATCGTAGGCGTAAAGATCTTCTAATCTTTCACCGTCCTTTAATCATCATTTCAAATGCACATCAAGTTTCGCAAAACCAAACATGCACTACCATATATAATTTAAGGAGCATCCGAATTGGTTAGAACATGACACCACCCATAAGCGTCCCATCCTTCAAACCAATGTCTCCTCTTTCCAGAGAGTGAGCGGTCATGATTTCGCATCGCTCTTTACCATTTTCCATCCAAACCGACGAACCCATGACCTGATCGGATACCGGTTAATGTGACTAGTTGCAAGGATAATGTTACCGCCGTGTTCATCCTACGCTGGGAGTCGCCATGTTGACCGAGGTACAGTTACAGAACATCCCGGCATGCACCACTAAGCCGTCACTTCCGGCGTGTAATAAGCTTGTTAAATCTAATGAAATGTTTGCGTGTCTGGCTCTTCGCCGAACCGGAAATAGGAAATAGTAGTGTTGGTTTTTTTAACGAAATCTGATTGTTTCCATTAAGGAGTACAGGAATCCGTCATTTTGATACAAATTGCCTTGATCACGAACTTGATGTTTCCATGAGAGTATTAAAACCAGTAGTAATGAAACTGTATCAAACTGTGTAAGTGAGCGAATATTGTCTCGTTGCAATATTCTAGGACAGTCAGTACAGTGAGAGGGTGAGTTTAGTTTTACGCTGCCTTCAGCAATATTCCAGCAATATCACGCCGGGTACACCGGAAACGGGCTTCACCCATTGCACCCATGTAGTGAATCGAACCCGGATTTTCGGCGTGATGTGCGAACGCTTTAACCACTAGGCTACCCCATCGCCCCCAGCCCAGAGAGTAATACTTATATGAGTAATGAGAATCACAATGTTACAATGTTTCACAATCAGCCAAGTCATGGGGCCTGACCAGGTGGGAAGAGAAGGGGTTTGAAAAAACAGGAGGGGGTTTAGATTCTTGGACCCAAGGTTATTTATACTCTGATGACGCTGATACACGTGGATATCAACAGTAAATCATATACGACAACTGTTTAGGAATTACGTACTACAAACGCGACACATTGTCCTTCCAGATCAACATGCCTGTAACCGCCTTAAGTCGGGATCTCCTTAACGTTAAAGAGGCATTGTGCACGGGATAATTGGCAGGCTGAGCACGTTTACAAGATTCAAGAATCCTTATTTGACGCCGAGTAGTCAAGTTAAAAATGCATTAGCTCTTTAGAACAATGATTTCGCTAAACAAGTTATCAGCAAATGGGAACTGACTTGTTAACAATAAAATGCACATTAACACATATTTACCTCACAATGGTCGATAAATATAAATTCACTGAAGAGATCAATAATAATTTGTACATATAGATGTGTCGCATTGACCAGTTCTGAAGAAATCTACAGGAATCACCACGTGAGTGAGTGAATTGAGGTTTAAGCCGCTTTAGCAATATTCCTGCAACATCACGTCGGGGCCACCGGAAATAGGCTTTACACACTGCACCAATGTGGGGAATTGAACCCGGGTCTTCGGCATGACGAGCGAACGCTTTAACCACTTGGCTACCCCAGTTACACGAAATCACCATGTATATAGTTACACTTTGCCTCAGTCATTCAAAAAGGCAATGTCAAGCTCAGGAGGCACCCAAATCGTTCCCGAATTTTGATTTGGTTAAACGGGCAGATTCGTTTAAAGTTTCTGATTAGTGAGTAGGTTGGCTTATTAAGATTTAACAACGTTTTAATATACCCGTGTAACATTCTGTCCGTAGCCTTTAAGCAATGTACACAGAGGGAGCTAAAGACAAGGAGGACAATTTCAATCATTATAAATAAATACTCGTTTTTGATTTTCGTGTTTTGCTGTGCTGGACGTGGTACTAAAGTGCAAAAAAGGAAGGTAACTGAAATAAATTTATGAATTGTAGAAAACAATTTCAACCAGCCTATTTTACCTAATGACCGCCAGTTCTTTATCAAGTTGATAATGTAATTGTTTAATGTCACCATGCATGGAGAATCGTTATCAGAGTCTATTTTTCATTCTCCAAAGGTTCTAGTAGTAGAGCGAGTGTTTTCCCTATGCCAACTGCTTGATGCTTCTCAGGGTCAGCTTGTTTGTCTGTCCTCAAAGAATCGCAAATCCACCTCTCCCGGGGGGCACCTCAGATTTGACGGATGTGTCATTGTACTTAACAATTTGTTGTGCAGAGTTACCTCCCTTAGCAATGTACTAAGCGGGTTCGAATCCCCGATTCGAGCTAACTAAGATCCCTAGTTTGTCAATGCCTGTTATTGCGCCTTTAACCCAAGCCATAAAATTCAAAGGCTTGCATCAATTCGGACTTTCCTTCCACATTGGCATTATGTGATACCATGTGTTTCATATGCCCCTGACAAGGTGACATGCTATTATAAAGCTGAAATGATCTTCAGAGCAACGACACTCTTTCAGTCAGCTTTCTGTCATGTTAGTTGCACACCCCACGTATGCGTGCACTTCACAATGTAAGGGCAATAATCTTGAGCGTGTCCTAAAACTCCATTTCACTTTGAAATCATGTATATCAATCTATCAATTTTGATTTTCTCATCTCTGTTCAACGCAAGGTACAACATATAGGATTGTTTTACACATGACCGAGCATTTTAGCTCAACTTGATCACTGACATTTCATTTATTATTAATTCATATTTTTTACATATTTCTTTTAGCGTTCAGTTATATTCTCATACACCTGAGAAAAGGATAAAAAAGTCCAATATAAATCCACGCTGCCCACAATGTTGCCGTCTTCTTGGCTGACGCTTGCGGTAACGACTAACGATAGGATTGTCAATCTATTATAGATTTTTGCCTCGTTAAGTAGGATTAAATCCACAAATGTAACGTAGGTGAATGTGGGAACCAGGAAAAACTTGGGAACCAAAACCAAACTTTATTATATTTTTATTCATAACGTTATTTATCCGTGTATGACACAATATTTGATGACGTCATAGCACGTGACTGGCGGAAACCACTAGACGCCATCTGCCCCGGTTTTCGGCTCCTGTTCGTCGCGTGCGCGCTTTTCAGTGACATTGATTCTGTTCATTAGTATAATTAACTTTTAATCTTGCTAACTCCAATAAAATTTTCGAACTTTTTGTTTATCACTTTTCCAAATTCACAGAAAGCTATTGACGGGACGATCAACACGTGAGGTGCACGGATCAGCTGATTGATTGGAGTTTTTTACGATCGATCAAATTACATTTAGTGTTATTACTTTATCAAACGGGACAATAAACATTGGAACCAGTTATACCAAACCGAATCTTGTCGAATATTATTTGTCATCGTGGCGATCCTTTCTGAATTGATAAATATAACTACTCTATAAGATAACAAAAAAGTAGGCTGTTCTTGAATAAAGGTTTTCATAGTCCGCAGCTGTCAAGCCTTAGTCTTGTGGCGTATTCTCGCAAAAGGTCACTCTGTTCTTAAGTTGGATTTTGAGACTTATTTTACTTCTAAATCAGGTAAGGTTTCGAAACCGATCAAAATCAAGAAGCGTAGATCAGTGGTCTCTGGATATTGATGGAATACCTGAAGGATGCATAAAATCCAACTGACTGACTACATCAACCCCATCTTATCCTATGTTTCTGTGCCTGTGATTTCATAACAAACCAAACCTTTTCTTCAATTTCGAAAATTAACGTACTTTCATACGTTATTTTGGTAAGTTGCATGTGACTTAACGTATGAGACAATGCTTTGGGATTTTTGGGGACCATCTTATAGTAGACATTTGAATTTTAACTTTATCATTTTGTTAAATGAAGATTGAGCAAAGCTTTGGACAAAAGCCAAACATTTTAAATAGATTTCTCCGATTGGTGTACCGGATCATTCAATCAACACTCTAATTACTTGACGCTGATGGGTAATTAGATTAGTTATGCATGAGTTGCCTCCCCTGATTTTAAGGAGCGTTTCAGCGTCGCACCTCGTGGCGGGACAATGCCGGGACAAGTAAAACAATAGCCCCTCTCCTAGAACCCCAGTCTCACAAACCTAATCAGGCTCTCATAGTCGGCCCCGATTTGTGTCACGTGACAGACGGGGAATCCCCATGGGACTCTTTTGACAATGTCTGATTCATTAGGGCAAGCGTGTACATTCAGACACACTGTAATTACCCCCCTTGTTTTGATCCAACTGTACATTAAAAGAAATATTACCCTGTGAAATGAATTGATGACATGCATTCGTTAGTACCGTCTTTATTTGAATTGGACAAGAAAGGATAAGCTTCCTCATTCCTTCAGTTTCTTTTGTCAAAGTGCTACTTTTCTAGATTTTCGAAAAACAATGTATTAAAATTTATATTGATGCTCATCCTGATCAATAATAATAATAAAAATATCTGATTTTCGTTCATGGACACAGTTTAATAAATACATGTATATCGAGCTATGGTGGTCATGTAATTTGGGTCATTAAAAGTATGATCCTTTTAGTCGTGATTAAAGCACTGTCATTACTTGAAAACACAGCCTATTTATGAGGGCAATATGTCCACATTCACTATGTTGTCAAAATTGACGTATAAATCAATACGACTATTGTATTATGAACTGTAAGATGATATATAAACCGTCCAGCCCGATACATTACCAAAATACAAGTCATTAAGAAATAATTCAGTTTTGTATCAAATTATCATTAATATTCTTAATCGTAATAAATAAGTACATAGTAACAAAATATATATTCAGTTAAAAGTACGATAAAGCAAACATAAATGGATTAGATTATGTTAATACGTTTCAAAGAAAACAATTGATCTTGGTATTAAAAGAGAAGGAGCGAAAAGACCCCCCTGCCACACACCACAATGCATTATTCAGGCCAGCTTCCCGTGACATTAGCTGGTACCAGTGACTCAGGACCAGACCTGGCAAATATGAATGATTAAAGACACTTTTTACTCTGTTTATTTTCAAGTGCGTAAATTATTTTACTTGCATGAGCCCCATCTGCCGGGGTATTGGGAGGCGACATCACAGTGACGGTGTTGTTCACTTGGATTAATTAGAAGACAATTGTCCGCGAGTGTCGTGGGAGCATTTCTCGATTATCGATCTTATCGCGAATTACGTAGAAAAGACACAGGGCTTGGAGGGCACAATGGCGAAATTCTACAATACTGAAATATCATATAATGTAAACACAAGAATTAACAATCACAGAGCAACAATATAGTCATATTGATGTCAAGTACAGTAAATGATAACAATTCATATTCCACAAAATTACTGTCTTGGTTTCTTTCTGATGTGTTTTCTTTAGATTACAGAAAGTCACCAGAGTAAATCCTAAATTCTCTTGTCAAAAATATGTTATATTGAAAAAACCCATACACAACCTAAACAGGACATTGGAATATTAATATCTGGATTTACAAGATATAAAAATATACATCGTTCAGTTTCATCAGGAGACGGCATTAACATATACATTTGTGAACAATGGACCTTCAGCGGTACTCATGAGCCTTGATTCTGTTAGTATTTTTTGTTTTAAAGTTTTCGCACTTTGGAATTGCTTAACCTACGTCCGTTATGAAACGTAATCACGGTACCTGTACGTAAACCGTTTAAGCTACCAATATCACGGTAGTCTGTAAACAGGTGGTCGACAATACGATCGACGCCCAACGCAGTCAGGGCTGGGACTCACTCACTCTCCTGTAAAGCCTCTGCCCGGAGGCTGGAAGGTTGGTGGTTCCATCAAATGACCGCCTCATACAAAAATGTAAACACATAGTACTTTCCCTGGCTGGTAAAAAGGGCTGGTGTTTTTTCGAGGAGTATTCCAGCTCCAGGCTTTAGTGTCTAAATTTTGTGCAATCAAGCATGCTCTTTCTTGGACGATTTCAAATCGTATCATATAAGTCGTGCGCAAAAGTTGCTCGAATAGGGTTACCGCATTCATATTTTGACTTGTACCATATTTTCCCCTTGTTTTTGTTGTTGTTACTTTCAGTGAACAACTAACTTGCCGTTGCATGTATTTGTGACTCTTGCCACCGGTAGGGTAGGATGAGTGAGTGAGTGAGTATGGTTTTACGCCGCTTTTAGCAATATTCCAGCAATATCACGGCGGGGGACACCAGAAATGGGCTTCACACATTGTACCCATGTGGGGAATCGAACCCGGGGGGTAGCATGAGCTCACCTCTCCGCGAACACCTGGTGTCATCACAATTTGATGTCGATTCCTGAACATATACTAATGATATCGTCCTAATCGTACGTCTCTTTTTATATACATAATATTGTGTACCCTCTCTTTGGGTACATGCGTCAGTCTGTAAAGGCATATTGAGACGAGGTTCCATATAATGTTCTCGGTTGTTTAAAACTTTATAAACACTCTAGGTGCTAACATATATGGTTAACACCCATACAATTATTTCAATTATATGGCTACCAAAATTATAGAAAGGTCAGAAATGATACAATTTGTAGTAAGAAAGCACCGGGCAGGCATGGTGTTTAAAAACCTCATGAATCATGAAATCACTCATCGAATCCGGACGCCACTAGGGGAGTCAACTTTGCATTAAAATTGCTACACCTTTGACCACAAAGACTCGGCTGGCCTTTTGTCCCTTTCAACGAATTCTCAAAGCATGTAAATATTTAATTGTCACATGAATAACACTAACATGCTTCAGCATTGTCCTTTGTCCTAGTCAAGTATAACATCCATTTATGTCCGACAGCTATATATATACTGAGCGAACCAAATAAAGGATCACAGGAAAATTCAAGCGTTCCTTTAATATTTTCCAGTTTTCATCACCAGCTTTGAATAGCGCTGTGGTGATGAAAACTGGAAAATATTAAAGGAACACTTGAATTTTCCGGTGATCCTTTATTTGTTTCTCTCAGTATATTACCAGTCAAAATATATTTCACACTTGCCAAACACGAAATGCTCATAAAATGTTTTGCGCACAGCAAGTACTATTCCTTAGGGCGAATCTTTTGTTCCTGCATCACTTGTAACATATACCAGCGTAATCTAATGATCGAACTCACTACATTTCCCGCCTCTACTAAATATACCAACTTTGACATGCTGTGATATTTAATAACATCTGTGTTTAATATCACAATCGGATGATTGATATTGTAAACAAAGAATGAGAATGTGATATTCGTTTATATATACCGGCATTCATAGTCAAAATATCATTGATAAGCGGAAGCTTAAAACCTATATTAGTGTGCGTCACATTCTCACGTTGGTTTTCTCCCCCAAAATAATTAGTAAAATAGTAAATTAAATTTATCCAAAGTTGACAAAGCCGACAAGTCATACATAGTAAAGGAAAATATGAAATGTTTAACATGATTTTTACCCCGTCGTCAATAACGGCGATATATCATAACACGAGAAATCACTCGTAAAAACCGGACAGATGTGATCGGCAACTTCAAAGAACTGCACGCGCAGACAATACCGGATCGAGGTCCGGGCGCGTGCCGACTATTGAGTCGCGATGTTAGGGCGACTTTTCTGCGTTTGGTTTAATTGGGAGTCGATTCTTCACTGCACATATGGCGTGGTCTAAGCCGCCAACACGGAAGACAACAACAATTCTAACGGGTTTCTCAAATATTTGGAACTGGATCTGAGTGGATTTTTGGCACGGGGGATTTTACAGATGAATTACACGGTGATCGAATTTAGGACAGATGAATTACATCGCAACATCTATTGAGGATGATTAAACGGACTTAAATGATTAAGGGTGAAATTTAAGGGATTATCATATCCAATAAATAAAAGCCGTTCTCGATGATGTCGCAAAGGGATGACGCTTCTCTGTTGAAAACAAAGGAACGAAACGAATAATACATCTAACATTGTGAAAAATGTAATCAAACTACTTGTGTTGTGGGAAGTGAGAGGGTAAAGTCTTAAGCCGAAATCTGGATATTTCGTTTAAAGACACCTTACACCACGGGGCTAGTAGACTAATGCATTGACCAGTGAGTGTTTAGCTAAAAACAGAACCGGAATATCACAATGTGTTTTACTGGACTAAACTATTATCACATTTCTCTCGCGGTGCCGAAGTACAGAATGTACTCTGTTCGTAACATTCATGTATCTTACTGAAAGCTGTAATAAAAATGCTGTAATACACGTTATTATTGTCAGTTTTACATTTTATGCATGTAGTGTAATTACATTTTTGCTAATGTTATGCATGGCGCATACAACTCACGACCTCAGTTTCTTAAGTTCCTAATACTGGATTATCACGAATTAAACATCCAAGAGTAGTTTGCCAGGAAGCACTCGTCGTCCTTATTGGTGAGGTTATGAAGCTTAATTGTGTGAATTTCAAAGTGCTTTTTCAACTTTAAACGATGCTGTGCTGTACGTCTAAATCCTGGTCCAGCGACTACATAAACTATGATCCACATGAGCTCACGAACTGACGGATATAACGAACTGACGGATATAACGAACTGACGGATATAACGAACTGACGGATATAACGAACTGGCGAATATAACGAACTGACGGATATAACGAACTGTTTTTCGTGGCCATGCACGAGGTCTATATTTTTGCCGAAATGCGTACAAGGAACTATGGATATAACGACCACAAATCAATGGTCCCTTTGAGTTTGTTACAACCGTAGTTTACTGTGCGTAATAAGCTCGTATATTGTAGGGGCGCGGTGGGGTAGCCTAGTGGTTAAAGCGTTCGCTCGTCACGCCGAAGACCCGGGTTCGATTCCCCACGTGGGTACAGTGAGTGAGTGAGTTTAGTTTTACGCCGCACTCAACAATATTCCAGCTATATGGCTGCACATGTGTACAATGTGTGAAGCCCATTTATGGTGTCCCCCGCCGTGATGTTGCTGGAATATTGCTAAAAGCGGCGTCAAACCAAACTCAGTCAGTATATTGTAGGTATATGCTTCAAGTACCCCTGAGCTTTCGATGCTGGAGGGGTGGTGGGGTAGCCTAATGGTTAAAGCGTTCGCTCGTCACGCCGAAGACCCAGGTTCGATTCCTCACATGAGTACAATGTGTGAAGCCCACTCGATTATGGACTTGGCCTTCAGCAGTCATTGCATGGCGATTTAGTGGAAAAGCGTTGTAAATGTTGACAGAGTGGATGGCTGAGTGGCAGGGTTGGGCGTCATCGTATCCCGACAACGTGGATGGTCGCTCATGATGCCGAATCTCGGTCAAAGACTGTCTTGGCCAAACCAATCTCAGTCACATCGAATCTCAGGGCGGTGAGGTAGCCTAGTGGTTAAAGCGTTGGCTCGTCATGCCGAAGCCCCGGGTTCGATTCCCCACATGGGTACAAAGTGTGAAGCCCATTTCCGGTGTACCCCGCCGTGATATTGCTGGAATATTGCTAAAAGCGGCGTAAAACCAAACTCACTCATACACATCGAATCTCAGCCACAAGAAATTTCATTTACAATGAATCTGTAACAGCATATCTCATTCCTTGCACCTGTTTCCTTGTTTACAATAACAGTGGCGGGCTAATCTTGAATGAACGGTTTAGGAAGTTAGCGTTACCAAAGACAGTTATGGTACTACTTCAGTCACAATTTGTGGATCAAATCGAACTACAATATTAATGTGTAATTATCTGAAAGATTTGTCTTGACAGTCACTCTACAGCAAGGAACAGTTAGCTCGGTCTATGCATCACTGATAGAATGATAATACCCCGTAAACAGTGTTGTAATTACAATGCTATAAAATAATATAAATGCATTCAGATGGGTGTTTAAATATCCAAGTAATTAACTTTTAAATTGACATTATAATATATTATAAAATAATACATCTGCATTTAACCACAAACATGCTTTTTATAAATATCACATTGTGAAAATATGAAAATTGGAAAATATTGCTGATGACAAATTACTATTAAAATGAAAAGTGTAAAATGACAATTCATCGAAGTGTTTTGTCTCAATGAAGTACAAATATTAGTACCTTTTATTTGAAATAATAAATCACTAAATAATTTTAATTTCCTCTTTTTGAGACAATATTCCGATTTCAAAATTGCGTTAAGTGTCATAATGTCTCGCAGCACATCTCACGACAACTCGATATACATGAGTTTGGCAGAGTATTACATGCCCAGTCACATTGGATATGTTGTCCGATGGAGAATGAAAACGAAAATATTTAATATTCGTCTTAATTCGTAAAAAAATCAAATTCGAACGTATCCAACCTGTGACAAGTCATTCAATAATTAAAACATGTCATAAATCGGGATATATTAAAGAAACAAATACCACATACCTTAATATGTTTTAACTTGCTCCAAAAGATGTCTCAATGTTTTGAGCGGTACGGAGTGCGAAAACTTTCTAGTCCCGAAGCTGTGAGCAAGTTCCTTCCATAAATGTTAATCTATATCCGAGTGACTCCACTATAGCGTTAACTGTCTCCTTTAACAACGGGCAAGCGAGGGGTAACCTTATCACTGCTACTTTAATCCATAGGACTCGCCTCTCGTTTATATCTCACAACCTCAACCAGCGTTTATTATGCAAATTTACATACTCCTTCAGAAGTTAGTCCGCCACGACCGCATCACTACCTCGCATCTGTCACTGTTTGAGGCCATGTATTCCTCCGCCTCTAGCCGGAGCGGTATTGAACATCGTCGGTAAGATCACTTTGTAACGATAACCAGATAACGGAATGGAAACTCCGTTAATGACAAATGTTCTGGGGGAAAATGATGTCCTGTCTGTGAGTTATAGGGACATTTAGCGACCCGGAGACAAAGATTTGCTTTAGGCAGGATGCGGTTGCTTCTGGTGATGATTTATAATTTTATCACGTCTTCAATCTTCGAGTTGTTCTTTGTGCCCGATTGCTGTCATTGTTTCAAAACTGCTAAAACAAAACAAAACAAAACGAATCAAACAACAAAGACATGCTTCGTCCCCTAGATTGTACTTTTCATATCTATACACAATCTGCTTTTATTTATATTTCTAAATATCTAAAAGTAAGTAAACTCCATATCACACATATTTTTCGTGCTTTGTCGGATCAGCGTAATGATAATAATAATCTAAAAATTATCTAAATTATAAATTAACTATTTTGATGCAATACTTGTTGTAAGCGTCTGTCATCTAAAGTGGCCTAACATCGTTTACTGTGATCTATAGCTCTCTAATAATGGCTATTGCCGTTGCGATGTAAAATTTTAACTCACTCTGATAATGGCAATCGAAATTGTTGCTTGAATGTGTTATTGCTCTTATGTGTTGGGTTGGCCTAGTGGTTAAAGCCATATCTCGTTACATCCAAGGCCCGGGTTCGATTCCCCTCATGAGTACATTGTGTGAAATCAATTTTAAGTGTCTCCTCCGTGATATTGCTGGAATATTGTTAAAAGCGGTGTAAGACCCAATTCACTTACTCATCCTCTCTTATGAAATATTCGATACTTCCTCTATTGTGATATACGACGGTTATACGTGTGTTATTTGCTTTTGCGGATTCCAGTAGAAATGAGTGTGTTGTCTACGCGTAGAGTTACCTCCTTTAGCGATACCAGTATTCTCTGCTGGTGGGTTTCACAATAGAGTGAGTGAGTGAGTTTGGTTTTACGCCGCCTTTAGCAATATTCCAGCAATATCACAGCGGGGGACACCAGAAGTGGGCTTCACACATTGTACCCATGTGGAGAATCGAACCCGGGCCTTCGGCGTGACGAGTGAACGCTTTAACCATTAGGCTACCCCACCTTACGCCCCTTCACGAAAGACGTAAAAGTCAAAGTTGGTCTTTCCTCAAACATCGAGTTGACACGCCGTCAGATATTATTTAAACCCGTGCTCTCGATAGGCCTGTGACAGTGGGATAGCCAAGATGTTAAAGCGTTCTTGTCAAGATATTAGCAGAAAGCCCGGGTTCGATTCCCCACATAGGGTGTAGTAATGTGTGCAACCCGCCATCTCCCTGGTGTCGCCCGCCCTGATATTACTGGAATATTCGACTGCAGAACCTTACTCACTCACGATAAGTGGTGTAAAATATTAAAGGCAATATTTAACATTATGCGATACACTTATATTGTACTACTACTACTACTACTACTACTACTACTACTACTACTACTACTACTACTACTACTACTACTACTACTACTACTACTACTACTACTACTACTACTACTACTACACAAATATATTTATGTGAATGAGTAAGTCTTTGCGTCATGACGACACTGTGTCATTGATGACAGAATATTAGGTGGCATAAAACACATGCTTATGATATTCATAATCCACAAACATGTTCTTATCACCATGGTGAATTAAAACACACGTTCTTCCCGGGATCACGTCTTAGATGGGGTAAACTATAAGTACTTCATCAGATCGTATATTAGAGAGCATAGACAACGCGTGCTTCCTCGGATCGTATGTTAGTGAGCATAGACAACGCGTGCTTCCTCGGATCGAATATTAGTGAGCATAGACCACAAGTTCTTCATCGGATCGTATGTTAGAGAGCATAGACAACGCGTGCTTCCTAGGATCGTATATTAGTGAGCATAGACAACGCGTGCTTCCTCAGATCATATATTAGTGAGCATAGACAACGCGTGCTTCCTAGGATCGTATATTAGTGAGCATAGACAACGCGTGCTTCTTCAGATCATATATTAGAGAGCATAGACAACGCGTGTTTCCTCGGATCGTATATTAGTGAGCATAGACAACGCGTGCTTCCTCAGATCATATATTAGAGAGCATAGACAACGCGTGCTTCCTCGGATCGTATATTAGTGAACATAGACAACGCGTGCTTCCTCGGATCGTATATTAGTGAGCATAGACAACGCGTGCTTCCTCAGATCATATATTAGAGAGCATAGACAACGCGTGCTTCCTCGGATCGTATATTAGTGAGCATAGACAACGCGTGTTTCCTCGGATCGTATATTAGAGAGCATAGACAACGCGTGCTTCCTCAGATCATATATTAGAGAGCATAGACAACGCGTGCTTCCTCGGATCGTATATTAGAGAGCATAGACAACGCGTGCTTCCTCGGATCGTATATTAGTGAGCATAGACAACGCGTGCTTCCTAGGATCGTATATTAGTGAGCATAGACAACGCGTGCTTCTTCAGATCATATATTAGAGAGCATAGACAACGCGTGTTTCCTCGGATCGTATATTAGTGAGCATAGACAACGCGTGCTTCCTCAGATCATATATTAGAGAGCATAGACAACGCGTGTTTCCTCGGATCGTATATTAGAGAGCATAGACAACGCGTGTTTCCTAGGATCGTATATTAGTGAGCATAGACAACGCGTGCTTCCTCAGATCATATATTAGAGAGCATAGACAACGCGTGCTTCCTAGGATCGTATATTAGTGAGCATAGACAACGCGTGTTTCCTCGGATCGTATATTAGAGAGCATAGACAACGCGTGTTTCCTCAGATCGTATATTAGAGAGCATAGACAACGCGTGCTTCCTCAGATCATATATTAGAGAGCATAGACAACGCGTGTTTCCTCGGATCGTATATTAGAGAGCATAGACAACGCGTGCTGCCTAGGATCGTATATTAGTGAGCATAGACAACGCGTGCTTCCTCAGATCATATATTAGAGAGAGCATAGACAACGCGTGCTTCCTCGGATCGTATATTAGAGCATAGACAACGCGTGCTTCCTCAGATCGTATATTAGAGAGCATAGACAACGCGTGCTTCCTCAGATCATATATTAATAGAGAGCATAGACAACGCGTGCTTCCTCGGATCGTATATTAGTGAGCATAGACAACGCGTGCTTCCTCAGATCATATGCTTGAGAGCATAGACAACGCGTGCTTCCTCAGATCATATATTAGAGAGCATAGACAACGCGTGCTTCCTAGGATCGTATATTAGTGAGCATAGACAACGCGTGTTTCCTTGGATCGTATATTAGAGAGCATAGACAACGCGTGCTTCCTCAGATCATATATTCGAGAGCATAGACAACGCGTGTTTCCTCGGATCGTATATTAGAGAGCATAGACAACGCGTGCTGCCTAGGGTCGTATATTAGTGAGCATAGACAACGCGTGAATCCTCAGATCATATATTAGAGAGCATAGACAACGCGTGTTTCCTCGGATCGTATATTAGTGAGCATAGACAACGCGTGTTTCCTCAGATCGTATATTAGAGAGCATAGACAACGCGTGTTTCCTCAGATCGTATATTAGAGAGCATAGACAACGCGTGCTTCCTCAGATCATATATTCGAGAGCATAGACAATGCGTGTTTCCTCGGATCGTATATTAGAGAGCATAGACAACGCGTGCTGCCTAGGGTCGTATATTAGTGAGCATAGACAACGCGTGAATCCTCAGATCATATATTAGAGAGCATAGACAACGCGTGTTTCCTCGGATCGTATATTAGTGAGCATAGACAACGCGTGCTTCCTCAGATCGTATATTAGAGAGCATAGACAACGCGTGCTTCCTCAGATCGTATATTAGAGAGCATAGACAACGCGTGCTTCCTCAGATCATATATTAGAGAGCATAGACAACTAGTGCTTCCTCAGATCGTATATTAGTGAGCATAGACAACGCGTGCTTCCTAGGATCGTATATTAGTGAGCATAGACAACGCGTGTTTCCTCAGATCATATAGTAGAGAGCATAGACAACGCGTGCTTCCTCACATCATATATTAGTGAGACAACAACACTAGTTCTTCCTTAGATCGTATCTCAAAGAGCACATACGACGCGTGCTAATGTGGTTCTTATATTAAAGAGCATAGACCACACATTCTTCCTCGATTCATTTGTCAGAGAGCAATAGATACATGAACATCCTTCGGGTGCCTTTAAAGGACATGTATGACCTTCGTGAAGGAGAACCTAAGAATTATCACAGGTCTTACATTTTAAAACTTTAGTGAAACCCATTGGTCTGTGATTTCAAAATTGTGTTAAATTGTGAATTGCACGGATATTTAGCAACAAAAGTTTAAAGTTATGGTCGTATATTAAGCGTTACAGAATTCTCGTCCTCATTACATAGTTTGAGGACTCTAGTCGAATATTTGCGGCACAGAGTGTTTTGTATGTTTGTTGTTTAACGTTGCACTCTGTAACATTCGATCTGGACCAGACAATCCAGTGATCAACATCATAAGCATCGTTCTACGCAATTGGGATACGATGACATGTGTCAACCAAGTCAACGAGCCTGACCACCCGATCCCGTTAGTCGCCTCTTACAACAAGCATGGGTTGCTGAAGATTAATTCTAACCCGGATCTTCACGGGTCGCACTGAGCATAAAGGCTGTATATTCAACAGCACAGATTTGCCCTCTGGTTGTGTACTAAACGTAATGGCCGAATAACGATACAGTTATTTTTTGTTATTAACAAAGGATTCAGATACTCGACAACATTTAGCTTTGTACATGTTCTGAACATCAGCTAGGACAGTTCGCCAATATATTTACGTTTACTTCACATGATTTCTTATTCATGAAGTATATGCTGGGTCATATCACTCTGTATAACTATTTTTTCAAATGCTCCTTTCAAAATGAGCTAGGCGGCGGGGTAGTCAAGTGGTTAAAGCCGTTCGTCACGCCGAAGACACGGGTTCAATTCCCAATATGTTTCCAGTGTGTGAAGCCCTTTCCTGGTGTCCCCCAGCCGTGATATTGCTGGAACACCACTTGGCGTAAAACCTAAATCACTGACTCAAACTGAGCTTGAAAAGACAGTTGGTAGTCTTATATGAGATTCAATTCTCCAATATTAATTTACATAAAGTTTTAAAACTGAGGAAATAAAAGATCTGGCATATCAGGAATTTTTGTAACTATCGGAACAGTTCAGGAACACTGCACTGAATAACCAGTGGCACGCGCCACACGGCGAAACACGCTTTACCAATACGGACCACATGCAGGTTCCTTAAACACCAATTCTAGAAATAAAACCAGTCAGTTAATAAATCTATCAATTCCCACAATACATAGTGATCATCTTTCACACATCAAAGGTAAATCCCCCAGGGAGTGACTAATTGTCTCTCTTCAATCTGACCCCTACGAAGATTCAGGTGTAAAGGTCAAGTGTAGTCACAGCGACCAATCGGGGGATAGGTGGAAGGGGAGGGACGGGTCGCCCATCTGGATGTGTTGGGCGGGCAATCAATGAGAGCTAGTTTGTTTGGGGGCGGCCTTTTGGCCACTAACGGTGGATGGGGAAATCACACAACGTTTCCGAGTAAAAGTAGTACCGGCTAGAATGATTAGGAGTTCGTGGACATGTATATTAGAGCATCCTCTATGCTATGAGCATACCTGGTGTGGAGTTTGGCGCTGTATAAATGGACACATTATTATTGTTATTATTATTATTATTATTATTGCTAATAAACAGATCTATAGGATCTGCAGTAATATATATTTGTATTTTCAATTTATCACCTCCCACGCCCCAAGAAACCAATAAATAAACCCGAATCAGCCTTCCATCCAAGCAACCAACCTATCAGTCAATTTACCAATATATAGAATATAGGAAAAACAGAGACCTGAACAAAATATCAAATGAATGAGTAGTGAATATTAAGCGTCACATCAGCAATATTTAAGCCATATTTTAATAAAAAATAACAAATGAACTAATTTAAATCAAAAGTGAAATTATTATTGTAAAACACATTAAATAAACTATTCAAGAAACAAATTAAAAGATGAAACAAAAGCAAACATTATAAAGTAAACTTAAATTAAAAGGATATTGATAACCTCATGTTTAAAGAAAAAAAATCTTCTTTTTTTTCAGAGGTCTATTTTTCTGACATTAAGACTGCGCATAAGGACGTTAACATTATAGTTGGCAAAGAGCCTTCCGTATAGTGCTCGATGTCATTATTCCAGACAAATAACAGTGGAGTTTAGCAGTGTCGACTTCTGTCTCGCTTCCGATAATCTGAACCCTCCTCAGCCCCACCGACCCGTCACCCCCAATATCAAGTAGCCCTGTATCTTCGACTCACGCTCTCAAGTGCCCCTCCAGTAGAAACCTACCCCCTTCAGGTGCCCCTTCGGTACCGCCGACACCCCTAATACTCCCAAAACAAGGGCCCTTGAGGCAGGTCCCCAAGTCACGCGACCTCCTACCCTGCTCGTGCGCGCCACGCGTGAGGTCACGAGATTTCGCCCCATCCGCGCGAACGTGAGCGATCTGAGTGGAAATGTCTCACGGCGATGATGTAAACCGAGGTATTAGGGAGCTCTGGGTGTTTATAAACAGAGTGGCAAGAGTTAAGTCGTTAAAGCCACTATACGGTCTGTGTAAACAGTCCCTGAGAGCCGTACAGGTGCGCCTTTTAACTTTCTGTTACGAAAATACTTGTGGTTTTCCGAAAAGCATTTCAATTGAATTGTTTGCACCTCAAGTTTAATTTTGTTGTTGATTTCTTTTCAGCTGAATCAAACACAACACTTTACATATGGAAGACCAAATGACGAATATGAGATTTCTCTTTGGAAATGATAAACAATGCGTTTAATCTCACCGTGGGTAAAGGTAAAATACACAGGTGCCCCCGGTGGAGTAGATTAGAAAACATCTCGGTCCAGATGCCCTCAGAGTTGTAATCATATTGGCCAATGAGATTTTTCCATTCTTTGTGGCGAGTAGTGTAGACTAAGGTCTCTTCTCGGAAAATATACAATTTGCGTAGAGACGAAAGGCTCCATTTAAACAAAAAAGAGCTCCAGGAGATGGAGATTCGCTTTCTGAACCCAAGGAACATCTAGACTTACTTCGCTACTTGGTAGCGGGACATTTTTTCATGGGCAGGCAACTTCTTTATTGCACTAGATACGACGTTTCGGTATAGATGCTTGCTTGATAAAGGTGTTAGCATCTACAAGGAGGTGTCCAGCATCATACCAGCCTCAAAATGCCACTCAAAGAAATTGCTTCGTTTAGATGTTTTCTATCACAGAAACGTGGGCTGGAGGGGAAATAATTCGGTTCAGGGCCTGTCAGACAGGCTACGATTACTGGTGGTAAACGTTCAGGAATATTCTGGAATTAGACGCCCAGTTAAAGCGATGATAATTGCCAGAAGTGGATCAAGGATTTTGTAAATCAGGAGAGCTGTTGATGGATTCAGCTGGAGCGGGAGGGGATTAAGCTTTCGAATTTTCTAACAGTTCACTAAATTAATGTTGTTGGGGTTAATTAATTCTTGCCATGAGGATGGGGCAGTGCCGCAGGCAAGAAATAGTACAACAGGCACGAGATAGTACCACAGGCGCGAGACAGTATCACAGGCACGAGATAGTTCCACAGGCAAGAAATAGTACAGCAGGCACGAGATAGTACCACATGCTAGATATAGTACCACAGGCACGAGATAGTTCCACAGGCAAGAAATAGTACAGCAGGCACGAGATAGTACCACAGGCGCGAGACAGTACCACAGGCACGAGATAGTTCCGCAGGCAAGAAATAGTACAGCAGGCACGAGATAGTACCACATGCTAGATATAGTACCACAGGCACGAGATAGTTCCACAGGCAAGAAATAGTACAGCAGGCACGAGATAGTACCACAGGCGCGAGACAGTACCACAGGCACGAGATAGTTCCGCAGCCAAGAAATAGTACAGCAGGCACGAGATAGTACCACATGCTAGATATAGTACCACAGGCACGAGATAGTTCCACAGGCAAGAAATAGTACAGCAGGCACGAGAATGTACCACAGGCGCGAGACAGTACCACAGGCACGAGATAGTTCCACAGGCAAGAAATAGTACAGCAGGCACGAGATAGTACCACAGGCGCTAGACATTACCACTTGCACGAGATAGTGCCACGGCTGGGAGAGACTACCACAGGCACGAGATAGTACCGCAGGCACGAGATAGTTCCACAGGCTAGAGGTAGTACCACAGGCAAGAGATAGTACCACAGGCACGAGATAGTACCACAGGCTAGAAACAGTAACACAAGCACCAGATAGTACCATAGGCTAGAGACAGTACCACAGGCACGATATAGTACCACAGGCACGAGACAGTACCACAAGCACGAGATAGTACCACAGGCTAGAAACAGTAACACAAGCACCAGATAGTACCATAGGCTAAAGACAATACCACAGGCACGATATAGTACCACCGGCGCGAGACAGCACCACAGGCACGAGATAGTACCACAGGCTAGAGACGGTACCACAGGCACGAGATAGCACACAGGCGCGAGAAAATACCACAGGCACGAGATAGTACTACAGGCGCGAGACAATACTACAGGCACGAGAAAGTGCTACAGACACGAGACAATACCACAGGCACGAGGTAGTGCTACAGACACGAGACAATACCACAGGCACGAGATAGTGCTACAGACACGAGACAATACCACAGGCACGAGGTAGTGCTACAGACACGAGACAATACCACAGGCACGAGGTAGTGCTACAGACACGAGACAATACCACAGGCACGAGGTAGTGCTACAGACACGAGACAATACCACAGGCACGAGATAGTGCTACAGACGCGAGACAATACCACAGGCACGAGATAGTGCTACAGACGCGAGACAATACCACAGGCACGAGATAGTGCTACAGACGCGAGACAATACCACAGGCACGAAATAGTGCTACAGGCACGAGACAATACCACAGGCACGAGAGAGTACCATAGGCTAGAGACAATACCACAGGCACGAGAGAGTGCTACAGACACGAGAGAGTACCGAAGGAAAGAAGTAGGACCACAGACATTGATAGTGATTAAACAATAGTTGAATCTAACGTCGCACCAGCAGAATGTCAGCCATGCATAGCGACTATACGGGGTACTGAGATAGTATTACAAGAGAAAAACAGTACCACATGCACTGGTAGTACCAAAGGATGAGATAGTATCACAGGAATGAGAAGTACCACAGATATTGTACCAAATGGGTGAGATAGACATGCATGAGAAAGTACAACTATGGGTGAGGAAGCATGAAAGGAATGAGATAGTAACTCATTTAGTACCACTAGGTGGAGACAGTGTACATGTGCCATAAGAATATGGAGTGGTGCCACTGAAGGTGAAATAGTACCTGAAATGTGAACGTTCCACTTGGGATGAGGAAGTACGTCAGAGACAGAGGCAAAGGTGTGAGGAAGTACCTCACGGATGAGACAGAGGCACAGGGGTGAGGAAGTACCTCAGGAATGAGACAGAGGCAAAGGGGTGAGGAAGTACCTCATGAATGAGACAGAGGCACAGGGGTGAGGAAGTACCTCACGGATGAGACAGAGGCAAAGGGGTGAGGAAGTACCTCATGAATGAGACAGAGGCACAGGGGTGAGGAAGTACCTCACGGATGAGACAGAGGCACGGGTTGAGGAAGTACCTGATGAACGAGACAGAGGCACAGGGGTGAGGAAGTACCTCATGAACGAGACAGAGGCACAGGGGTGAGGAAGTGCCTCATGAATAAGACAGAGGCAAAGGGGTGAGGAAGTACCTCACGGATGAGACAGAGGCACAGGGGTGAGGAAGTACCTCATGAATGAGACAGAGGCACAGGGGTGAGGAAGTACCTCACGGATGAGAGAGGCACAGAGGCACAGGGAGTGAGGAGGAGTACCTCCATGGATGAAACAGAGGCACAGGGGCGAGGAAGTACCTCATGAATGAAACAGAGGCACAGGGGCGAGGAAGTACCTCATGAATGAAACAGAGGCACAGGGTGCGGAAGAACCTCATGAATGATGAGGGTGAGGAAGGATACAGAGGAGGCACAGGGGTGAGGAAGTACCTCACGGATGAGACAGAGGCACAGGGGCGAGGAAGTACCTCATGAATGAGACAGAGGCACAGGGTGAGGAAGTACCTGATGAGACAGAGACAGGGAGGAAGGGGATACCTCATGAATGAGGCACAGGGGTGAGGAAGGGTGAGGGAAGACCTCTTGAATGAGACAGAGGCACAGGGGTGGGAAGTACCTCATGGAATGAGACAGAGGCACAGGGTGCGGAAGTACCTCATGACGGATGAGACAGGAGGCACCTCATGAAACAGAGGCACAGGGGTGAGGAAGTACCTCATGAATGAAACAGAGGCAGGGGGTGAGGAAGTACCTCATGAATGAGGGGGCACAGGGGGTGCAGGAAGTACCTCACGAGATGGAAGCACACCTCATGAATGAAACAGAGGCACAGGGGTGAGGAAGTACCTCATGAATGACAGAGGCACAGGGGTGAGGAAGTACCTCACGGATGAAACAGAGGCACAGGGGTGAGGAAGTACCTCATGAATGAAACAGAGGCACAGGGGTGCGGGGAGTACCTCATGAATGAAACAGAGGCACAGGGGTGAGGAAGTACCTCATGAATGAGACAGAGGGGGTGAGGACAGGGAGGGAGGAGGAAACAGGGGGGTGAGGAAGTACCTCATGAATGAAACAGAGGCACAGGGGCGAGGAAGTACCTCATGAATGAAACAGAGGCACAGGGGCGAGGAAGTACCACGGATGAATGAATGAAACAGAGGCACAGGGGCGAGGAAGTACCTCATGAATGAAACAGAGGCACAGGGGAAACAGAGGAAGTACCTCATGAATGAAACAGAGGCACAGGGGTGAGGAAGTACCTCACGGATGAAACAGAGGCACAGGGGTGAGGAAGTACCTCATGAATGAAACAGAGGCACAGGGGTGAGGAAGTACCTCACGGATGAGACAGAGGCACAGGGGCGAGGAAGTACCTCATGAATGAAACAGAGGCACAGGGGCGAGGAAGTACCTCATGAATGAAACAGAGGCACAGGGGTGAGGAAGTACCTCATGAACGAGACAGAGGCACAGGGGTGAGGAAGTACCTCACGGATGAAACAGAGGCACAGGGGTGAGGAAGTACCTCATGAATGAAACAGAGGCACAGGGGCGAGGAAGAACATCTTGAACGAGACAGAGGCACAGGGACGAGGAAGTACCTCACGGATGAAACAGAGGCACAGGGGTGAGGAAGTACCTCATGAATGAAACAGAGGCACAGGGGCGAGGAAGTACCTCACGGATGAAACAGAGGCACAGGGGCGAGGAAGTACGTCTTGAATGAGACAGAGGCACAGGGGTGAGGAAGTACCTCACGGATGAGACAGAGGCACAGGGGTGAGGAAGTACCTCATGAATGAGACAGAGGCACAGGGGTGAGGAAGTACCTCATGAATGAGACAGAGGCACAGGGGTGAGGAAGCACCTCTTGAATGAGACAGAGGCACAGGGGTGAGGAAGTACCTCACGGATGAGACAGAAGCAAAGGGGTGAGGAAGTACCTGATGAACGAGACAGAGGCACAGGGGTGAGGAAGCTCATACCACTGGAGAGGTACCCAGTGAGTTGACCACACGAATGGACTAGCGAATGACCTGCTAGCATAGACATCATATAACGGCATTTGCTCCTTAATAGGGGCTACAACACGCAAGTGGAGAGGACGCCAGAGCACCAGATACAGTGGTGGCAGTGAATGGATAATCGCCATGGAAACATAAAGTACCATTCGGGGGCTCATTGTTATGGTAATGGGGGAAACAAAATGAAACTGTTCTTGGTCCAGTAAATTCGTCACACTTTTCACCCAACACAGGATGTCGTCTTTTCTCCAATCTCTTGCACCTCTCTTCCATTTTTATTTCGGAACTTGCCTGCGCCTGCGCACGTCTGCAGAGCAAAATGGCAGATTGAGTGTTGTAAAACTAACAAATTATTACAGTTCACATTCGTATCTTGCTTATTTCTAAAATATTCGAACAGAATCCCTCACGATAGGCCCTGGTTGTACCAGAAACCATACATCGGTAAATGGTCTCTGGTTGTACTTCGTGGCTCTGAGCACAGAGACCAGTGCACTAAGAGACGCCGGAAAGTAGGTGGATGGGTGACTGTTAACCATTTGAGACCGCCTCCATAGTGTAGTGGTTAGAGAGTCCGCTCGGAGAGCGGAAGGTCGCGGGTTCGCGTCATACCAAAAGACTTTAAAATATGGTACTTGTTGTTTCCTGCCTGGCGCTCGGCATTAATGGGTACAACAAGGACTGGTGGGCTCGGAGTCAGTATAATGTGTCTTAGTCGGGTATTCATGCCTAACTGCGGCATGGTATCTCAGTAAGCTAGCAATATGAAACCAGCTTCAGTGTGGACTAGTACCAGCAGCCACACATACACGGGCATGCACGTCGTCACATGAGCGAAATATTCTTAAGTACGACGTTAAACTCCATTTCATCTCACCTCACCTTAACCGTTTGAGGGATCTGGCTCTGTCCAACCCTGAAAAAACACATATTAAAAGACTCATTGGATGTGTCCTCTGGTGTTTGTATTCCCAGTGTGCTTCCGTTTAACCAGCAGTGAATGGGTACCCGGCAGAATGACCAGGATAAACCAAAACCTTCCTGCACCGGATTAGCAAATTGGGTTGCACTTACGAAGAAATATTCAAGAGCAACAGTTCAGGACATTTGCGGTGTCAGAACTTACTTTACAAGAGCGGTGTTATACTGCCTTTAGAAGATTCGTAGTTTAACAGACCCGTGAAGATCCGGGCTAGAATTGATCTTCGGTAACCTATGCTTGTCATAGGAGGCGACAAACGGGATTGGGTGGTCAGGCTCGCTGATTTGGTTGACACATGTCATCGTATCCCAGTTGCGTGGAGGGGCGGTGGAGTAGCTTAGTGGTCAAAGAGTTGGCTCGTCATGCCGAAGACCCGGGTTCGAATCCCCACATGGGTACAATGTGTGAAGCCCATTTCTGGTGTCCCCTGCCGTGATGTTGCTGGAATATTGCTAAAAGCGGCGTAAAACCAAACTCAGTCAGTCAGTCAGTCAGTTGCGTGGATCGCACTTTTTGATGCGTAACAAAATCTTTTAAACGTGATATTTAGACGAACATAACAGAAACACATGGTCGCAAATAACACCCTTAAAAATCCAAGAAAAAAATCGACAAGAAACATAACTCCGCCATCACAACAAAGAACAGGCAAACGTCCAGTTTGACGCAACGGAGAATAATCCAATACTACAAATGGATGATGTTTTTATTTCAAATTCGCATTATGCCTTGTGCAGCAGCGAATCAACAGCCCGTACCATCCCCGGGGGTATCGTTTCGTCAACTGCCCCTGTCCCCTGGGGATGAGAGGGAAAGGTCACGCAATTAGCGAATGAGACCGTCCCACGCGTCTCGCACGTTCATCCCGTGCAGTGGTCATATTTAAATAACTACTGACACCGCCTCTATGAAGGTGTCGCCACCCAAGATCGGGCGATAATATCGCGTTACCACAGTGGGGTGGGTAAATTGAGCTCTTACGGTGGTGGTGACAAAATCTAATCAGTGCTAATGGAAGCCATTATTTTGAAAGATTAGTCTAGCCTTTTGTTTACTAATTTTAAACATCCCGGGCGACTGTGACATCTTAGGGAAGAAAGATAGCTGAATGATGCGGCATTTAATAAATGTCGAGATAGGGAGGGGAGAGGGGGTGCATGCGCGACTGTTAGGGTGGGGTTGGGGTTGGGGAGAGTTGGGGGCGTTGGAATTGACGACAAGACGGGATGGGATTCGCTTGGGGATTGTGTCTAGTCAAATTATTAGAGAGTTTGTAAACAAAACGGCTGATCAAATGCATTGGTTTATAGTCAATCAAAATATAACCGTTCCTCGTTGCTTAATTCAACTGAACTTGGTTGGCCTTTTTAGGATTTCGTTCAGGTATTTCTTCTGCCATACTTGCAGATGCCACAGTAATAAAGCTAGTGAATGGGATTCAGGAAATGTGCCACCTGGGAAAAAGGTTTCTGTGAAGAGAAAAATTGGAAGAGTGAGTGAGTGAGTTTAGGTTTACGCCGGACTCAGCAATATTCCAGCTATATGGCGTCGGTCTGTGAATAATCGACTCTGGATCAGACAATCCAGTGATCAACAGCATGAACATCGATCTGCGCAATTGGGAACCGGTGACATGTGTCAAGCAAGTCAGCGAGCCTGATCACCCGATCCCGTTAGTTGCCTATTTCTTAAGCATGGGTTACTGAAGATCAATTCTAACCCGGATCTTCACGGGTGGAATTGGAAGGGATTAAAGAATGCAGAATATTAAAGATAATCGTTTTCTCAGAGCTTTATCGGTTTATTGCTGTGGACGATTGTCTGGAGACATCGAGATGTAAGTGGATGTTGTTTGACGCTGCATAAGGGAGCACTGCATCTGTAGGTTTGTGGCCAATAAATCAGCTACAGAGTAGTGGAGAGACTCGAAAATACTTCTGGAAGATTCATGGAGTGATTACTTCTGGACGACCACCTTTAGACAATCACTGGAGTAACGCGTGGGTCATAATAGACGATTACTCGGGTAACGCGTGGGTCATAATAGACGATTACTCGGGTAACGCGTGGGCATAATAGACGATTACTCGGGTAACGCGTGGGCATAATAGACGATTACTCGGGTAACGCGTGGGTCATAATAGACGATTACTCGGGTAACGCGTGGGCCATAATAGACGATTACTCGGGTAACGCGTGGGCATAATAGACGATTACTCGGGTAACGCGTGGGTCATAATAGACGATTACTCGGGTAACGCGTGGGTCATAATAATACGATTACTCGGGTAACGCGTGGGTCATAATAGACGATTACTCGGGTAACGCGTGGGTCATAATAGACGATTACTCGGGTAACGCGTGGGTCATAATAGACGATTACTCGGGTAACGCGTGGGTCATAATAGACGATTACTCGGGTAACGCGTGGGCCATAATAGACGATTACTCGGGTAACGCGTGGGTCATAATAGACGATTACTGGAGTAACTCTTGGGCCATAATAGACGATTACTCGGGTAACGCGTGGGCCATAATAGACGATTACTGGGTAACGCGTGGGTCATAATAGACGATTACTCGGGTAACGCGTGGGTCATATAGACGATTACGGGTAACGCGTACATAATAGACGATTACTCGGGTAACGCGTGGGTCATAATAGACGATTACTCGGGTAACGCGTGGGTCATAATAGACGATTACTCGGGTAACGCGTGGGTCATAATAGACGATTACTCGGGTAACGCGTGGGTCATAATAGACGATTACTCGGGTAACGCGTGGGCCATAATAGACGATTACTCGGGTAACGCGTGGGTCATAATAGACGATTACTCGGGTAACGCGTGGGCCATAATAGACGATTACTCGGGTAACGCGTGGGTCATAATAGACGATTACTGAGATAATTCGTGGGTCATAATAGACGATTACTCGGGTAACGCGTGGGTCATAATAGACGATTACTCGGTAACGCGTGGGCATAATAGACGATTACTCGGGTAACGCGTGGGTCATAATAGACGATTACTCGGGTAACGCGTGGGCCATAATAGACGATTACTCGGGTAACGCGTGGGCATAATAGACGATTACTGAGATAATTCGTGGGCATAACAGACGATTACTGCAGTAACTCTTGGGCATAATAGACGATTACTGCGGGTAACGCGTGGGCATAATAGACGATTACTGGAGTAACTCGTGGGCATAATAGACGATTACTGAGATAATTCGTGGCCATAACAGACGATTACTGACGATTACTAATAGACGATTAACTGGAGTAACATGTGGGCCATAATAGACGATTACTGAGATAATTCGTGGGCATAATAGACGATTACTGAGATAATTCGTGGGCATAACAGACGATTACTGCAGTAACTCTTGGGCATAATAGACGATTACTGGAGTAACGCGTGGGCATAATAGACGATTACTGGAGTAACTCGTGGGCCATAATAGACGATTACTGAGATATAACTTCGTGGGCATAATAGACGATTACTGCAGTAACTCGTGGGCCATAATAGACGATTACTGCAGTAACTCGTGGGCATAATAGACGATTACTGGAGTAACTCGTGGGCCATAATAGACGATTACTGGAGTAACTCGTGGGCCATAATAGACGATTACTGAGATATTTAGACGATGGGCTCGTGGGCCATATAATAGACGATTACGATGGAGTAACTCGTGGGCCATAATAGACGATTACTGCAGTAACTCGTGGGCCATCATAGACGATTACTGGGTAACTCGTGGGCCATAATAGACGATTACTGGAGTAACTCGTGGGCATAATAGACGATTACTGGAGTAACTCGGGGCCATAATAGACGATTACTGGAGTAACTCGTGGGCATAATAGACGATTACTGAGTAACTAGACGATGGCCATAATAGACGATTACTGGAGTAACTCGTGGGCCATAATAGACGATTACTGGGTAACTCGGGGCCATAATAGACGATTACTGGAGTAACTCGTGGGCATAATAGACGATTACTGGAGTAACTCGGGGCCATAATAGACGATTACTGGAGTAACTCGGGGCCATAATAGACGATTACTGGAGTAACTCGTGGGCATAATAGACGATTACTGGAGTAACTCGTCGGCCATAATAGACGATTACTGGAGTAACTCGGGGCCATAATAGACGATTACTGGAGTAACTCGTGGGCATAATAGACGATTACTGGAGTAACTCGTGGGCCATAGGAGACGAGTACTGAGATAATTCGTGGGCCATAATAGACGATTACTGAAATAATTCGTTGGCCATAATAGACGATTACGGGAGTAACTCGTGGGCCATAATAGATGACTACTGGGGTTACACTTGGCCATAATAGACGATTACTGGATAACTCATTAGGCCATAATAGACGATTACTGAGAGGGTAACTCGGGGCCATAATAGACGATTACTGGAGTAACTCGTCGGCATAATAGACGATTACTGGAGTAACTCGGGGCCATAATAGACGATTACTGGAGTAACTCGTGGGCATAATAGACGATTACTGGAGTAACTCGTGGGCCATAGGAGACGAGTACTGAGATAATTCGTTGGCCATAATAGACGATTACTGAGATAATTCGTTGGCCATAATAGACGATTACGGGAGTAACTCGTGGGCCATAATAGATGACTACTGGGGTTACACTTGGCCATAATAGACGAGTACTGAGATAATTCGTGGGCCATAATAGAAGATTACTGAGATAATTCGTTGGCCATAATAGACGATTACTAGAGTAACTCGTGGGTCACCATAGACGATTACTGAGGTAACTCGTGTGTCAATGTTGATGATTACTAGGGTAACTCATGGGTCATGATGGATGATTACTGGGGTAACTCGTGGTCAAAATTAGATCATATATTGGACCAATGTGTAGGTAATGCAGGAGAGAGAGAGAGAGAGAGAGAGAGAGAGAGAGAGAGAGAGAGAGAGAGAGAGAGAGAGAGAGAGAGAGAGAGAGAGAGAGAGAGAGAGAGAGAGAGAGAGAGAGAGAGAGAGAGAGAGAGACAGAGAGAAGAGAGACCTAGTGGTTAAGGCGCTCGCTCGTCACGCCGACCCGGGTTCGATTCCCCACATGGGTACAATGTGTGAAGCCCATTTCTGGTGTTCCCCAGTCGTGTTATTGCTGGATATAACTAACAGCGGCGTAAAACCACACTCACTCACTCACATGCTGGTGATATTGTGACTGCGTATGACAAAGGTAAAGGTTAAATACAAATGCATAAATATAACGACAGATGATTTTTTTAATGTGTTTTGTCAATTTACAATTCAGACTGGACTCCCCAACCCTGTTGTCATCTTTTGGTATCCGTGAAAACTTAACTCGAGTGAGTGAGTGAGTATGGTTTTAAGCCGCTTTTAGCAATATTTCAGCAATATCACGGCAGGGGACACCAGGAATGGGCTTCACACACTATACTCATGTGGGGAATCGAACCGATGCTGTTCATCACGGGATTGTCTGGTCCAGATTCGATTATTTACAGACCGCCGGAATATTGCTGAGAACGACGTAAAACTTAACTCACTCACTCACTAACTCAAACTCTTGTTTAGGGGAATAGAAATAAAGAGACAAGAGTTGAGCAAAGAACGTAACTTTTCTAGGATATCGGAACTACATATCAAGTTGAAATATCTTTTAAAAGCCTACAAAATCCGTCTTTAGCCAAGACGGGTACTGCAGTAACCATGAAACATTGTCAATCCAAATCCCTAAAATACCACAATCGGAACATCACAACAGTATCTTGTGAATGTGACAACGAGCACGTGGTACTCAACCTACTGTATTAATGTATAACAGAGCATTAATCCAATTCAACTACATGAATAAAACATATTTCCTCGACTAACCACTCATATTGTCACCAAAGCCTGCCGACCGGTGTCTACCATATGTGAACCTGTTGGATGTATTGACAAAAATGATCGATCATCGTTGCTGTATACAAACATGTACTAGTATTTTGCCCTCAATGCCCTTTTTGTTAACTCCAACAAATATTATATTATTCACGGTTTTATTCACAAATCTTGATTTAAAGAGCTTACTTGTGGCTAAGGCGGGGCATATAATCTCGCCGTTGTCATCGCCGCTAAAATTTACGTCTGTGAAAGTCAATAAACAGATATTCCCAAGGTATGAGATCGAAGAGAGCGCGCGACTGTATTCTTGTGGACTGGTTTTTATCAGAGAATGTGACAGAGAGCTCGTGCTTCACTATCTGGTTACTAGGTGCGGGGGTTTGTTGTTAGCCTTGCCCTCCCAAGTCTAGATTCGCAAATCTTTGATTCCGGCTACATGGAAGGAGAGTGTTCGTCAAACACATTGGCGTTTACGACGGGCGCGTGCCGCACACGTGACTGGCGCGCGCTACTGTTGTCAATTACCTGCGCGAACCCGATGCGCGGAAACAAGAGAAACGACGGTCTTGGACGAAATCAAAGCGAACCATTGTTCCGTTGAGATCGTGCAGTTATCCTTTAACGGTTACCCCCCCTTTGTTAATAACGGGCTTTTTTGTATAGATTCGGTATTTCCTTAGTGTCTTACGCAGGTTGCTTCTGCCGACGTCTCTCATAGAAATTTCCGGCTTGTGATTTAGTCAGGTAATTTGAAAATATTGACACATGCAAAAATTAGCTTTAATTTTCGTTTCATTGAGAAATGAGAGACTCGTTTGGTGGCAGAGAAAAATAACAGTAATATAGCTATATAATCATAATAACTGTCATATTTCATATTTAAGATCAAATAGCTCAACAGTTATAAATATTTATTAATTTAGTTTCTAATATTTCTTCTTGACATTTATTTATTTATTACTATATCACTCAAACGTGTTTATTGTCGTAGTGGTCATTGCATTTTGAAATGATGAAAATTAATTGTTTGCAAAGTTATCAAACAGAAAACAGCATAATAACTTTTCCAGTTGAAATGTGAGTGGGTGAGTTTAGTTTTACGCTGTTTTTAGCAATATTCCAGTACTAACACGGCGGGGGACACCACAGATGAGCTTCACATATTGAACCCATGTGGGGAATCGAACCCGGGTCTTCGGCATGAGGAGCGAACACTTTAACCTCTAGGTTTCCCTACTTCCTTATTTCTGGAGGCATAGGTCAGTTAATGTAAAGATGTTTAAACAACTGATGACTTAGATAGGTATATTTTGAACCTTGATTCTGAGATATTCTGATATTGCTGACTTGAGATCTTCGTGATAAAACTGAGATATTCCTGGCCTGAGATCGTCGTGATATAACTGTGATATTGCTGACTTAATATCTTCGTGATATAACTGAGATTACTGACTTAATATCTTCGTGATAATACTGGTATTACTAACTTGAGATCTTCGTGATGTAACTGTGATATTACTGGGGTGAGATCTTCGTGATATAATTGATATTACTGACTTGAGACATACGTTATACAACTGTGATGATACTGACTTGAGATCGTGGTGATATAACTGCTGTTACTGATTTGAGACCTTCGGGACCTAATTCTGATATTACTGACTTGAAATTTTCGTCATATAACTGAAATATTACTGACTTGAGTTCTTTGTGAGATAACTGTGATATCAATGACTTGGAATCTTCGTGATATAACTGATATTACTGATTTGAAATCTTCATAATATAACTGAGAAATTTCCGATTTGAGATCATCGTGATATAACTGATATTACTGACTTGAGATCTTCGTGATATAACTGTGATATTACTGACTTGAGACATTCGTTATAAAACTGTGATATTACTAAATTGCGACCTTCGTGATATAACTGATATTACTGACTTGAGAACATCGTGATATAACTGATATTACTGACATGAGATCGTCGTGATATAACTGATATTACTGACTTGAGATCTTCGTGATATAACTGATATTACTGACTTGAGATCTTCGTGATATAACTGAGATATGACTGACTTGAGACATTCGTTATAAAACTGTGATATTACTAAATTGCGACCTTCGTGATATAACTGATATTACTGACTTGAGAACATCGTGATATAACTGATATTACTGACTTGAGATCGTCGTGATATAACTGATATTACTGACTTGAGATCTTCGTGATATAACTGATATTACTGACAACCATTATTGGCATGAGTATAACTGAGATATTACTGAATGAAAACCTTTACGATTTAACTCTATATCAGAACTCCGAGCAAGGGACGACAGTAACTCTTCAAAGGCAGGTTTTGCGAGGAGCCGCATGAATAGAAGCAATTTTTAATATTTGCAATGACAAACATGAAAATAATGATTATCGATTTGCATATTCGGCAATCAAGCAAAGTCTACTTCGTTTCAGCATTATCTCAATCATGTACGGCAAATTGTAAAACAACTGTTCAGTTCTATCATAAACACTAAAAATATACTGTAACACAACGGCTTCATATAAATTTTCATTTGCCATAGAATTTATTCATAGAATGGGATAAAAAACGAAATGGGACGTAACACCAACTGAAGTTGTCAATTCTTTAGGTTTTGACGACGAGGACTGCGATTTCTTATGTGACCAAAACTTCAGGTTGACTTTCATTCTTGATGTGTCTCGTCATAGCTATTAGGATAAACGAACACGACCTTTTACTTGGTTCCCCCGAGACAGAGCTTCGTCACATCTTGCAAATACACAGTCTGATATGAACATCCCACATTATAGAGAGACTGGCTGGTTGCTGGGACCGTTGTCGCCACACAGAAGTGACTGGGCTACCGTCTAGTAGGTGATAGTTCCACGGTTATAAGCATTTAATTGCCTTGTCCGTCTGAGACTATCTGGAAATCGGGCAGGACTGGAGTGTCATGGCGTTGTTATGACTCTGTGACAATTTCGAGAGTGATTCCATTTGTTCGCTTAGCAACATATTGCTCGCTCCACGCGCCAGAGTGGACTGCAAACACTCTTATCAGAAATTTATCATTTTATGATCCTCTCCCACCCTCCATCTTTGACTCACCAGAGCGAGGCTGTAAGGTCACGTGATTGTAAGTCACAGGCAATCCACACGACACGAGTTTATCAGTTCATGTTCACAATTCATAGCATCTTAAAGGGGAAAACGATTTTCTCTAATAATGTTATTGTCATCTATTACAACTGGAAAGCACCGGGCCTTAAGAACCAGTGAAACGTAGTTACGATGCGCTAAGCGTCTCAGCGGTAAAGCGTAATGAGTGAGTGAGTTTTGTTTTACGCCGTCTTTAGCATTATTCCAGCAACATCACGCATGGAACCCCTGAAATGGGCTTTACAGACTGTACCCATATGTGGAATTAAACCCAGATCTTAGGCGCGAAGAGCGAACGCTTAAACCACTAGGATACCATTTTCTAATGTTAACAGCACCATACCCCTGATTGTGGGTTTCACCGAAGCAGTAAACGACCACCCGCTGACATCCCATAATTAGCATAAACATATTTCACATACTTATTTGATTTGTCGAAATTCAGTTCTCGATTAAATTCATGATACCAAAGCAAAATATCCTTTTGAGTATAAACAAGTAATACTGACTTGGCTGTCGTGTTCTTTCTTTCAGAAAATAACGTCACGATACAAATATCAAATCATGTTTCAATGGGTTTTTTCATCCCAGTACCACTGCTATCATGATCCAAACAGTTCACCTTATATACTCATGCCAATAATGTTTATCACCCCACACACACCTCACACCCCCACCCCAATTTAAAAAAAATGAAGGGGGTGACAACCATTATTGGCATGAGTATATTTTCACAACACGGCAATTTTCAAGGCATCAAGCATGTCCACTGAACGATTACTCTTGTAAATTACTGCCCAGCCAATTATGTTAATTATTTTGTTATCTTTGTAGCGCTCAGTGCATGTGCATCCCCTCCTCTTCATGTTACATCCCTGCAAGACAACACTACAAGAATCTGTATCGAAACGTCGCACTCACAAGTATAATACTTCCCAACTTCTAAAATGCCACTCAAAGAAGATGACTCTTTTTGTAGTGAGTGAGTGAGTATGGTTTTACGCTGTTTTTAGCAATATTCCAGCAATATCACGGCGGTGGACAGCAGAAATGGGCTTCACATATTGTACCCATGTGGGGAATTGAACCCGGGTCTTCGGCGTGACGAGCGAACGCTTTAACCACGCGGCTACCCCACCGCCCCGACTCGTTTTGTAAAACCTGAAGCAAACGTATCATGTTGAAATATTATCAGAGTGAGTGAGTTTAGTTTTACGCCGCACTCAGCAATATTCCAGCCATATGGCGGAAATATTATCAGAACTTATTGTTTCTCTCAAAAAAGGCGCATGGAAATTTGAAGATAAATCCGGAAAGACTTTTCGGATTACGGACTCAGTTAGAATTGCCAGGAACCTATGTATGTGATAGGAGGCGGCTTAATGGATTGGGTGATCGGACACAGTGATTTGTTTAATACAGTGTTGTCGTACCTGTACAGTTTGGACTTATATATAAGTGTTGCAGAAATTCTGCACAGCTCCATTGGTGTTTCGTTTTTATCCGTATATCAAGGTCAATAGAAAACCCCTGAACGATAATTTGTAATTCAAGATCTGAATCCTGAGTAGAGTGAGTGAGTATGGTTTTACGCTGCTTTTAGCAATATTCCAGCGATATCACGGAGGGGGACATCAGAAATGGGCTGCAGATATTGTTCTCATATGGAATCGAACCCGGGTCTTCAGCGTGAGGAGCGAACGCTTTAACCATTAGACTACCCCACCAGCCACTTAAGTAGAGGCGACATCACAATTTCAGAACGGTATAATTCGGTCTCCACAATATAAGTCCTCTGTGTAATTTTGTCTCTGCTATAAAAACGCTTTGTTTGATCTCGCATCTACCATACAACACAGATCTGCATAATTTCGACAGTGTTAATGCTCTGTTAAATCACGCCTGTTCATAAATATGAATGTTTTCATCTCGACAATCTTAGAGCTTCGTTCAATTTTGTTTTGCCCTATAATATTAGAACTGTGCATAATCTGGCTTTTCAATATCAATATTTTGTTTGACCTCAATTTACAATATTGATATTCGTCTTAGTCTCGCCTTTACAATAAACGCTATGTCTGATCTTGCTTCCACGATGTTAGAACTCTATTTAATCCCGTTTTGCAGTATTAATACTCTGCCTTATCTCACTTTGCAATGTTAATAAATGCTAATAAAATGTTAATATCGCCTGTACAATAATAACGCTATGTCGGATCTTGCATCCTCGATATAATCCCACACTACAACATCAGTACTCAGTAGACCGTTTTATCCCGTCTTAAGCTATTTTTCCATGTGTACGTATTGTCTGCGTAAGTGACTGATGCGTAGTGCATATTACGTGTGCGTAGTGTCCAATTCCATGTGTACATGTTTAAAGGTTATGTGATGCGTTAAATCAAGTCTTTCTTTTCCTGGAGAACGTACTGATTACAATTGCTGTCTACAATATCACCTTGTTTCTCAAAGAACGCAGGATAACTAACAGACATAACGCAGGATGAAGAGAATACTATACTGAACAACAATAGAACCGTACCACTAATATAATACGAAATATCCCCGTCAGACTGAATTGTACCCTTAATATCTGAGCATCGTCGGTGCACTTTGGTGTGGTGCGTTTCTAATGTTGGTCAGTATATTTTAGTGTAAAGTGTTGTTTACGCACTACGCATCTCACACCACGCACTACGCGTACATGGAAACCGGGCTTAATTACAATATTAATTCTCTGTTTTACCTCGCTTTACAATGTTGATATTTGTTTTAAGCTCGCCCCTACTATCATATGTACTTCAACGCCAATGTATAATGGCACGCCTATAAACATGACAATATTGACAATATCTGATCTATGTGATGGGAAACTGTAACATCTGATCTATATTTATCGAACTCTCTGTAATCCGACCTCTTTTCGATCAGCCACTGAGTGTGACTTTAGTTTGATCAGCCACTGTTTGACTTTGGTTTGATCATCCATTTAATGCGACTTTAATTTGATCAGGCACAAAGTGTGACTTTAGTTTGTTCAGCCACTGTTTGACTTTGGTTTGATCATCCATTTAATGCGACTTTACTTTGATCAGGCACAAAGTGTGACTTTAGTTTGATCAACCACTGTTTTCAACTTTGGTTTGATCATCCATTTAATGCGACTTTACTTTGATCAGGCACAAAGTGTGACTTTAGTTTGATCAACCACTAAGTACGATCTATGTTTGATCAGCCACTGAATGCGACTTTACTTTGATCATTCACAAAGTGTGACTTTAGTTTGATCAGCCACTGAAAGCGACATTAGTTTGATCAGTCACTGAGTGCGACAATATTGAATGTGTTTGAATTTTTGAGGATTTGCGTGCTTTTGTGTGTGTGCGTGCGTGCGTGCGTGCGTGCGTGCGTGCGTGCGTAGGTATGTGCTAGTATTCGTCCTGGCCGATATCGGTGTTATGGAAGGTGGGGCAACAAGTACAATCTATTACCACCTTTCCTTGTGACGCGAGATCAGTCAACAGACCTTCATAAAGTGTTTTCTCTGAAGCGAAAATGATAGAGTCGATTATATACTGGACAAAATAAGTTAGGAATGTTGGTATTTTTATGATTGATATTTTATCAGTGTGTCAGTGAATAAATAGATCATTATTCATAATTTCAAACTTTACATATATCCCTAACTATTTTTGTCCAGTATATGTTCTCGCAAATGCTTTTTATTACAAAAGGATTTCATAGAAATAGATCGTTCTTTTAAATCGACTTACAATACTCGATTAGTTGCTGATGGCAAATATGGAATACCTAAAGCTACTTTCAGTCCATGGTATTTAGCGTAAAAACATTAAAAACACCAAGTCATTTCTTCGCGAACACCTGGTATCATCACTATTTCATAGTAATTCATGAACACATGCTCTGTTATCGTATCACATGGTGACAATCACTGGATTGTCTGGTTCAGACGCGATTTGTTTACAAACAATACCATACACCTGTAATACTGCTGAAACCAATATCTGCTCATGATATAGTCACAATTGTACAATCGACTCTACTTTTGGCAGTTATTTCTTATGAATGTGGAAAGCTTTTTGTCGCTTCTATTTAAGAACATAACCATTCATAAACTGCATTTTTCTGAAAAATAACACAGTTATCTCATTTGGGAATGTAACCAAAATGACGTTTTTGAACTTATAAATGTTTCACTCGTTCATTCGCTCAAATATCAACTTTGTCAGGTATAAAGAAGAAATTAAACAAGATGATATTTCGAAAATTTGCTTGCGTTTTCACACGTATTGCGATTAATGCGCATTTCGCACACGGACACTACAGACCAATTAGTGTTTGATCGAGGGAGGCTCGATTTGACCGAAAGATATGGCAACCCAAAGGGGGCGTTTGGGTTGCCATATTTTAGTTTTGTATGAATTTTGAATTTGGAAAACGGTAGGAGGAGCTAAACTACGGAGTGTTTGGTTGGTATTAACCAAGTGACAGGAAATTACAAATATTCTATACATACTTGCATAATCAGTGTCCCGTATGACTGATATCACTTACCCCTTCTCGCGAATGGTCCTTATCAGGTATTGGCTTACAAGTGCAATTGTCCAACCCCTCGTGCCGTAAACAGATAAGACCATCACGTGCCAATCCACTGACATCTGTCAAGCGGTTAATGTTTACAACAAATATACAATGAGCTGTGAAAGCGAATGCTTCTCGTAGAGATTCGTCTGAATCAGTTTGTTTTTGATGATAAAGACCAGCCTGGTAAACTTTCAAGAAAACATCTAATAATATTGTTCGAATATCAACTTTACCTTGTCACCTATAAATGCTATTATTGATACTAACAAAGCTTTAAGGGATCTTTTGAGATTACTCACAAATCAATTACGACTGCCTCAAGTCGTCAAATAGTTGTGACAATATTTGACCCACTGCAGCAATAAAACTGACCAGTGACCCCGTGTTGTGATTGGTTGATGACCAACCCTTTGCGTGACCAGCTGTCTCCTAAATAGAGTTATAACGATAAATAACTGTGTTGACAGACATATCAAACGTGCTGAAGTATACGACGCAAGGGAAGATGAAAGATGCCGTTGTCTTGACACCTACTTGAGACTTGAGTCTCCAGAAGGCGACATGGCAGAGCATCTAATTTATCATTTTACTTGGGCTGGCAAATTGATTCAGAGTCACCCACGTGTGGTGTATTTGGGTGGCCAGATTGTGGATTAATCTTTGCTGATGTCGATGTCAGTGGATACACACTTAAAACTTGGAAGTAGTTGTATTAAATAAAAGATCTTTTGTGTTGGGGAGTGCGTGGATATTTAGAAAGCTGTGAGACGGTACATTCAAAATAGAAAATAAAATATTAGATCAATGTAAACGCTTCATTCGGACAAAAATTACATTACATGTTACTACTTTGGTAATTGCCTTTTTACCAGTACAGACCAAATTTCGGCTTGAATCCTGTCTGCATCTCTTATTGCTACGATGACAGTAACTCCCGATACTTTAACGTAGAATTGAGGTCGCCACAACGCTAAGAACACTTTGTGCAGGTTGGCCCAGTTCTCTATCAACCCATACTTGTCGTAAGACGCATCTCTGGACGCTCAGGCTCGATGACTTGGTTGATTTCGTGCCTATGACACATTGACGTTTCTAACGTCAACTGGTTTGTTTTGTGTTGTCGCGACGGTTATGGCCCGGGAAAGCGAAATCTGGACCAAACCTGCTCGATTTAGGGGTCGCTTTCGCGGGAACGGTCCAGCTACTGGGAACATTGATTTTAGCCTTCCCGGGACTCTCAATACACAAGAAAAACAAAGAAATGTGAGTCGTGGTCTGGTACCGTAGTCATGGTATAAAATGTGATAAATAAATAAATACGTTTAACATTAGCAAGCCATGGTGAAGCATACATATTATTTTCTAGCATTTGTGATAAAACATTGTGAATTATAACTGACGTTTTATTTTGATGTA
Source organism: Haliotis rubra (assembly GCF_003918875.1). NCBI lineage: Eukaryota > Metazoa > Mollusca > Gastropoda > Lepetellida > Haliotidae > Haliotis > Haliotis rubra. Next base: position 1,315,325 of record NW_025767690.1, read on the forward strand.
CATTAGTAGCAAGTTTAAACCAAACTGAAATTATTAACTTTTTAATATATACAGGGATAGGAATTCGTCCATTCTCTCGGTAAAGCATGTAGGATTGTGTAATCTTGCGTAGTGTCAGGACAGATTTCATGAATCACCTGTGAACATTTTCTAAAATGTCATATTTGAATGTCCCCACACCTCGCAACAACACAACATGATTGGTAGGATCACATTGGAGTACATACAAAATGTACAAGATGACTTTTCCAGTCAATTAAAGTGTTTACAAATAATCCAAATGAACTTGGATACATTTTAAGAGTAGATATGTTACTTGAAAAAAGTTGACGGAACTTTTGACAAATTCGGCGAGGAACAAGATCGAGTATTGGGGTAGTGCGCTAATCTGAAGTACGGTAATCCGATGTTTTCATATCAATTCGCTTTCGCGGGACTTCTAGCACAACTTTGTTTTTCGCTTTACCGGGAATAGTGAATATGGAAATTTCGCTTTCCCGGGCCGACACCGTCGCGACTACTTACAACCCGGCTCATTACAACTGGAACATCGCCGACAATTCGACTCCCTCAACCAGTTGTTTATACTTTATTACGAATTAATTATTTGAGATCAGTACATTCCGTACTTTATTGTGAATTAATTATTTGAGATCAGTACAGTCCGTATTCTGTTATGAATTAATTATTTGAGATCAGTCCATCACGCACTTTATTACGAAAGAATTATTTGAGATCAGTACATTCCGTACTTTATTGTGAATTAATTATTTGAGATCAGTCCATCCCGTACTATATTGCGAATTAATTATTTGAGATCAGTACATTCCGTACTTTATTGTAAATTAATTATTTGAGATCAGTACAAGCCATACTCTGTTATGAATTATTTTTTTTAGATTAGTACATAGCATCCTTGAATGCGAATTAATTATTTGAGATCAGTGTCTCGAACTATATTACGAATTAATTATTTGAGTTCAGTATATCTCTTACTATATTACAATTTAATTATTTGAGATCAGAATATCCCGTACTTTATTGCGAAATAATTATTTCAGATCATTATTTGAGTTCAGTATATCCCGTACTTAATTACAAGTTAATGCATATTTGAGGTCACACGGATAATATTTTGATAATTAGCCCATACCACTGGGAGCATATTTTCATAGCGTTTGCTGAAGCCATATTTCTGGTGTCCCCCGCCGTGATATTGTTGGAATATTGCTAAAAGCGGCGTAAAACTAAACTCACTCACTCACTCATAGCGTTTAGGAAGCTCTCCTCTTCGGAGTACTGAGCGAGTTAGCTTGGTCTTACGTTACATTGAATATACTGTCAGTTGGATAGCTGGATAGTATGGGAAGAACCCAACAAAGAGCCAAGTCCGCACTGCAAAGTGACAGTGATTTATTCTTTAATGACGTGCTGTGACTGACTGACTGAGTTTGGTTTTACGCCGCTTTTAGCAATATTCCAGCAACAAATCACGGCGGGGGACACCAGAAATGGGCTTCACACATTGTGCCCATGTGGGGATTCGAACCCGGGTCTTCGGCGTGACGAGCCAACGCTTTAACCATTAGGCTACCCCACCGCCCAAACGTGCTGTGAAGTGAAGACAGTAAATGATGACATCATAACCAATCACCGTAGAAAATTGTTATAGACAAATTTAATATTACCTATCACCCGTTTGCTCTGACATTACAATAAATATTTTCTTTTAAGTGTAGTGAAGTAATTATTGACGACTTGGTCATCTCGAACAACGGACGGTGTGGTTGAAACAGGATACGAGGTACATAAATAATGAGTGAATGAGTGAGTTTAGTGTTACGCCGCACTCAGCAATATCACAGCTCTATGGCTGCGGTCTGTAAATAATCGAGTCTGGACTGGACAATCCAGTGATCAACAGCATGAACATTGATCTACGCAATTAGGATACGATGGAATGTGTCAACCAAGTCAGCGAGCCTGACCACCTGATCCCATTAATCCTCTTATGACAAGCATGGGTTACTGAAGATCAATTCTAACCCGGATCTTCACGGGTCACATAAATAATGAAATTCATTAAGATACATTTGCGGTGAGGTGAAATTGGGTTCAACGTCGTACTTGAGAATATTTCGCTCATATGACGACGTGCATGCGTGTGTATGTGTATGTGCGGCTGCTTGTACTAGCCCAGACTGAAGCTGGTTTTATAGTGCTAGCTCACTGAGATACAATGCCGCAGTGAAGCATGAATGAATACCCCACTCAGACACATTATACTGACTCCGAGCCGACCAGTCCTTGTTGTACCCATTAATGCCGAGCGTCAGACAGAGACCAACAAGTACCATATTTTAACGTCTTTTGGTATGACGCGACCGGGGATAGAACCTGCGACCTTCCACTCTCCGGGCGGACGCTCTAACCACTACACCACGGAGGCGGTCGCAAGATACATTTGCAACTATCTAAATAAAAAATGGAAATATATTCTACAGTCCCCTATTCCAGCCCAGTTAGTCGTAAAAACGACCTGATAAAACGAGATAAATATTTTCAGATTGCCTTAAGATAATAAACGAAACAAAATGAAAGGAGAAAACGTGAGCGACCTGACGTGGTTTTAAATATGGTCATAGATACCGATAAAGATAGTGTGTAATGTCAACGAAATCTGTGCCACGTTAAATGTATTTTACTGCGGCGCCAAACAAAACATTAACTCAGGCCTTCTTTATTGTTTACAGGATTTTCGTTCAGTAATTAACTATGCTGCAGAATCTATTTATCAAACATATACAAGTTCCATTCTTTGATTTACACATTTTGTTAAAAATCGGCCGTAATCTGCCGATTATAAAATGACTATCATTTCACGAAACTGATTTTCTTCAAGTTTCAACATTAATTTCAATCAGCTCCTCACTTTGGACACAGACCATATAGCGGCATTTCAGTTGAGATAATGTATGACAAGGACACAACGGCTAATCTTTTTATCCCCATGAACTTAAAAGGAGACTCATCTCAGGTTAATTTGCAGTCACAGTTAATATGAATCAAGTACTTCAAAGGCCTTTGTCTGTGTTTGCCAGGTGACCGGGAAAATGTAAATGGCAATGAACTTTGAGTTACGGGCAATTAAAAACATTCTTTTTGGTTAATATGATTTTTTAAATGTGAAACATAGAGACAAATGTCGTATTTTGTTTTGGTGAGAATTTTAGATGTTAGTCTTTACCCATTACCATAGAAACCGGACGTTTTAACACAAAAGAGAACTCACTTACTTCATAGCATTTCCTTACAATGCTGCAAACAGATTCATAACGGTTATTGAAGATGGATTGGGTTTTAAAAAAAAAAATTATTTAATGAAGAATGAAAATATTGTAAGTTATGAAATCCTACCATTCTAAATTTGACTGATTTAATCACTCTTAATATGCTCATGATATCAATCACCAGTTGTGTATTATGTGAAAAAGTGTCTATATTTAAAAAAAAGTTTAAAATCAAATTATTAAAAACAAATAAAACAAAATAAGTGTCTGTATTTTTTGAGAGTTTAAAATCAAATTATTAAAAAGAAAAACAAAAGTATTTTCGCTACTACTAGTTCGTATTAAAATAAACAAAAAAGCAACATTATATCTTACCACAACAAAACGTACCATTTCATTTGTCATCCGCACCAGGGAGCAGAGTGACCAAGTGAATTGTTGACCATTTATCAAAGTCAAAAATGAAATCATGGCAACAGAGAGTCAGTTTTGAAATAATACGACACAAGATATAACTGTCACAGCCGAGAGTCGGTTATGAGATAACACAATACTAGATGTAACTATTTCTATGGCAAATATGATTATAACGGTTCTTGTATGAGATTGTCGTGTGTTGAGCGGTAATTAGGTGCTGTTTCTCGCCAGATGCGAGATTTGATTAAAAGATCGCACAAGAAGCTTCGATCCTTCGTATTTGTCAGGTTAGCACTATCTTTCGACGCGACCTTATGAAATTGATGTGGCCTCCTCTCGTACGTGCGGTGTTATATGTACATCACAATACCAGTCGGCCCTAATGCACGTTGGAGGAAGTTGGGACAAACAAAAGAGGAACCATCACGCCATCTGCGATGCTTTGAGCGCGATTTCGCTCGCGCAGAAGCGCGCCACCTTACATGTGGACAGATGGCATGGTGACTACCAGCGGGACAGTCATCTCGAATAAAACACGTTGTTGCAGGTTCTCCCTACTCTCTGCAATTAGAAATAATGGCTTGAATGAATTACTGGGCGAGTAATCTGTGTGTCTATTCACCTCGGGTAAGTAATACTATCCCATTCACCGCTGTTTGGCCAAGCGGATGGGCGTGTGGGTGGGTGGGTAAAGTTTGGGGAGGGAAGGGGAAGGTGAGGATCGGATAGAGGAGCTGGGGTTCAGTCCGGAGAAGGAAAGGGTGTATGTTTCGGGACGGGAGGGGTAAGGTTGACTTTCAAGTTAGGTACAGAGAGAAAGGGTGAGCAGGGAATGATAGGGATTCGGTCAAGGGCGAGAAAGGATGGATTTGGGGCAAGGGTGGGAAAGGATGGGGTTCTGATAGGAAACATAAATGGTGGGTTGATGGGAGAATAGGGAAGGATAGAAAAGGGTGGTTTTAAAAATGGGGAGGTAAAGATGGATTTCGGACAAGGGTGGGAAAGTGAGGACTTAGACGTCAGCAGGGAAGGATGGGTGTCGGACAAAGGTGGGTTAAGAACAGAGTGACCAAGTGAATTGTTGACCAATTATCGAAGTCAAAAATGAAATCATGGCAACAGAGTGTCAGTTTTGGCACGGACATGGGTGGGTTTAGGAGTAGACAGGGAAAGGATGGTTTGTCGGACAGAGGGTGGGTTTAGGCAGGGAAGGATGGGCGTCGGACAAGGGTGGGTTTAGGAGTGGGCATGGGTGTCGGACAAGTGGGTGAGGGTTTTAGGGTGGGCAGGTGGGTTACAAGGGGTGGGTTTAGGAGTGGGCGAGGAGTGGGCAGGGGGGTGTCGGGCCGGGAGGATGGGTGTCGGACAAGGGTGGGTTTAGGAGTGGGCAGGGGAGGATGGGTGTCGGGCCAGGACGGGTGGGCAGGGAAGGATGGGCGTCGGACAAAGGGTGGGTTTAGGGTGGGCAGGGGAAGGATGGGTGTCGGGAGGGGTGGGTTTAGGAGTGGGCAGGATGACAGGATGGGTGTCGGACAAGGGTGGGTTTAGGAGTGGGCAGGGAAGGATGGGTGTCGGACAAGGGTGGGTTTAGGAGTGGGCAGGGGAAGGATGGGCGTCGGACAAGGGTGGGTTTAGGAGTGGGCAGGGGAAGGATGGGTGTCGGGAAGGATGGGTGTCGGACAAGGGTGGGTTTAGGAGTGGGCAGGGAAGGATGGGCGTCGGACAAGGGTGGGTTTAGGAGTGGGCAGGGAAGGATGGGCAGTGGGTGTCGGACAAGGGTGGGTTTAGGAGTGGGCAGGGAAGGATGGGTGTCGGACAAGGGTGGGTTTAGGAGTGGGCAGGGAAGGATGGGTGTCGGACAGGAGTGGGCAGGGAAAGGATGGGTGGGTGGGTTTAGGAGTGGGCAGAGGGAAGGATGGGCGTCGGACAAGGGTGGGTTTAGGAGTGGGCAGGGAAGGATGGGTGTCGGACAAGGGTGGGTTTAGGAGTGGGCAGGGAAGGATGGGTGTCGGACAAGGGTGGGTTTAGGAGTGGGCAGGGAAGGATGGGCGTCGGACAAGGGTGGGTTTACGGACATGGGTGGGTTTAGGAGTGGGCAGGGAAGGATGGGCGTCGGACAAGGGTGGGTTTAGGAGTGGGCAGGGAAGAATGGGTGTCGGGCAAGGGACAGAAAAGTGGGCTTTGGGTTGTACAGGGAAGGGTGGGGGCTCAGATAAGGCACAGAGAGGGTGGGGTTCGGATAGGGAAATAAAAGGATGGGTTGATAGGGAAGTGTAGGAAAGGATGGGTTTAGGTGTGGGTAGGTAAGGATGGAGCGATGGTTAGTGAAGGGTGTTTTAAAGGGTCAGAATAGGAAGCGTTCAAAGGCGGGGAGGGAGGGTTCTGGAGGGATGGGGAGAGTGAGATCTACATAGGGAGGTGATGAGTCAGTATCGACGAGGGAAGTGAGCGAGTGAGTGAGTTTAGTTTTATGCCGCTTTTAGCAGTATCCCAGCAATATCACGGCGGGGGACACCGGAAGTGGGCTTCACACATTTTATCCGACCGCCTCCGTGGTGTAGTAGTTAGAGCGTCCGCCTGGAGTGCGGAAGATCGCGGGTTCGATCCCCGACTGCGTCATACCAAAAGACGTTAAAATATGGTACTTGTTGGTTCCTGCCTGGCGCTCGGCATTAATGGGTACATCAAGGACTGGTCGGCTCGGAGTCAGTATAATGTGTCTGAGTGGGGTATTCATGCTTCACTGCGGCATGGTATCACAGTTGGCTAGCACTATAAAACCAGCTTCAGTCTGGGCTAGTACAAGCACCCGCACATACATATACACACGCATGCACGTCGTCATATGAGCGAAATATTCTCAAGCACGACGTTAATTCCACCACCACCACCACACATTTTATCCATTTTATTCGGCGTGACGAGCGAACGTTTTAACCACTAGGCTACCTCACCGCCATCGAGGAGGGAAGTGGTGAAGATCGAGGGGAGAGGGGAGGGAGGCAGTTAAGGGGGCGGTGGGGTAGAAGTAGGGGTGATGAGGGGTGGGGAAAGTAGGGGTAGTGAGTGAGGGGGTGAGGGTAAGTAGGGGTGATGAGGGGGTGGGGGAAAGTAGGGGGTGGTGAGGGGGTGGGGTGAAGTAGGGAGTGATGAGGGGTGGGGAGTAGAAGTGGGGGTGATGGGGGTGGGGTAAGTTGGGATGGTGGGGGGGGGAGTAAAGTAGGGGTGATGGGGGGTGGGGAGTAGTAGGGATGAGTGAGAGGGGTGGGGTAAGAAATAGGGATGGTGAGGGGTTGGGAGTAAGTAGGGGTGATGATGGGGTAGTAAGTAGAGTTGGTGAGGGGGTGGGGGTAAAGTAGGGGTGATGAGGGGTGGGTAAGTAGGGATGGTTAGGGGTGGGGGTAAGTAGGGGTGATGAGGGGTGGTGGTGGTGGGGTAAGTAGGGGGGTGATGAGGGCTTGGGGTAAGTGGGGTGATGAGGGGGTGGGAATTAAGTAGGGATGGTTAGAGGTGTGGGAGTAAGTTAGGGGGTGATGAGGGGGGGGGGAAAGTAGGGGTGATGCTGGAGTGAGGGGTGGGGTAGAAATGTAGGGGGTGATGAGGGGTCCAAGGGGAGAAGTAGGGGGTGATGAGGGGGGTGGGGTAAGTAGGGGTGATGAGGGGGTGGAGTAAGTAGGGGTGATGGGGTTGGGGTAGAAGTTGGGATGAGTGATGGGGTGGGGGGTAGAAGTAGGGGTGATGAGGGGTGGGGGGAAGTAGGGATAGTGAGGGGGTGGAGTAAGTAGGGATGGTGGGGTGGGAGTAAGTAGGGGGTGATGAGGGGTGGGGGTAAGTAGAGGTGGTGAGGGGTGGGGGTAGAGTAGGGGTGATGAGGGGTGGGGTAAGTAGGGAATTGATGAGGGGGGTGGGCGTAAGTAGGGGTGATGAGGGTGGGGGAGTAGTAGGGATGTGATGAGGGGGTGGGGGTAAGTAGAGGGTGATGAGGGAGTTGGGTGAAGTAGGGGTGATGGGGGGTTGGGGTAAGTAGGGATGGTTAGGGGATGGGAAGTAGTAGTAGGGGTGATGAGGGCTTGGGGTAAGTAGAGGGGTGATGAGGGGGTGGGGTAGAAGTAGGGTGATGGGGGTGGGGGTAGTAGGGGTGGATGAGGGGTGGGGGTAAGAAGTAGGGTGATGAGGGGTGGGGTAAGTAGGGGTGATGGGGGGTGGGGGTGAAGTAGGGATGGTGAGGGGGTGGGGGTAAGTAGGGGTGATGAGGGGGTGGGGGTTAGAAGTAGGGGTGGTGAGGGGTGGGGGTAAGTAGGGATGGTGAGGGGGTGGGGAAAGTAGGGGTAGTGAGGGGGGTGGGGTGCCAAGTAGGGTGATGAGGGGTGGGGTAAGTAGGGTGGTGATGAGGGGTGGGGTAAGTAGGGATGGGTGAGGGGTGGGGAGTAAGTAGGGTGATGAGGGGGTGGGGTAAGTAGGGATGGTGAGGGGGGCAGTTAAGTAGGGTTGATGAGGGGGTGGGGGTAAGTAGGGGTGATGAGGGGTTGGGGGTAAGTAGGGGTGATGAGGGGTGGGGTAAGTAGGGGTGATGAGAGGGCTTGGGGGAGGTGTAGGGGTGATGAGGGAGTTGGGTAAGTAGGGGGTGATGAGGGGTGGGGGTAAGTAGGGAGGTGATGAGGGACAGGGTAAGTAGGAGTGATGAGGGGTGGGAGTAAGTAGGGGGGTGATGAGGGGTGGGGGTAAGTAGGGATGGTGAGGGGGTGGGGAGGGTAGGGGTGGTGAGGGGTGGGAGTAGTAAGGGGTGGTGGTGGGGGTGGGGGTAGAGGGGATGGTGAGGGTGGGGAAAGTAGGGAGTGAAAGTGAGGGGGTGGGATAAGTAGGGATGGTGAGGGAGGTGGGGGTAAAGTAGGGTGATGAGGGGTGGGGTAGTAGGGGGTGATGAGGGGTGGGAGTAAGTTGAGATGGTGAGGGGTGGGGGTAAGTAAGGTGATGAGGTAGAAAGTAGGGATGGTGAGAAGGTAGGTGGTGAGGGGTGGGGGTGAAGTCTCGGAAAGAGAGGGTTAAGGGTCATGTGAACGTTGAGGATCAGATCTGTTAGCCTGAGGTCGGAAATAGTGGCGATGTATGAGAAAGGGAGAACGTTTGGGTGCCATGGTATAGAATTAAATATATACCCTCCGTATTTATATTCTTAAATTCGGCAACAAGTTAGTTTGGTTTAACTAGAACAGCATTTGAGTTCAAGGCCTGCCAGATGGAAGATGTGAGAGGAATTCCGGAAGGGATGTAGATCTCGGGTACCTTCAATTCCGATGATACGAGTGAGCACGGGTACATGCTCACAGTCCAAGAAACATAACGGACCGTTCATGATTTATGGCTAGGGTGGGTGGGGTGGGGTGGGGTGGGGTGGGGTGGGATGATGATGATTTTGTGGAGAAGCATGTACAATGTGAATGACCCCCAAAACGTATGTACAAAGTAAGTGACCCCCTGCATGTCATGTACAAAATCAATGACCCCCCTCCCCTTCCCATAATTTCTAAACATAATTTAAAACATACTTTTATGTACAAAATTCCTGACCCCACCTAATACGTGTGTACGAAATTGCTGACCCCCTAGCTCCCCAGAACAAAATGGGTGACCCCCTTAAAATCATCATCATCACCACCACCCCCTACCCCCAACCCCTAGCCATAAATTATGAACGGTCCCTAATCAGATTAAAAGTTAGGATTCGAACATCGGATTCTGGAATGCACCTTTCCCACGCTCTTCTGCAAAACGTTTCCGACGCCTACAGGCAAAGCGTCACTATTTATTACAAATCGACGTCTTTTCTGTTTTCTATACTATTTTACCAAGAACCGAGAGTCGCCACCACTCCCTTTCTTTAGCCTGGTGCTTAAAGCGTTCGTTCGTCACGCCTGAGACCCGGCCTCTCTTCTCCACATGGGTAAAATATGTGAAGCCCATTTCGGGTGTCCCCCGCCGTGATATTGCTGGAATTTTGTAAGAAGCGATGGATATCCTCACCACTCTTTGAACAGTCCTGCCAGCAACGAAAAGAAGCTTGGCAGAGTTAACTCCCTTACACGACAACACAGTACACAGTTTCTAACCCGTGTTATTCCGTATACGCACGATAATCGACTCTCGTGGACCATGTTTGCAACTGTGTTCCAAACTTTCCTATATATTGCTCATGCTATTGTTATCATCCTAATTATGGTACAGTATGACTAAAAACAATTACAGGATAAACACAAACACATTAAAGGAAATCGTTCTTGAAAGATTCGTTGACCGTGGTACTTCACAGATTTGTCACATTGGCTTGTCATTTTCCTCACATAACTTTCGCCGGTACGCGTTCGAGTCAACAAACAACACAATATATATAAAATATATTATACATATGGGATTCTTTGGCAGGGAACATTTGATGTTTGGTTGTTGTTTAACGCCGCACTCCGCGTTATTCCAGCCATATGTAAACATATAAATATATATCTCTAAATAATCGAGTCTGGACCAGCCAATCCAGTGATCAACAGCATAGGCATCGATCTACGCAAGTGGGATACGACGACACGTCTCCAACCACCCGATCCCATTAGTCGCCTCTTACGAAAAGCATGGGTTGTTGAAGACCAATTCTAACCCGGATCTTCACGGGTCGAACATTGTATTGAATAAATGTATTCTTGCATAAATCAGTGGGAAATAAGGAAAGGGCAATAAAAGTTGTTACATAGCATAACGGTATATGTAACCCACACTATTGCTATTGCAACTCGTGAAGATCCGGGGTGAGTAGGTCTTCAGCAACCCATGATTGCCACAAAAAGCGACTATGCTTGTCGTAAGAGGCGACTAACGGGATCGGGCGGTCAGGCTCGCTGACTTGGTTGACACATGTCATCGGTTCCCAATTGCGCAGATCGATGCCCATGCTGTTGATCACTGGATTGTCTGGTCCAGACTCGATTATTTACAGACCGCCGCCATAGCTGGAATATTGCTGAGTGCGGCGTAAAACTAAACTCACTCACTCACACTTTTGCAGCAACATACTTGTTACCTGCAATTAAGATGCAAAACTGCCTGTGTGTACTCCTCCGATCATCTCATTCTATAAAGTGAATCCGCCATCTTATCGTGCCCTCTCACATGCTTGATACAAACCTCCTAGGTATAGTGGTTAGAGCGTCCGCCCGGAGAGCGGAAGGTCGCGGGTTCGATCCCCGACCGCGTCATACCAAAAGACATTAAAATATGGTACTTGTTAGTCCCTGCCTGGAGCTCGGCATTAATGGGTACAACAAGGACTGGTGGGCTCGGAATCAGTATAATGTGTCTGAGTGGGGTATTCATGCTTCACTGTGGCATGGTATCTCAGTGAGCTAGCACTATAAAACCAGCTTCAGTCTGGGCTAGTACAAGCAGCCGCACATACACATACACATGCATGCACGTCGTCATATGAGCTTCATATTCTCAAGTACGACGTTAAACCCAATTTCACCTCAACTCACCTCACCTCACGTGCTTGATACAGGAGTATACTCTTTCCACCTCATCAATCTCTGAGTTTTGTTCTCCATCTTATGGTTTTACGCCTTTTCATCAATATTCAGAGCAGAGACACCAGTAATGTAACCAAGTGGGGATCGAACCCGGGTCTACGGTGAGACGAGCGAACATTATATGCTTGGGATAAATATGTGCTTGCATTTGTCAGGAAATCACTTCAACCACTGATCCACGAAACCATATTTGCGAAACTTGATTATGCAAAGATTTTACCACCGTTTCGGTTACTTTTGTAAATGGCAAAATACGTTCAACAAAAATTTTAAAAATCAGTTTGTTGCTGGTGACTAGGTGCCTGACTCTGAGAGTGTGGGTTCGAATCCAGGATGGGACTCAACCCAGCAAAGGTACTAGAATCTTTACTTTACTTATAAAGCGGAATCCCAAATATACATTTGACCACTTTCTTAATGGCATTTTGTATTCAAAGCTTTCGGCATTGGGTGAGTGAGTGAGTATTAGTTTTACGCCATTTTTAGCAATATTCCAGCAATATCACGGCGGGGGACACCAGAAATGGGCTTCACTCATTGTACCCATGTGGGGACTCCTATTCGGCCTTGAGATCCCGTTAGTCGCCTCTTACGACAAGCATGGATAACTGAAGACCCGCATCTTCACGGGTCCCATACTTGCTGAAAGAGGAGACTAACGGCATCGGGTGGTCAGACTCGTTCACTTGGTTGATGCTTCTGCATGTCATCGTATCGCAGATGGATGCTCATGATGTCAATCACTGGATTGTCTGTTCCATGTTATTTACTGACTGCAGCCATACAGCAAACAAACAAAACAAACAAACCATTTTTTTTTGTGTAAATGAAGAGCGTACTCTACTCTGATACAGTATGATGCAGACAGAACACAAGCATATGTTGCAGCATGATACACATCTGTGTCACTATTATCTGCACAAGGGGCGGTTGGGTAGCTTAGCGGTTAAAGCGTTCGCTCGTAACGTCGGGTTGTTGAGTGAGCAAATATAGTTTAGAGCAAGAAAACAGTTTCTTACACACACTCTTTGGTAAGAAACGCAAGTGAGAAATCTGGAATGAAACACATGTGTGAGATCGATTTCCATGTACGTCATTGGCTACTCCATGGTGATGACCTGAGGTCAGATTATGACGGACTACGCACCTCATTGAAATTCATTTGAAGTTACTTTTACTTCAATTTAATACATGTTGCTCGTGCCAAACAGGGGCGGTGGGGTAGCCCAGTGGTTTAAACGGTCGCAGGAAAAGTGAGATGTATGCACAATATTTTATTTAAATATACTGAGTCAAAAAAGAAACTTCACATTCTTTCTTCAGGGCACTATAAAAGAACAAGAGATGGTAAGATGGTTAAATTGTTATTATTTCATTGCTGAGATCTGTGTGATGTACTCGATACACTGACAGTGCCATAATCAGTTCCATTAGGCTACACCGCCGTTCCAAAACATGGGTATACAGAATGTCAAGTCACAAGAATAAAAAATGCGAAATTTCTCAGTTCAATATCGTGTATGGCCGCCCCGCGCATTCACCACTGCCAAACACCGTCTCCTCATCGACTGCCTGATGCTTGTGAACACGTGGTGGGGGATTCTGCGCCATTGCTCTTGCAAGGCAGCGCCAAGTTCCTGCAAATTCTGAGGTTGGTTCCTAAGACCACGAAGCCTTCTCCCAAGTGCATCCCAAACGTGCTCTATTGGATTAAGGTCAGGGGACCTCGATGGCCAGTCCATGACGTTGATTCCAGCGTTTTGAAGGAAATGTCGTGTCAACATCGCGGTATGCGGCCGAGCATTATCATGCTGGAACTGTAGACCTGGGCCATGCATATGAGCCGCCATGAAAGGAACGAGTTCAGGGGTGAGCACCTGGTCGCGGTAAGCAGCAGCTGTGAGGTTTCCACGGATGACCAGAAGTTGGGAACGGTTGTTCCCACAGAAAGCACCCCACACCATGCAACTTCCGCCCCCGAATCTGTCGACTTCCTGTACACAACATTGGGCATACCGTTCACGACGTCGTCTCCAGACTCTATGCCTGCCGTCCGCGAATCTGAGGGTAAACCTGGATTCATCGCTAAAGACGACTCGATTCCAGTCTCTCTGGGTCCATCGGAGGTGACGTTGGGCCCACAGCAGACGTTGACGTTGATGAAACGGCGTCAATATTGGCCCACTGTATGGACGTCGAGAATTGAGATTGGCAGCTCGCAACCGATTTCGAATGGTCTGTGAGGACAGTCGACCTCTAAACATCTCAACCCTGGTTCGCGTAGCCGGCAGAAATCTGTCACGTAGGTGACGTAGGACGATTTGACGGTCTTCTGCTCGTGACGTCACACGTGGACGACCCGACCTTGGGCGATCAGAAGTGGTGCCAGTTTGTTGTAGACGACCTCGCAAGTCATACACAGTACGACGGCTGCATCCCATTGCTCTTGCGACGTCAATAACTGATCTTCCCGCTTGCAACATGCCAACGGCACGTTCACGTTGCACATTTGACAATCGTGGCATTTCAAGTACCGTTAGAACTGCGGTTTAAACGTGTTTTTTCAATTCTTGAGGCCAATGCAAACACGTACATATGAAGAAAACTTCGATGCGAAGATTACGTGATCGACTGCACGTGCAAAACCTGATTTGGCACTAACGTCATTCGCACGACGAATGGATGGGTTTGAGTGGGTTTTGCTAACGTTTTTCTAGAGTCGAAAGATAGGGATCCCATTTCGGATACATAGATGTATCATCAGAGAAACATTATTCATTATCTTTCAAATTACATTTTGTGAAGTTTCTTTTTTGACTCAGTATATATAATGTATACAAAATATATAAAATAAATGAACTGTAATAATAATAACGAATCTTTTGACGATAACAAAAGTATATTTTGATTATTTTAAGAAAATGTACAAGAGACCAGAAGTCTGACACGCACTATAGCTTAGTTGGCTATAGAAATGTCAATTTACTGCATCGTTACACACGACTCATTTTTAGATCCAGTGAACCATTTTTGAGCTAGCTGAGGGTAAACCCACTCAGTCACGCGTGTCAAACATCTTTATACCTACACGTTATTTTCGTGACTGTATCGTAAACCGGTATTTAGAAACCCAACAAAATACTTAGACTACACTACAACATGAATCCAGTTCTTTTTTCTAATTCCCTTTATCATTTGCTACTTTATATTCTGGTCATGAACTCAAACAAGCTTGGGCAGTCAGCAATGCCTGTGTAAATGATTATGTGCACATCGCGCCTCGCCGTTCAAGTGAGTGAGTTTTGTTTTACGCCGTTTTAACAATATTCAAGCAACATTACTACGGGGGACCAGAAATAGGTTTCACACATTGTACCCATGTGGGGAATCGAACCCGGGTCTTCGGCGTGACGAGCGACCGCTATAACCAACAGGCTACCCATAGGCGGATACAGAGGGGTTGGCAGGGTGCCCCTTTTTGTGCTGAAAGTTTGTCAAATGACCATTGAAACTCGGGTGAAAATGAAGTGTGCACCCCACCTTTTCTCAATAGTGTGCACCCCCCCTTTCTCAAAAAGCTGTATCCGCCGCTGCTACCCATCGTTCAAGTCCAAGGGGCGTGGTTCGCTTTCAACGTACAGCAGGTATGACACATTTAAACTTCTTTACTTTCACTTTTACTGGAGAGATGCATCATATCGCAAAACTACGTGACAAGATAACATCAGGTGAACATGAATGTCTTTTGTCACTGATAAACATGATACCGGTAAATCTTTAGATAAAGATCCATTTCCATATACTGGGCTGATCATTTTTGTATTACCAGATTCGCTCGTAACAAACAGAACCAAGACACACTGCTTGAAACAGTGTTCAACATGAAACGCTTGCATGGCGTCATGAGTGCAAATGGCGACAGTCGTCCCATCGAATCAATCTCCTCTTCTACAGGCACACTACACACGTCACTAATTTGAATAATTTTCCGTTGCATAATATGACAATTTTATGTCTTCGTAACATGCAACTGTTATCAACTACTGTCTAGGTACTAAGAGGGGGATGGTCTAAAAGTCGGGCCGGGCCGGGCCAAGGCGGGCCAAATCTATTATTGGCTAATAAACCCATTAACAAAAACCATGCCTACAATTAATCAATGCAACATACACTCATGATAATAATGATCAATCGGAAGCCACAAACGCGTACCATAATAACTTTATTACGAGTAAATCGGCTAAAACCCAGGAAGACGAGAAGCCTGTGAACTGGCTGACCGAGGTTACGTATAAAAGTGGAATCGTTAAACGAAACGGGATTTAATACGTATAAATACTTCAGCCAATTCCGATACACATTTCCGTCGGCCCGAAAATGATTTTACATCTATATCCAATCACATACCACCCCATAAATTCACTATTCATCGTATTTAAAGCATGCCCACATTTAAATGATACGATCTCTTCCCCACACTCTCAACATTATCTCGGCCACAATTTTCCGCCCGGCTTGGCTCGAGCCGTCAAAAGCAGCTTAAACGTAACATGCGTATCTTGAAATGTGTTTAATTCCATAGACCGGTATGATATCTACCTAAATATCGCCTTGTAATGTTATAAAATGCCACATGTAAAGAAAACTGCTCCGTTAAAGTGAAGCCCTTGTCTCACATTTTTCAGACCGCCTCCGTGGTGTAGTGGTTAGAGCGTCCGCCCGGAGAGCGGAAGGTCGCAGGTTCGATACCCGACCGCGTCATACCAAAAGACGTTAAAATATGGTACTTGTTGGTCCCTGTCTGGCGCTCGGCATTAATGGGTACAACAAGGACTGGTCGGCTCGGAGTCAGTATAATGTGTCTGAGTGGGGTATTCATGCTTCACTGCGGCATGGTATCTCAGTGAGCTAGCACTATAAAACCAGCTTCAGTCTGGGCTAGTACAAGCAGCCGCACATACACATACACACACACGCATGCACGTCGTCATATGAGCGAAATATTCTCAAGCACGACGTTAAACCCAATTTCACCTCACCTCACCTCACATTTTTCAACATAGCCTCAATCAAAAGTGTTTGGTCTCTGTTCAGCCCGACTTGGCCCGTGATGTCAAAAACAACTTAAGCCTCACACATGTATCCTGATTTGTATTTATATCCATAGATTAGTATTATATCTACCTACATATCACTTCACAGAGTCTAGAAGCGTAGTATTTGAAGCAAGCACCTTGCTCAAAGTGAAACCCTACTTTCTGTACATTCTCAACAAAGACACAGTATCAAAAGCTTTCGGTCCGGCTTGGCCCGGGCGCTCAAACGCACCTTATACCTCACAGATGTATCTTGAAATGTGTTTAAATCCATAGATTGGTATTATATCTACCTAAATATCACTTTGTAATGTTATCAAATGCTACATGTAAAGATAACTGGTTCGTTAAAGTTAGCCCTTTTCTCTCTCCATTCTCAACATAGCCTCAATCAAAAGTGTTTAGTCTCTCTTCAGCCCGACTTGGCCCGTGCTGTCAAAAACACCTTAAACCTCACACATGTATCTTGAAATGTGTTTATATCCATAGATTAGTATTATATCTTCCTACATTTCTCTTCACAGAGTCTCAAAGCGTAGTATTTGAAATAAAAACGTTGCTGAAAGTGAAGCTCTCTTTTCTACATATTCTCAACAAAAAGCGTTCAGTATCACAAGCGTTCGGTACGACTTGGCCAAAGCGTAGTATTGATGCTCAAAACACCTTAAACCTCACACATGTATCTTGATTTGTGTTTAAGATTTATCCATAGATTAAATATTATATCTACCTACATTTGTGATGTTACAAAATTCACAGAGTCTCAAAGCGTAGTATTTGAAATAGTCTCAACAAAAGTGTTTAGCTCTGAAAGTGAAGCCCTTAAACCTTTCTAAATGTCTTTATATCATATTAGTCAACAAAGAGTCAGTATCATTTGAAAGCAAACACCTAGCTCAAAGTGAAGCCCCGGTTGCTACGCTCAACAAAGGCACAGTATCACAAGCTTTTAGGTCCGGCTTGCTCAAAAACAAACTTTAACCCTCACAGATGTATCTTGAAATGTGTTTAAATCCATAGATTAGTATTATATCTACCTAAATATCAATGTGTGATGTTACAAAATGCCACATGTAAAGAAAAACTGGTTCATTAAATTGAAGCCCTTTTCTCTCTCCATTCACAATATAGCCTCAATCAAAAGTGTTTAGTCTCTGTTCAGCCCGACTTGGCCCGTGCTGTCAAAAACACCTTAAACCTCACACATGTATCTTGAAATGTGTTTATATCCATAGATTAGTGTTATATCTACCTACATATTACTTCACAGAGTCTCAAAGCGTAGTATTTGAAATAAAAACGTTGCTGAAAGTGAAGCTCTCTTTTCTACATATTCTCAACAAACAGTATCACAAGCGTTCGGTACGCCTTGGCCCGGGCTCTCAAAAACAACTTTAACCCCACACATGTATTCTGATTTGTGTTTAAATGCATAGATTAGTATGCTATCTACCTAAATATCAATGTGTGATGTTACAAAATGCCACATGTAAAGATAACTGCTCCGTTAAAGTGAAGCCCTTTTCTCTCTCCATTCACAATATAGTCTCAATCAAAAGTGTTTAGTCTCTGTTCAGCCCGACTTGGCCCGTGCTGTCAAAAACACCTTAAACCTCACACATGTATCTTGAAATTTGTTTATATCCATAGATTAGTGTTATATCTACCACATATTACTTCACAGAGTCTCAAAGCGTAGTATTTGAAGCAAAACCTAGCTCAAAGTGAAGCCCTATTTTCTATACATTCTCAACAAAGACACAGTATCAAAAGCTTTCGGTCCGGCTTGGCCCGGGCGCTCACACGAACCTTATACCCCACACATGTATTCTGATTTGTGTTTAATTCCATAGATTGGTATTATATCTACCTAAATATCACTTTGTTATGTTATCAAATGCTACATGTAAAGATAACTGGTTCGTTAAAGTTAGCCCTTTTCTCGCTCCATTCTCAATATAGCCTCAATCAAAAGTGTTTAGTCTCTGTTCAGCCCGACTTGGCCCGTGCTGTCAAAAACACCTTAAACCTCACACATGTATCTTGAAATATGTTTAAATCCATAGATTAGTGTTATATCTACCTACATTTCACTTCACAGAGTCTCAAAGCGTAGTATTTGAAATAAAAACGTTGCTGAAAATGAAGCTCTCTTTTCTACATATTCTCAACAAACAGTATCACAAGCGTTCAGCCCGACTTGGCCCGTGATGTCAAAAACACCTTAAACCTCACACATGTATCTTGAAATGTGTTTATATCCATAGATTAGTGTTATATCTACCTACATATTACTTCACAGAGTCTCAAAGCGTAGTATTTGAAATAAAAACGTTGCTGAAAGTGAAGCTCTCTTTTCTACATATTCTCAACAAACAGTATCACAAGCGTTCGGTACGCCTTGGCCCGGGCTCTCAAAAACAACTTTAACCCTACACATGTATTCTGATTTGTGTTTAAATCCATAGATTAGTATGATATCTACCTAAATATCAATGTGTGATGTTACAAAATGCCACATGTAAAGAAAACTGGTTCATTAAATTGAAGCCCTTTCCTCTCTCCATTCACAATATAGCCTCAATCAAAAGTGTTTAGTCTCTCTTCAGCCCGACTTGGCCCGTGCTGTCAAAAACACCTGAAACCTCACACATGTATCTTGAAATTTGTTTATATCCATAGATTAGTGTTATATCTACCTACATTTCACTTCACAGAGTCTCAAAGCGTAGTATTTGAAATAAAAACGTTGCTGAAAATGAAGCTCTCTTTTCTACATATTCTCAACAAACAGTATCACAAGCGTTCGGTACGCCTTGGCCCGGGCTCTCAAAAACAACTTTAACCCCACACATGTATTCTGATTTGTGTTTAAATCCATAGATTAGTATGCTATCTACCTAAATATCAATGTGTGATGTTACAAAATGCCACATGTAAAGAAAACTGGTTCATTAAATTGAAGCCCTTTTCTCTCTCCATTCACAATATAGCCTCAATCAAAAGTGTTTAGTCTCTGTTCAGCCCGACTTGGCCCGTGCTGTCAAAAACACCTTAAACCTCACACATGTATCTTGAAATTTGTTTATATCCATAGATTAGTGTTATATCTACCTACATTTCACTTCACAGAGTCTCAAAGCGTAGTATTTGAAATAAAAACGTTGCTGAAAATGAAGCTCTCTTTTCTACATATTCTCAACAAACAGTATCACAAGCGTTCGGTACGCCTTGGCCCGGGCTCTCAAAAACAACTTAAACCCCACACATGTATTCTGATTTGTGTTTACATCCATAGATTAATATTATATCTACCTACATTTCACTTCACAGAGTCTCAAAGCGTAGTATTTGAAGCAAACACCTAGCTCAAAGTGAAGCCCTATTTCTATACATTCTCAACAAAGACACAGTATCAAAAGCTTTCAGTCCGGCTTGGCCCGGGCGCTCAAATGCACCTTATACCTCACAGATGTATCTTGAAATGTGTTTAAATCCATAGATTGGTATTATATATACCTAAATATCAATGTGTGATGTTACAAAATGCCACATGTAAAGATAACTGCTACGTTAAAGTGAAGCCCTTTTCTCTCTCAATTCACAATATAGTCTCAATCAAAAGTGTTTAGTCTCTGTTAAGCCCGACTTGGCCCGTGATGTCAAAAACACCTTAAACCTCACACATGTATCTTGAAATGTGTTTAAATCCATAGATTAGTATTATATCTACCTATATTTCACTTCACAGAGTCTCAAAGCGTAGTATTTGAAGCAAACGCCTTGCTCAAAGTGAAGCCCTATTTTTTTATACATTCTCAACAAAGACACAATATCACAAGCTTTATATCTACCTAAAAACGTCTTTATAGAGTCTCAAATCGTTGTATTTGAAGCAAACACGTTGCTTAAAGTGAAGTCCTATTTTCTATACATACTCAACAAAGACACAGTATCAAAAGCTTTCGGTCCAGCTTGGCCTGGGCGCTCAAACGCACCTTATACCTCACAGATGTATCTTGAAATGTGTTAAAATCCATAGATTGGTATTATATCTACCTAAATATCACCTTGTAATGTTGTCAAATGCAACATGTAAAGATCAGATGATTTGAAAATAGGCTGCTACTGCCCAGCTCGGCCAGTTAGGCGAGACACTGTGGATTTAATGAAAACATACTTCTCCCACTTCTCTCTCTAATACTTCTATTGTCTGTATGCGTGTTCAGGAAAACAGGAGTATCAGAAGAAGAAGAAGAAGAAGAAGAAGAAGAAGAAGAAGAAGAAGAAGAAGAAGAAGAAGAAGAAGAAGAAGAAGAAGAAGAAGAAGATGTATTTTTATTTTTATGTCACATGTTATATATAAAACATACATAAACTTTAAAACATTCAATAAAATATAACATCCGGCCATATGGCCTATGAGACACAAGGCACTATATTATATCTAAAACAGTATAGTAGTAAATAAAATATCACAGCTTTGTAAGCAGCATTGGATTGTGGTGTATATATTTAATTACATGACTACAAACTGCGTTTACAAATGGTTACCAAGAAGAAAGAGTGTTATAATTTGTGTTTAACATGTTGTACCATAAGACTCTTAATATAACATCTGGCCTGTGAGACACAAGCCACTACATTCTACCTAAAACAGAATAGAATCTCACAATTCTCTAAGCAACAGTGGAGTGTGGTATATTTAATTACATGACTACAAAGCGCGTTTACGTCTATTAAACATTTTAGTAACTAATGCAGCTAAGGGTTTTATTAATTTAACATTACCTAGCATATATTTGGCCTGGTCGGAAGGTGGCAAGAGAGAAAAAAAAGGGTTAATATTTAGTACATTTTCCCACAAATCATATCGTAAACCGAATATAGTGGGCAGCTGACCAAAAGTGAACTTCGTCCTCAATCGTATTGCCATCACAGCATTTACAAATTCTATCGTCTAAAGGTGTTTTAGGGCGTGTAAATCTACCGACCTCTATTTCAAGGGGTAAGGTGCCACATCGTTACTTGCTAAGTGTACTGCGATGAGATCTAGGCAGAAGTTCAGTGACATATGGTTCAGCTGTTAATAGTTTCTTAAACTTTCTGTAAGTACGGAGTTTATTCCCGTTAGGTTTCCCTCGGTCGTTCCAAAGTTCTTTATTCCAGTCCTGACAATCTAATGATCGTATCCACAGTGAGGCGTAATAAAATTCCATTTTAGACATATTATATAGGTCAACCACGGGGAGATCCAATTTGTTAAGAATATTTACAACAATTTTATTCCAGGATTTTTGAAAAGTATTAGACCATCTGCATACAGCACTAGGTATTCTCGGCTGCTCAGTAGAACACAGCTTACTCCAGAACCGCACAATTTCAATTTTTTGTTTAGAAAATGGAGTTGTCCAACCCATCTCTCCCCGGACCGCTAGATTTGGAGTCTTACTGCCAACGCCCAGGAAGAATCTACAGGCCTTGTTTTGTACTGCATTTATACAATTGAACTGTTTTGTGCCCCATATGGCTGACCCATAGGATAAGATCGGCTGGACAAGGTTATTGTATAAAGTATTAAAGACATTATAAGCCAAACCACCACAAGATCTGAATTTACACATGATAACACCAAGTACTCGACTAGCAGATTTAGCGATTTCTTTAGCTGTAAAGTTCATATCAATGTTTTCCTGCAACCAAACGCCCAGATATTTATACGCACTGGTATAGTCAATAGTAACATCGCCAATTTTGAATACAACTTGTGATCTATTGAAACAACAGGGTCGGTAATGAACGACATTAGTTTTCTTCTTCTTAATAGTTAAACGCCAACGTTTACACCAATTATCAACGCAATCTAACATCCGCTGTAGGGACAACTCGTCTCCTGCTATCAAAGCAATATCATCAGCGTACAGTAGTGTCCTCAACATAACTCCGTCAATGTTTACACCACAATTGAGAGCGTTGATTTCTTCTGCTAGGTCATTAATGTAAATAGAAAACAAAGTCGGTGACATTACACAACCCTGCCTAACACCGGGATTTACATTAAATAAATCAGTGAAACAGTTGTTTATACGTATACGGGCGTTAGAGTTATTGTACATAGATTGAACAGCATAAAGGAATTTCCCTTTGATTCCAAGTTTTAACAGTTTAAACCATAGACAATTTCTATCTACCTTATCAAACGCTTTCATTGCATCGATGAAGCACACAAAAGTAGGTTTCCCAGTTAGCTTTCTGTTATTGATTACTGAATATAGACTGTAAATATGTTCTTGAGTACTACGCTTGGATCGGAAGCCATTTTGTTCCTCAACCAATATATCATGTAATTCTAACCACTTTGTAAGTCTAGTATTAAGGATATCTGAGTATATTTTACATGGGACTGAAAGCAGTGAAATACCGCGATAACCTAATGGATCACGTGGGTCACCCTCGGGCTTCTTGATAGGATTTATAAAACTAGTACGCCAAATATCCGGGCACTTATTGTTTTCAAAACAAAATGTAAACAGTCTAAATAAAAGATCAATACATGTTTTACTTTTTAGAGCTTCAGCAGGTATACAGTCTGGACCGGCAGCCTTGTACAACAAAATGTAAAAAATGTATTTAACGCAATACGTAAACACCTAACGCAAAATGTAAAACCAATTTTTAACGCAATTTGTAAAAGATTTACGGAATATGTAAAATCAAGCTTTTTTGTTGTTTTTATGTCTTGGCGACTGAAACTTATTTAGTAACTTCACTTTATTGTGTTTCAAAATAACTAAGCTATTGCAATATTTCTGACAAACAAACCTCATTTCTAACTTAATTGATACCTGATTTTTTGGGTCGTTTAACATCAAAGTAAAGCCGATAATTGTGTAATACTTGATATCATAATCTATTTTCGACAGTATCCAAGGAAATCATTTTATTCTTCATAGTATTTTTACATAAATGGTCATATGGGTTGTATTTATTATGTCCTAGGAGGATTTACCTTTTGGGCTTTTTTTTATCCAACAACGTGCATGTAGCGCAAAGTTGGGGACATAAAATTATCCTCCGCATTGGGTACGGTGACCAAGGTTCAACTTGGAATTCGGTAGGTAGAAGTTTTTGTATTTTTTTTCTTTTTCTTTTCATTGTTTTGGCTGAGAGACCAGTTTTGTTTTCAAATTTGTCCTATTTAGAGGTGAATTAATAGCAAAACATGTTCCTTTATGGAATTAATGCATACGTTATTTTCCTGGCAGTATGTTTTTTAATCTCACCTCAAAATACTTAAATGAAATGCAACAAATCCTGATAAAAAGTTTGAGCCATCCCATAGACATTACGAGAGACTTTGTCTGAATTTGTTTCAGAAACACTTTGAATGAATTTTAGAGAAAATATAATATTTATGATGATGTATTTACAAATATTATATTACTCCAAAATGTGAAAATACTGTTTAAGTATTAATGTGTCGCTGGACACAAGTATCTTTGATTTAGAAATGGTAAATCCATCTTGCAGTTTTAGGTATAATGGACATGCAAGATGCATCGCAGTGATTCGGGTATTTGCATTCCAATCACATCTGATTTCCTTCAATCAAGTCACAGGTAATATCGCTGCCAATGAAATCGAGTTATACCAGAGACATTTGAGATTGGATCCCGATGTTGATCGCTCAAATTTAATGAAATAAAGTTATTGTATTTGATGCAATTTAAGTAATATGTAATATTGATGTAAACGGGTAACATGACTTGTTCAATCCATCAAACATGCCAATGCCAAGATCAATGATACCGGAATAGAATTGCAAAATCACATACCACGCCTAAGAAATTATAATCGTAATTCACCATTTAATCACATAGATTGCCATTCGCCGTGTATTCTGTGACATTCATGTGATTATTTGACGTAGTACCAAACATTAGTATAAATGGAACCAGTTATTCTATTGCTTACTAAATGGAGACATCTCTGTGTAATTAAAGTCTTCAATATCTGAAAAATTGCTGAAGGGGTGTTTAACCATATTAACTAACTCACTCACGGGACATATGGTGATCACCTGGTTCTCACGGTTGTATCAGGAATCTTATGACAGAGGTCAGAATCTTTGATGTAAAGGACCGCCTCCGTGGTGTGGTGGTTAGAGCGTCCGCCCGGAGGGCGGAAGGTCGCGGGTTCGATCCCCGACCGCGTCATACCAAAAGACGTTAAAATATGGTACTTGTTGGTCCCTGCCTGGCGCTCGGCATTAATGGGTACAACAAGGACTGGTCGGCTCGGAATCAGTATAATGTGTCTGAGTGGGGTATTCATGCTTCACTGCGGCATGGTATCTCAGTGGGCTAGCACTATAAAACCAGCTTTAGTCTGGGCTAGTACAAGCAGCCGCACATACACATACACGCGCATGCACGTCGTCATATGAGCGAAATATTCTCAAGCACGACGTTAAACCCAATTTCACCTCACCTCACCTTTGATGTAAACGGAACAGTGACACAAGTTCATCCAAAAGAGATTCTACCCGGACAGAGTGCAGTTATATATCTTGGCTACTTTCATGAAAATGAAGGGAAACACTACATGACCCTAAATCCACCTGATCAAATTAAGAGTGTAACAGGTAGAATGGGCAAAGAGAGAGAGAGTGATTTAATAAATGTACACATTGGTTTACTTGAAGTTGTTTCCCACCCGCAAATGAAGCTATGACATCTAGGTACTATTCTAGTATTCCCTTTAACCGCCCATCGTTGTTTCATGTACATTGTCAAATCATAACTTTTGGCGCTCTCTCCTAGATCAGCTGCTAGGTCCGAAGTCCAATGGTCAGAGCTACCATCTCGATGCCCAGTACCAGTTGCAATTAATTCCAACCCCCATACACAATGAATGAAAATTGGAAACATTACTACAACATTTTTTTTATTTCAAACCAAATTAAGAAGGATCAATAAGTGGTTTTCTTTAAAACCCAAATTCGGTAATCACAGATTATCAACAACGGAATGGACAGTTTCAAGGAAAGGTCCATCCTTCTAGAATAAGACATAGTGAATATAATCAAAAATACAATTTATGAAAACAAGTTTGAAGAATATAATTTAATATAATATAAGAATATAATATAATTTCAAACTTTCGAAAATAGACTATAAGATCGATTAAAATATCTCTATATACAAGGAAATTATATGTTTATCGACTCTGCTTACATGTATACTGAACGAGGTAAAATTTTGCATAAAAATGTAATATGAAGTTTATTTTGTAAGAAACATTGCGATCTCTTAGTTTTTGTAAATAAAGTCAATTTTTGCCAAATTTGTGACTAAAATGGATTTCGACTGCCACCCCTAATATTCAAACCTAAAAGTGGATTTTACATATTGCGTTAATTTTTTACATATTAAGTTAAAAATTGTTTTTACATTTTGCGTTAGGTGTTTTACTTTTTGCGTTAAAGACATCTTTTACATATTGCGTTAATATTTTACATATAGCGTTATTTTTTACGTTTTGCGCTAAGTTTTTACATATTGCGTTAGTTTTTACATATTGTCTTGATTTTACATATTGGGGTTGTACAAGCTTAAGCCTTACCACGTTTAGCACGGGCAACCGCGTACTCAACCTCCGCCAATGTTATAGGTTTATCTGGGTCACTGGTATCAAACGTCCGATCACTCGCCCCGGGACCGTTGTCCATTTCATCCCGAACTCGCTGTAAGTGAGCCTCGTCAAAACCGGATTATCAGGAAAACAGGATTATCAGAAACGCTTGAAGTTTACAACACCCGGAAACGGCATCTCCGAGTAACCTTTGGCAAAGCTCTCACAGTGAAAACAATGTTCTCCCGAGCCTGAGCTGGGCAACACAGTGTCATTGCCAAATTATATAACCATAACATCTCATACGGCAAGTCATTTTAGCTGATACCCTCTGATATTTATTAAATTACTGATATGTTCAAATCATGTCATGAATAGCTTCAGCCGGCTATCTATATCTGTACTAGTATGAATTGATGTTTATACTGTGGAAACTGTACGGAGAACATCCTGTATTCTGAACCACTAAAAAACCCACCTCTTTCAAGCATTTCATGTCATATAATTGGGTGTAATATCTTCTGATATTTATTAAGTTAATTATATGTGTAAAGCCTGCCATCTGTATCGGTACTAGTATTCATTAATGTTTATACTCTGAAACATGTACGGAGAACATCCCATACGCATCATATAACACGAGTGGAAGCATACATAATTTTATATATATCTATTATATATTATATATACATCTGTGATAAACGTAATGAAGAAACGGTGGAGTAATCAATAACACTGAAGGCCCCTGAACCGTAATTAAGGGCAACAATGGAGTATGTTAATTGAATCACAACACCTAGCTGATTACAATTAGACAAGAGGCAATTAATTGCAAGCTGGATAGAAGGAAACTTAGAGAAGATTTAAAGTATATTTCAATTTTGTCTAAATAAAGTAGAGAGTATTATTAATTAATGTATCTACTAATCGGAAATAACTTCTCTCTCTTTCAATTTAGTAACTCACTGCAACCCTATAAGTATGGTAGTTTGCAAAGTATGGGCAGTTGCAATGGCTAACCTACAGAAAGCAGAGTTCACGTTGTCGCAGAGAGGAGGAAAACAGGTTCTACACGGAGGTCACAAGTATCGACTGCACGTTGACAGACAGGTAGCCACTCACTGGAAGTGTATCATCGACAAGTGCAAGGGTAGATGCAGCACCATTGGGGATCACATCACTTCAGTATCAGAACACAACCATCCTCCACTAGTGAATGAAGAAGAGAGTCGACTTCTCACCAGACTTAGACAACGCGTTCAAGAAGAGATCAAGCCTGTCCAGCAAATCTACAATGAAGAGACCCAGAACCTAGACGAAGAAGCTGCTGCTACTGTTGCTTCCTACAGTATCAAGTCTGGACTCTACCGTCAGCGTGCCAAGGTTCTTCCACCAGTCCCACGTACCCGTGCTGATGTAGACCTCACAGGTACCTTTTACAGTATTAACTTATCTACTGATATTTGCATAATGCTCAATTGATTTCTTGACAGTGTACTTCATTCATTCATTCATTCATCAAAACAACGTCTAACACACTTGCTTGTTTTAAGGTTCCTGGACTGAGACAACAGACGGACAACAGTTCCTGGTTGTAGACAGCGAAGATGAAGACAGGATCCTGATCTTCAGTACCGCAGAGATGCTGGACATCCTCGCCAATGCAGAAACCATCTACATGGACGGAACATTTTTATAGGTGTAATTAACAGGTGTATTAATTTCATTAGCCCGCACAGAGCCAGATTGAACATTGGGCTTCACTTAAAGCAACGTGTTAGATTCAAATACATGTACAAAGCTTTGAGCCTCAATAAAGAGGTATTTAGGTAGATATAATACTAATCTATGGATTTAAACACATATATAAGATACATCTGTGAGGTTTAAGGTGCGTTTGAGAGCGCGGGCCAAGCCGGACCGAAAGCTTTTGATACTGTGTCTTTGTTGAGAATGTATAGAAAATAGGACTTCACTTTAAGCAACGTGTTTGCTTCAAATACAACGATTTGAGACTCTATAAAGACGTTCTTAGGTAGATATAATACTAATCTATGATATAAACGCATTTCAAGATACATGTGTGAGGTTTAGATTGTTTTTGACATCACGGGCCAAGTCGGGCTGAACAGAGACTAAACACTTTTGATTGAGACTACCGGTATATTGTGAATGGAGAGAGAAAAGGGTTTCACTTTAACGGAGCAGTTATCTTTACATGTGGCATTTTGTAACATCACACATTGATATTTAGGTAGATATAATACTAATCTATAGATTTAAACACAAATCAGAATACATGTGTGGGGTTTAAGTTGTTTTTGAGAGCCCGGGCCAAGGCGTACCGAACGCTTGTGATACTGTTTGTTGAGAATATGTAGAAAATAGAGCTTCACTTTCAGCAACGGTTTTGCTTCAAATACTACGCTTTGAGACTCTGTGGAGTGATATTTAGGTAGATATATTACTAATCTATTGATATAAACACATTTCAAGATACACGTGTGAGGTTTAAGTTGTTTTTGACATCACGGGCCAAGTCGGGCCGAACAGAGACTAAACACTTTTGATTGCGGATTTTGTTTTCCGATGACATTATGTTCCTAAATCGTTGGGAATGGAGAGAGAAAGGGGCTTCACTTTTACTTTACTTCATGAAGTGGAATTTAGGTAGATATAATACTATTTTGTGTTTCATGTGTATTAGTAAATATAAGCATATGCAT
The DNA here is from genome assembly GCF_003918875.1 of Haliotis rubra. Lineage (NCBI taxonomy): Eukaryota > Metazoa > Mollusca > Gastropoda > Lepetellida > Haliotidae > Haliotis > Haliotis rubra. The sequence continues at coordinate 1,344,061 of NW_025767690.1, forward strand.
ACGCGCTAGCTATCGGATTTGGGCTGGTATTGTTTACAATGAAAACACATAAGAATTTTTGTGTTTGTGAATGCATACTTTGTTTGATACTTTATAACATGTTACAAAAGTTTGTGATTTCAAATATTTCTTTTAATAAACATAATCATGTCATATTTGCCGGTTGACATTCGCCCATATCCACGTCTCTTTAACATAAACATCCTGTGCTGATTCAGCCTGAGACAATAAAGGTTAATTAGGGAACCCCAATATCTTAATTAAGGAAAGAAAAGCAGTCAAAACACTGTCACTTCCTGCCCAGGACCCCAGGATGTCACACGCTAAGAGAAGTAAGCAGCCTTCCCTCATAGACATATCAAGGAAAACACATAACAACAAGACGGTGTCTTTTCTACGGGAATCTCGGTTTGTAGACTTTGTTGTTGTTTTGGTCTTTTCCCCATTAACTATACATTTTCAATCAAACTATGCATTTGTGAAGGCGGGAAGTGTATCGACCCAAATGTGCAGGTTTCGTTTTAATATTCTGCAATCCATTTTTAGTATTACCCGGTGGCCCGGCCCGGCCCGACTTTTCTTGGCCCGACTTTTAGGCCATCCCCGGTGAGGGAGACACCATCGCCCGACCCCTAGGAGCAATTGACGACAAAGCAACGATTCGGCATGTCGTCGTTGATGTCGAGAAATCATCAAAATGATGAGCGTGCTACACACTTTCTATACAACCAGGGAGACTCTATGTTGTAGAGTATCCCTGATACAACTAACTGAAAATCGTTCCTCATATGACGTCACTGCAGTGCTCTGGCGACAGAGTTACGTAACCTGTCTGTGGTTTCGTTGGCGGGCGAGAGGGAAGCAGGCGACTTTTTGTCCTCTTTTAATCGCTCGGTATTAATTAACCACAAGTTTTTAAAGAATAAATTTGGTGTTCCGCATAAGACTAACCACAAATCTTTCATATGTAATGGTTAAAAAGTAACAAAAAACAAAGTTTACTGGTTCTTTAATAAAAAACAATGCTCAATATTTTGGGCTTTGGTCTATCGGGGGACATTGAACATACACTTTTACACAAGTGCAGCTATGCAAAAATATCCAGACAGTCTTCAGATGACCAGGTGCGGTATTCTTAAAAGGTGAGGTGAGGTGAGGTGAAATTGGTTTTAACGTCGTGCTTGAGAATATTTCGCTCATATGACGACGTGCATGCGTGTGTATGTGTATGTGCGGCTTCTTGTACTAGCCCAGACTTAAGCTGGTTTCATAGTGCTAGCCCACTGAGATACCATGCCGCAGTGAAGCATGAATACCCCACTCAGACACATTATACTGACTCCGAGCCGACCAGTCCTTGTTGTATCCATTACTGCCGAGCGCCAGGCAGGAACCAACAAGTACCATATTTTAACGTCTTTTGGTATGACGCGGTTGGGGATCGAACCCGCGACCTTCCTCTCTCCGGGCGGACGCTCTAACCACTACACCACGGAGGCGGTATTCTTAAAAGGACTAAAGTCTAAAAAATGACTTAAGTTCCCAATAAAAACTTAAGTTTTGACTTAAGACTTATGTTTTTTCTTAGTCATATTCACAAAACGTATTAGACTTAAGTTTGCGCTATTTTCGACTTAAATCCTAAGCCTGCTGTTGGCTAGGCTTAACTCTATGTATGTAAGTTAAGTCAGTTGACAATAATTGCCGCCAGACATACCAATAGAAGAATTTACCGTCCAAGAAGTAACCGTTTTGAGGACTTAAGTGATGAAGAATTCTTTAAGACACTGTTATAAATTGAAATACTGGAATTTATTTTAGACACTTTTATCAAAAATAAATTTTGGGATTTTTTTGGGTCTAATTATTGTTTTACATGCTTTTGAATATCAGAATAATTTTGAATCTATCAAACAAAGTGAAAAAGGAGCTATGAATTCTTTTAATTTTATAATTAGAGATGTGGCATTATGTACGATACAACTATAATCAGGATTTGATCCACATACCTCTTGATCCGTAGCTGTTCACGCTAACCACCCAATCCCATCCCAAATCAATATTGAAATTAAAATAATGAATATTGATATTTGCTACAATGTTAACTGTTACTTCATTACATTATACATTTGTGTATACTTTTTGATATCCTTATTCCTAATTGATTCATTTAATTTTGGCTTTTCTTAATCAGGATATATTACTTTTACATTTCTGTATTGACACATTTAATTTCCTATGTCACAAAACCTTGTTGAGCTGGTTGCATATTCAAGATTTGCAGCATTGTGGAGTCCATGGTCTGATTAATCCCTGTTAGGATTTCATTTTCTCTCCCAATGACGTCAATGACATTGTCAGTAACAGGACTGAGTGGTGTTGGTGGAGGACCGACGCCTGAAAAACAAATTCTATTGATCAATTTCATAATACATAGACAGTGATTTTTAAAGTCAAATAGGTTCCGTACAATCTCTATGTTACAGACATTTATATTATAGACATTTTAATTGGATGATATTGTGATGAAAACTAATTAATGAGTGTTCGATACGTACCAGTAGTTGTTGTCGCCCTGTGGAAGGTTGAGTAACTCTTCTTTCCGCTGCTTTTCATATTCTTCCACTTCTTTTCGATTTCTTTTTTTGGTCCTTTTCACTGAACCCCCAGCATTTAGGCTGTCAGTTATACTCTGAAAAAGATTCATTCTATTAAACTCATATTCTTTTTAGAACCCCATGTTATAATATTTATTACATTTTATAACAAAGAATCATCAACACCATAAATTAATTTCTTGCCAAGGTTTTGAAAATCATTGAGCAAAAACAGATACAAATTGAAGGTAACAAATGATATTGTTTTAAGCAGTTCAGTTTAAGCATTGTGAAATATATAATATTCAATAAATAGGTTACTGTTCTTTAAGAAATCTTATAGCAGCAGGTAATACATTATTTGGTTGATGTGTAAATGACCATAGTTTGTACAAATGACCTAGCATGGCCACATGTTCAGTGATTTGTGAACATATTTGTCTTTCAGTTGTCACATAAAGAAGAATCGGATACATTTATTGGAACAACAACATTTTACATGGAATGATGTTGTTGAGATATACTGAAACAGGAATTAAATTAGTACTGCCAGGATGGCAGGGTTTGTCTATATCACAGTAAGGTAATTCTTAATTTCACTTGTATTAAATCTGTGCAATGATGTTTATTATGTCTACAATTTCATGTTGTTGTTTTTAACCAAGGGGGAAATCAGAAGAGACATAGCATACATTTAGATCTATATTTCAATTTTTAAAACACAAAAAATCCTCAACTGCATTAAATGGTGGGAAATACTTCAGCCCGTATCCCCCCTTACATTTCATTCTAGTCAAATCATATCACCTGAATATATATATTCCTCATCTGATAAGGATGAGTTTTAACATGTTTCGTCAACTGTATCTGAACATACTGAAAGACATATCCAACTTCTGAAAATGCCTCCCAAAGAAATTCTTCCTCATCCTTAAAATGTAGGGGGATACGGGCGGAAGTCTTACCCCAACGGTTCTTATTAGGTACTTATTAATAAATAGTTGTTCTCGGACCAAGCCTAATTCGACGTTCTTATTATTCACATGCATAAGTCTTCCTTTGCTTTACAAGTTCTGTTAACTGCAGACATTCGTCCTTACTCCAATTTGGTTTCCTTTTCTTTGCATTATTGGTCCCAGTTTCTGCCATTTTGATCGTTGTGTTGTCGTCTGCGACACGATGACAGAAGGGAATCACCGCTTGACGTCACTTTTTATTTTCTTGCATTAAAGAGTTCCACCGGAAGTTTTCCGTTGCTGGTATTTTCCCATTAGCAACGATGCGCACGGACATCGGCTATGAACTTAAGTTTCTGATCGACTTAACCTCCGACTAAGCTAAGTTTTTGACTAAGTCACTTTGTGAATACGAACTTAAGTTTCTGAGTTAGCTAAGTCAATTTTTCAAAACTTAAGACAAAACTTAAGAAAAATCTAAGACTTTTTAGGCGACACCAGCAAATGTCTATATTATTATTATTATATGATATTTATATAGCGCACATATCCAGGCAACTCGTGCTTGCTCAAGGCGCTGGTATTTTTCCCCTCGATCATTGGATGTCAAACTCAACGGCACATCGTGTTATCAATCTCAACTCCCTGGGGATCATACAACTCTTGCAGCCACTACTAACTAGGCGCACCAAGTTATTGTGGCCTTCTCATCCTAACGATTACAATGACGTTACACTCTACGTCTACGTTGCAATGTCGTCGTTTCATAGTGTTTCATTAATTCCCTTTGATCTTATCTGGTTTGCACCATGTGTATTGCCTTGATAAAGCACAGATGTTGCTGAATGTGTGGAGGGTCACCTCAGGGATAAGCACTGGTAAGGGGGCCAAGGAACGTCACTCATTCAAATACATTGCGGTATGTATTATTGAGCCACTAGAACGACAAAATATGAAATCTGAATTAGTCTCTGTATATATATAATTTTGATAGTAACAAACAAGCCCATTTAAATTGAAAAGGAGCCCCAGGGAGACCAGAGACCATGAGGAAATCTAGACTTGCTTCATTTAGGGCTTTAGCACTGCAGAGAGGGCTTGGCAGTAGGGAAAATAATGTGGTTTAGGGACTGTGAGACAGACTAACTCTGAGTCTATTCGACTCTCAAGTGGAGGGATTTCATTGTGTGTAAGAAACACATTTCTGCACTCGTTTCTGTCGCTTTCGTTTGTTAAATACCTTTCAAACAACCCGTTGTCATATAAAAGGTATCTGACTGAGTCGTGTAGTAAGCTCTGTAACATACCGAGTACCGTGAAACCTGCCAACACCGGCACCTGCCTAATCCGGCACACTGTCAAAACCGGCATACAATTTTACAAAGATATTATGATCATTAAAACATTGTCTAATCCGGCACCTGTCTATTCAGTATTCCGGCACGACTTTCCGGTCCCAACAAGCAATTTTAACTGTAATTAACACTGTCTAAACCGGCATGGCTATGAGCAGTCCACTCAAGGACCCATAATCCAATACATGATGGAGTATTATTACTGTGGATATTAGTAAATATGTCTTTAATATTTCTGACTGATTTCTTCCGTGTGTGTGTGTGTGTGTGTGTGTGTGTGTGTGTGTGTGTGTGTGTGTGTTTAGCTTAACAACACGGTGTTGTTTAATGTACATGTTATATCACAGTGAGTGGTCAGGCTTGCAAGTTATTAGATACAACTTACAATGACAGATGGAAAATGGTTGGAAATAGAATTATTCATAATTATGCATACATTCCAAAACTGAAATCATTTTACATTAAGTTACTTAATTTGATCGCCATGCTAATCACTGGGCTTATGCTCTACGAACACATTTCAAAATGTCTGAACTAACAAGAAACTAATTGTGACCGAGCTGAGTCCAGAGAATATATGTGTAACAGCTTTACCCAAGATTAAATGCAGTATGCAACAGATGTCCTTCATAATGCGTGAGTGGATCTGCCGATAGGCATGTCGGAATAATATCAATGTATACTGAGAGAAACAAATTAAGGAACACAGGAAAATTCAAGCTTTCGTTTAATATTTTCCAGTTTTCATCACCAGCTTTGAATAGCACTGTGGAAGGAAATCTGAGAATAAATAAAGAAACACTGCCATGAAGTGGTGTTCCCTTTTTTGTTTCCCTCAGTATATATCATCATCTATCCTACCGCCATACCTATGAAGTCTTTTGGTATGATATTGAGCAGGTAAGAGTTGCAAACTATACGTATTGCGTAGAAGTCTTTGCGTAATGGAAATCAGATAAATAGAGTATCACATGTGCAGCAAACATATCCTATCCCTATGTCATTAATTTTCCATATCCCACTTATGTATATTAATTCATTTAAGCGGGAGCTAAATGTACCTAAATGTGAGCATTACGGGTTCATGGCCGGGAAGGCTAAAATCGCGACGGTTCTCGGTTGAATGAACGTAGCCTTGGCGGGACTTGCAATGCAATGTTATGGCTGAATGAACATAGCGCTGCTCACACAAATTACAAGGAAAACAGGATTTACGTGAACACTCTTTAATTTAATAATAAGTTATTGACATATTTTCTGGTCTATTCTTCATATACATATTCTTTAATTCAACATTAAATAACCTTGTTTTACAGAAAGTATTTACGCTCACGACAGATTCCTCGCACCCTCCTTTCTCACAATTTAATTTTCACTGGTTTAACACTCAGGGAATTTGCATTTGCTCTTTTTCATGTGTTTTGCGTAAATGCCAGCTATATGGTGGCTTCGTGTAAATAATCGATGGTGGTCAAGTAAAAACATTCTTATCAACATTGTAATAAGAAGAAGACAGGCGTAAGCCACTCATGTTAATATATTACACAATGCCATTTAGAAAGTGACCAAATGTATATGTTATATTTGGGATTACACTTTCTTAGTAAAGTACAGATTCTAGTACTTTTGTTGGGTTGAGTCCCATCCGGGATTCGAACCCACACCCTCAGAGTCAGGCACCTAATCGCCAGCACACAAAGTCAGCCGCCTAACCCGCTCAGCCACCGCGACTTCCACAGAAAATGAAAGTCAGACAACTGTTAGTCTAGACTGCGGACTTTGTGTACCCCTCTGATAATTGTAAATTGGCACGGCTCCCACGGCCGAAATCTGTGAAATACACAATGCCATTTAGAAAGTGATCAAATGGGTACACAAAGTCCGCAGTCTAGACTAACAGTTGTCCGACTTTCATTTTTGCGGAAGTCGCGGTGGCTGAGCGAGTTAGGCGGCTGACTTTGTGTGCTGGCGATTAGGTGCCTGACTCTGGGGGGTCGAATCCCGGATGGGACTCAACCCAACAAAAGTACTAGAATCTGTACTTTACTAAGAAAGTGTAATCCCAAATATAACGTATGTTACACTCAAGCTAAGTTGTACATTTAGTCTTCTTTTTCAGATGTATTGAAATATTTTTTCCGCCGTAATGGTGAATTTTACACTGACGAATATGTTAATACTTATGGGCTTCGACTCCGAGGTCCATCCATGGGACGACCTTGAACATATCCAGGGCGTCATGAAAAATCATGCTTTTAAACTGCTTTAGAATAGGCACATCTACGGCCTAAGAATAGAAAAGGGGGAGTATGATGGTACGGAATCCTTATATACAGAAGCCTTTTAAGGCCATTCGGGTTTTTTTCTTTCTTTCTTTCGTTTTATTTTCTCTAAGCTGAAATTTCAAATACATATTAAGTTGAACTTTAAAGAAGAATGATCTTAAAATTTCAAGGTAAGAAGTTGAAATTTCAAGATCAAAGGGTGAGTGAGTTTGATTGAACTATCATGTTATACCTTGTAAAGCTTCTTTAAGAGGCATTTAGAGGTTGGCGTACTAAGGAAAAATAAGAATTATGGACTAACAACCTCTATATTGACTTGCTTTAACGTACACTGGAATGCAGAGACAAAACAACTCAATCGGGAGAATCGAGAATCAACTTTATACACAAGAGCATGATGCATGCGTTGTTACTGATGATGAAGTCGCTGATGCCGTTCTGTTACTCACATTCTCTAACAGGGACCTAAGATATACTAGAGAAACAAGTTGATGTGCTTGCGGTGATACTGTAGAAAAAATGAACCACTCTTGAACTCTGATACCTACACCCAACACTTGATCTTTAACGAAAGGTGGGTGATTGACTTTGATCTAACTATAACCGTGTTATAAAAGGGCATATAACTTCTTTTAGAGGCATTTTGAGGTTGACGTACTCAGGAAGGATAATAATATAGGGATTCATAGGAATCACAACCTCTTTATTACAATAGGAGCGAGTGTTCGATGTGTGTTAATATCGGCATAAGAACCTACAATGAAACGTCATTCCTGTTGTTATAACTAATTTGTTCATCCGTGTATTCGTATCCTTCTTTAAAGTGATGTGGATGGAAATCCCGAACTGTCCAACAATAACTAAAATCCGTCTTGCGAAGATCGATATCGCAATGTGAACAATTGAGGTGTTTAATTGAAGCACGATAGAAGAAGTTACAGCTGTCAAACAGTGTTGGTTACCCGCATACAGAGACGCAATTCCTTGCAACAAGTAGCAAACATTATAAGGAGCCCTTTGATGCTCTTTGTTCTGACATGCGTGGCACATATAACATATGGAACACGAGTCTTCCCAATGACAGAAAATAGTTCCATAGTGGCTTTATATCGATGTGTTATGTCATCATAACATCCATATATATCATCAATAGTCTTAATATTGTTCAATGCATTTGGGGACATACGAAGAACACCAAATAATCGATGCAACATTCCAGTCGAATGACGTCCTCTGTGTCACTTCACTCATGTATCCATCTCCCGAGTTCCGGGTTTCACCTTCTCTTTTCTGTTAAGCTCCTGAGTGCCGGACACAATGCCATACGGTCGTAAGTGGTAGATGTAAAACTCCAGATCGTACATATTCTGTGGGGGCACGTAGTGGAATGATATGGCGTAGTCCGAGACGCTGTCTATACCCTGAAATATATTCGTATTTGTGAGATCTTTCATTAAGCTAATGCATACCTACATGTTGACTTTCATTTTATACCTAAAAATCTAAATTTATTCTATTTTGGAGAAACAATGTATATATATACAGTACTTACTTTTTAAGTACATTTCCAAATTTCTCTACAGGCTACATTACAAGAATTCGGAATCCGTAGTTTAGCCCCCAGTGCAGAATGAATCATCTGTCTGACTGAATCATTTAATTGGATGATTTTGTGTAAGATATGTTGCTATTATGAATATACACCCATCCATTAATCAAAACTGACCATATTCTTTATATTTTTAGGATGATTTATGCAGATATTTAAAAGTGACTGACACTTAGCGGTGGGTCTGTTCAGGTGGCTGTAGCGGTCATTTTGCTCATTTCTCAAGACCAGACTATGCACACATGCACATGTAATAGCTGTCAATGACTTAGTTAATTTTTATAAAACAATATTTAGTTTCTATAGAAATCAGTGAGAAAATATTTGGTATTTGTGTAACCAACAGTCCAGGCTTTGTCTCTGAGCATGGCCCTTTACTTTCCTTCCTTGCTGAGCTGTACAGAACTGGCTTATTTAATACCTCAGGCATAATTGATGTGTTTGAGCCGCTGGATCATACAGGCTTCCACAACCGATGCTGACTGGATGATTCACCTGACCAACCGCCCAAAAGGGTTTACCAAAGTAGGTTTTCTGATTTTGATGAGGTAAATACAGATTTCCTCCAGATCAACATAATTTGGGTTTGGCTTACCTTCTTAGCAGCACCATTTGCATCGAACTTGTAAAACCATTTGGGGTATTTACCCGCCAAATGCGTTTCAGGCCGAAAACAATGGAATCTGCTCCTCCCGAGGGCGTCTGTTGTGTTGACTGTCCTCACCCCCAGGTTCTCCATACATCTGCCGAACGCTACATCTTCTGCACCACCATCAGACCTGCACAGTTTGGGATCGTGTCCCTTCTCCCCATATCTTCTCAACGCCTCCTTACTTAACACATACCCTCCTCCGCCACTGTTGAACCCTTGTTTTCGTTTTAAATAATGCCCCAAAAATACAGGTTCGGATTTGTTTTGGGACGTCAGAAAGTATCGGAGATTTTCTAAAATAACATATGTGTCATCGTCAGCTTTCATGAACCAGTCAGCATCATCAAAGTGGTTTTCGTAGATGTAGCGGAAAGCCTGCATTGTTTTGGCTGCCAGATGCTTCCGGCCTTCCGACACGTTTAATCCGATTGTAGGGAACTCTGGATCTGTCACAGAGCTCATGAAGAGGACTTTGTTGCAGCGCCTAGCCCACGTGTCACGAACTACACGTGCTTTAACATCCAGGTTCTTTGGTGACGTCATAATCCAACAGAGTACTCGCTCCTTTTGATATAGAGCCTTGGATATGGCATCGTTATCTGTTCCAACAAAGCAGAAACCATCAGTGGTTGAGTGAGTGGTTGAGTGAGTGGTTGAGTGGTTGGGTGAGTAGTTGGTAGTTCGAGTGAGTGAGTGAGTGATAAACGTAGTTTGAATGCACCTGATTTACTTACATTTACAGATGAATATTGACATCCCGATTATGTTTCTAGGTATGTTAGTCAGCTCGTCCCTGGGTTACTTGTGGAACCCGCCTTTATGCTAACTGCTTCGTGCCCGGGTGGGATACCGGGTAAAAGTAACCCGAAAGTGCCCCTAGATGTGTCTTCCTTGTATCGGGCAACCAGACGCTGTGACTGCTTATTATCTGTTGCCATAATTATGCCGATTGCATGAAACCTTGTCATGTTTCTAAAACGACCTGGGTTCAATTCCCCACGTGGGTACAATGTGTGAAGCCCATTCCTGGTGTCCTCCGCCGTGATATTGCTCGAATGTTTCTAAAAGCGGCGTAAAACCATACTCACTCACTCACTATTTCCAAAACAAGGTTGACTGGTCATGACTCCAATACTCTCCGCCGTGGCGTACGCAAATATTGCTCAATGCCATACGAAACTGTTTGCTGCACTACACGCCCATGACCTGCAATACTGCTGGATGTTCTGTCACATAAAGTGTACACGCCATGATGTAGCTGAAATACATTTTCCATATATAGTTTAATTATATCACTCACTCACCCGAGAATCACACACGTAAAGTGAAACACAAAAAGATGGCTATAACTGTTCACTGTACAAAGTTGCATCCTTTTGACGTATAGAATCCGCTGATCGTTACCTCGAATCAGATCATTGCTCTATCGCAGTCTTCATGAATTTCAAACAGACAGAAACATATTTATTTAACCTACGTTTTTTCAGGGTTTCATTCCATGCTTAGAAATGACACCCTTTGACGTGCCTGAAACACTGTTCACAGTGGTGTTAAAACAAACCTTCTCACTGAATAGGATGGCAGAGTATAATATCCAATCGAAACTAACCTTTATGGAGATGTAGGTCCTCAAATTTGATATTTCCAGACAAGTATTGTCCCAACGACTTCGGAAATTCTTCATGGAGGTCCTTTGATAGATTCTGCATCTCTCTTGCATGAACAGCTTGTGAATTTACCGTGTTCACAATAGATGAGACGAAATGGAAGTCGGAATGTTCCATTTTAAAGAACACAAAACAAAAGGACGCCAACGATAATCCAAATGTTAAACCTAACACAGCAGCAGCTGGCTTTTTCTCAGGAAGGAAAGTAGCCATTTGTCAGGTGTTTCGCTGTTATTACATCCACATAATTCAAGCGAACATTCCTTTGTAAATTGTAAGTAAGTGTTTGGAACCTGATCTCTTTGGTGGACACAGTATGGATGCTGACTTCCAACTCTGCACCACGTTTCTCACAGTTAATCGCCGATCGTTTAGAGGCTGAAAAGAACAAGCGATACATCAGACAGTGGTCATTTGGAAAGAGATGATACATTTTGGAGTGGTTACTAGATTTAAACAAAATTATTCACCTGCATGTATTTCTTGATTACCGGTAGCCCGAAGGCTTTCACTATCAGGTCACGCGTTTCAAAATGTCCAGTCTTATAACGTCGACGTATACCGGTATACAACTGTGGATGCAATCTGTAGACATATCTTTGACAGGTGCGTCTCAACAAGTATCAGATGTTCACTGAACCGCGAGAGCCAAACTGTTGTCTGGCTTATCATGATATTTGAATACACCATAAACTGTGTATAACTGCTGCAAGCCCTCTGGTAGGCTTATAATAATTATTATCATTCGGTACTGGACACAAGACTCACACCATAAGACCAATAATCAATTTACTTTGTCGTGTATATACACTTTGGGAGGAAGTAGCGTGTCCCGCATGGGTCAGAATTATCAAACAAAACTAAAAGGGATGGTTATGTGCATGTCAGATTCCTCACTTCTCCTCAAAAACAATTCTTCACCGTTCTCAGCACTGTTTGGTTTGTACTTTATCGCCATATTCAGCATAATTTCCAGCTGTGTGATGGCGGCCTGTTTTCAGTCGAGTTTTGACAACACCATGATGCATATTGTAAGCGTTCATCAACGCCGTCCAGTACGATGACGGGCGATGAACAAGTTACCGAGCACGACAACAATATCCATTAAGTCTCTGCCTAAACCAACATTGAATGATAGACACTATTTGTAAAGCACACGTCCATCCGGGTTTACTAGTATTACAGGGTCTCCTTGGCATGTAGCAATCCCACAAGGCCCTTTTGAGTCTATAAAACGGATAGTTCTGTATGGTCGGTACTCTGAAGTTCCTCGCGTAACAGACACAGCATCAGAGGTGTGTACTTACAGTATTATCAACTTGGATTTCCTTATAGATACATTGAGACAGTCCAAGTACTAATCGTCGCAGTCAGTACCAGACTAGTACTGTGGTACTCTCACTCACTCACTCACTCACTCACTCACTCACTCACTCACCCACTTTGGTCCTAATCGTTGTTTATTGGCTGTATTACACATTTCTATACTGTCAGAATTGATAGGACATAGTTTCATTGACTGAACCCTTAGCACATATTTCATCACATATTCACTACTACTCCACCTTCAAATCTTCTCAGGCATCATGTCAATGCTCATCCACATTTCAGAACTTGTCAATTGAGGTTTCCCCAATACACCTGAAATTATTTTTATTGACCCTAATACACAGATTTATTCTGGTTTCAGTATATAATATCGTGCACAAGTTCTTGCAGCCAAAATATACATGTGACAGTCAAAACATCTAGAAACTAGCTAAATAGCCTCGAGAAATATTCACTAAATCCTTCCGTACAAATGAGTTTAATCAAGACATTGAAAGTGCAATTTGATGCCGAAATGATTCCGCCTGGCACAGCTGAGTGATGTAGAACGTCACTCGTGTACCTGATCTCGCTCGGGGCTGCGATATCAGTCTTCTCACTCACACCTGTACTGGTTGCTGTTGCACTGGCCCAAAACCTGTTAACGACGGCGCTGACCTTCTAATGTCCGTTTGTAGTTACGACAAGCAGCAAAATAAAAAATTGGATGTTAATTTGAAGTATTTGTGTTATTCAAGACATGACCGTATTTGGTGGTGTTTTCGATATCCATGGCAGTTGACACGAACGGGTATTTTCAACGGAGTCTTCATCACCACTAATATCGGAATAGGTTGAAGGAATATCCATGTTTTTGGTAGTTTCCTGTCCCAAAATCAGCTCATCATCCGACTCAGTCGACATCTTGCACACGAATGATCCAGACATCATGTGCTCATAATCGAGTTGTATTTCTGTGCTTTGTTTTTGTTTTCGTTTTCTTGCATTTCGTTTCGTTATAGAAATGTAAACAACCTATAAATATTATCCATAATATATGCAACATTTGCTTTCTATCAAAATGGAAATGACAAAATGATAAGATGAGGTGAGGTGAAAATAAGATAAGATAAGATAAGATAAGATAAGATAAGATAAGATAAGATAAGATAAGATAAGATAAGATAAGATAAGATAAGATAAGATAAGATAAGATAAGATAAGATAATGCTTTATATCCGAAGGAAATTTGCTTTGCACGGTTAACATTGAAAACACATACTGACTGACTGACTGAGTTTAGTTTAACGCCGCTTTTAGCAATATTCCAGCAATATCACAGCGGGGGACACCAGAAAATGGGCTTAACACATTGGAAAACACATACAATACAACAAAAGATACATATACATAAAACCACATAAAACACCCATACATATGTCAAACAGTACTAAAACAGCTAGCAACAAAGCCTAATATATTAGGTAAAGATAAATGATGAATAACTAAAAATATATTTAAGATTCAGAGCTACATAGTGGCGACATTAAACCTTTTGCTGAGGAACATTAGCACTACAAGTATACTAATACATGTATAACAGTTTGAAACAATTGATACAGTATTATAAAATGATAAACAAACATAAAAATAATTCATTTAAAACACTGATGCTTGCTGGGATGAATGAATTTCGAACCCTGTTTTTTCTGAATATCGACGTGCGCAGTCGTCGGCCAGAAGGAAGAAATTGAAATTCAGGAAAGAGGACATGAATGGTGTCATTTAAAATTTTACGTGCTTTCTTTTCAATTTGCTGCTTGTAAATAGTGCCAATATCTTGCATTTTAAGTCCAGAAATTTTACTTGCTGTGTTACAATTTTGGAAAGTTTACATCGATTTTGAACAGACAGACCCCCATACCAGCAATGCACATTGAAAACTATAATGCTTTGAATAAAAGACTTATAGAATAATGACAATATGGTTGTGTCAATCTTAAAGTAACGAAGACGACGTAAGACGTATAGCCGCTTTAGTCCTTTCTTGTATATGTAATCAGTATTGCTGTTCCAGGTGAGCTTAGAATCTATCACTGTGCCAAGATACTTATATTCCTCAACTCTATCTATGGTTTCGTTATCAATGGCAATTGGCAACAGCTCACTTTTACTTTTCCGAAAATCAATAATCATCTCTTTTGTTTTCCTAACATTTAATTTAAGGAAGTTGATGTTACACCAATCAAGAAATGTTGTGATTTCAGAGCGATAATCATTCTCCGAGTGCCTTATAAATCCAGCGAGTGCGGCGTCATCTGCAAACTTTACAGTTAAACATTGTGAAAAACTACTGATACAGTCATTTGTATCTAAAATAAATAAAACCGGAGAAAGAACACAGCCTTGCGGGGCACCAGTGGATTCGAATGTTGTTGCTGATTGGTCGTTATTAACAGTTACAAACTGGGGTTTAACGTCGTGCTTTAGAATATTTAGCTCATATGGCGACGTGCATGCGTGTGTATGTGTATGTGCGGCTGCTTGTACTAGCCCAGACTTAAGCTGGTTTTATAGTGCTAGCCCACTGAGATATGCCGCAGTGAAGCATGAATACCCCACTGTTATACTTATACTTATTCCGAGCCCACCAGTCCTTGTTGTACCCATTAATGCCGCGCGCCAGGCAGGGACCAACAAGTACCATATTTTACCGTCTTTTGGTATGACGCGGTCGGGGATCGAACCCACGACCTTCCGCTCTCCGGGCGGACGCTCTTACCACTACACCATGGAGGCGGTCTCCAAATGATAAGAACTACCCAAATGTATAACTAATTGCGGTATTAGCAAATTGTAAGGAGTGTTGCAACTATGGTTAAGCGCCAGAATACACCCGCGTAATTGATACGCTGCTGTAAGCGCAGGATATGCACATGAAATTGTTGACGTCTGTCGTAGTGAAATTGATATAACCCTGGCTGCTTCTGCTTTCGTGCATATATTCAAATTTGATGTATTTCCAACGAGCAAATATAGTAAAAATAATTAAATTGATTTTAGAAAAGTCTAGTCAGTCGTTAATCGCGTTGTGTAAGTCATATAGCAACTCATCCCGCGGTTAATATATATGTAAAAGAACGCCCTTGTTCGCTGCGCGCCTATCGATTACCTAATATATTTTTTTATTATTATAATTGATACTTCTGACTGCATTTCTGTATGCATCTGTCACGTACTAAGACCCATTTTAGCAAGAAGTGTTGTAGGTTTCACAGATACAGGCGTTTTGAAACGTGTCTATTTAAGACAAAATCCCTGCGAACAGCGATCAAGGAAAATATCTTCGACCCAACAACGACATTGATGGAAAATGGCTACCTTCCCTCCTGTCACACAACTATCTGCAGCTGTGTTAGGTTTAACAGTCGGGATTTCGTTGGCGTACATTTGTTATGTTCTCTTTGAAGCGGAACATTGTGGCGTTCATTTCGTCTCGTCTTTTGTGAACTCTGTACATTCACAAGATATTCATGCAAGGGAGATGCAGAATCTATCGAAGGACTTCCAGGAAGAATTTCAGAAGTCGTTGGAACAATACTTGTCTGGAAATATCAAATTTGAAGACCTACATCTCCAAAAAGGTTAGTTCCGATTTGTCATTGTAGTATTCCATCCTAATCAATGAAAAGGTTTCCATTAACGCCACTGTGAACAGTATATTAGGCATATCTGAGTGTTTTATCTCTGAGCATCATCACTGCATTGAGTGCATCGAACGGCGAGTGGGCGATTGAATGCACGTTTCGTAAAGCAGTAGCATAAAGGTGAGCACCACAAAGTTTTAGTTTGGTTATTACGTCTTTTTGAACAATATTTCAGTGATGTCATGGCGTCTAAGGCGGTCACAAAAATGATGGAATGCCCGTTCACAAGCTGACTGACATGCCAAGAAGCATAATCGGGGTGTCAGTATTTATGTATTGCAAAAAGATCTACAGAAAACCCTTTGAAAATATAAGTTAGTAGTATACCATTGATGGCCAGGACCATTTGGTTAAGGGAAGGTTGATGGAGATGAATAGGCAACGATAACGCATTCATGGGCAAGGTACGTCACAGGTCAGCAAGGTAAATGAACCCGTGGTTGTTCCAGTGCACTCTTTGAGCAGAAGTTTCATTAATCGAAAAGCAAAGCACGGTTGATGTGGATATGATGCGCGCAATGACGAGGTAGTCATGTCACACTCAATTGTATAGAAGGCTGAGTGCACCCGGATTAAAAAAAGCCCACGCGCGTCAGAGCGTGCGACCTCCTTTCTGCAGCTTTCTATTGACAATTGGATAAAGGGTGCGAATTGAAAGTTCATAATAGTACAATGTTGACTAAAGGCTGCTGTCAAAGGTTAGACATGACTTATTGCAGTTCATGAATATGCTATATGCCCTGGAGTCGGAATGTAAAAGAAAGGGACAAACACAAATAACAACAAGGGGAGATTTGGTCAGGTTAGGCATGTAATTACTTACACATGTCTTACTTAAACAGTTCGGTAAATACCTTAATTGAATAGTGGTCTCGCCTAGCTGAGGCTAGTACTAGACTACTAGTTAATGTGTGCGAAACTGGATTTGTGTTTATTTTCCGATTCAGACTTAGTGTGTGCTTTCGGGATTTTCATTCAGCAAAGACTTTATTGAAGTTTCACGAAATGTCTAATTAAAAGGTGTTTTGAGATAGGTAAGTCACGTGTAGCAATGAATCTGACACAGAAGCGCCATTTGCTTCCTGGTTCTGGTGGCACCTCATTAATATCCCTTATGTTTTGCTATATGTCTCATGTTGAGATGCGATCAGGACATTTGTATCTTGAATGTGACATGTAATAGTATCAGATAGGGAAGTCCTAAACTATCTGATATTCGTGGACGCTTAACATTTCTAAGAGGAGATGAGATTACACATGGCAACAATAAGATCAATGACATAAAGAAGAACGTGATTCAGGGATAGTGCCATAATGCCATAGCAATAAGCAAAACCAAGACATTTCGTTGTCTTTGAACACCTAAATGCATATAAATTGCATTTAATCTTGCGGACGTAAATAGTTTAATATCTCAGATTGGTGCATTGTGTGAATCACATTTTTGCTGTCCATCGAGAGTATAAAAAAAGAAATTGTTTGGCGAGATAGCTCAAAGATAATTCCTGCTTTATTGGAACAGATAACGATGCCATATCCAAGGCTCTATATCAAAAGGAGAAAGTACTCTGCTGGATAATGACGTCACCAAAGAACCTGGATGTTTAAGCACGTGTAGTTCGTGACACGTGGACAAGGCGCTGCAACAAAGTCCTTTTCATGAGCTCTGTGACAGATCCAAAGTTCCCTACAATCGGATTAAACGTGTCGGAAGGCCGGCAGCATCTGACAGCCAAAACAATGCAAGCTTTCCGTTACATTTACGAAAACCACTTTGATGATGCTGACTGGTTCATGAAAGCTGACGATGACACTTATGTTATTTTAGAAAATCTCCGATACTTTCTGACGTCCCAAAACAAGTCTGAACCTGTATTTTTTGGCCATCATTTTAAGGTAATATTAAAACAAGGGTTCTACAGTGGCGGAGCGGGATATGTGCTGAGTAAGGAGGCGTTGAGGAGATATGGGGAGAAGGGACACGAACCCAAACTGTGCAGGCCTGATGGTGGTGCCAGAAGATGTAGAGTTCGGCAGATGTATGGAGAACTTGGCGGTGAGGACAGTCAACACAACAGACGCCCTCGGGAGGAGCAGATTCCATTGCTTTCAGCCTGAGAGGCATTTGGCGGGTGACTACCCAAAACCGTTTCACAAGAAGGATGGAAATGGTGCTAAGAAGGTAAACCAAACACAAAACGTTATATGATTATTGATTTTCGGAAAAGTAAAAACGAGCTGTTGCCAATTGCCATTGATAACGAAACCATAGATAGAGTTGAGGAATATAAGTATCTTGGCACAGTGAGAGATTCTAAGCTCACCTGGAACAGCACTACTGATTACATATACAAGAAAGGACTAAAGCGGCTATACGTCTTACGTCGTCTTCGTTACTTTAAGATTGACACAACCATATTGTCATTATTCTCTAAGTGCATTTTAGTTTTCAATGTGCATTGCTGGTATGGGGGTCTGTCTGTTCAAAATCGATGTAAACTTTCCAAAATTGTAACACAGCAAGTAAAATTTCTGGACTTAAAATGCAAGATATTGGCACTATTTACAAGCAGCAAATTGAAAAGAAAGCACGTAAAATTTTAAATGACACCATTCATGTCCTCTTTCCTAAATTTCAACTTCTTCCTTCTGGCCGACGACTGCGCACGTCGATATTCAGAAAAAACAGGGCTCGAAATTCATTCATCCCAGCAAGCATCAGTGTTTTAAATGAATTATTTTAATGCTTGTTTATCTCATCAAATCAGAAAAAAATGGTAAACCTTTTTGATAAGCCTTATGATCCTGCTTGGAGCTGGCTCAAACGAAGCATTTGTGAGGGAGGTTTTACATAAGATAGTTCTGTACAGCCCAGTTCTCTACCAATTGAAGGTAACTAAAGTGTCATGCTCAGAGATGAAGCATGAACTATTGGTTACACAAAACCAAATATTTTCTCACTGACTTCTATAGTAACTATATATTGTTCTATAAACATGAACTAAGCCATAAACAGCTATTATATGTGCATGTGTGCATAGTATGGTCTTAACGGAGAAATGAAAAAGAATGACCACCTCACCCAACTCCATTTTCGAACACAGGATGCCAAACAGACCAAACTCAGTCCTGCACAAAATGTCAGCCATTTTGAAATATATCTGTGGTCTCATTCAGCACATGATATCAATGTAATTGTTGAATGGCTGTACACTTAAAATAGCAAAATATTTTACACAAAATCATCCAGTCACAGCTGTCAGATGATTCAATATGCACCGACGGCTAAACTGCGGATTCTAAATTGATTTAGTGTAACCTGCAGAAAATTTGAAAAACACCTTTACTATAAGTAAGCAAATCTGTGATATATGAACAGTATATATATACCTTGATTCTCAGAAATAACATGGAAATTGGATTAACCTTCAATAGTATTTTCTGTCCCACATGTCTTTATAAAACAAGAATACAAGGATTTGATGCACTGAAAGAGCTATAAGAATCAGATTATGTAAATTTTATCATTTTTTTGTAAAATATATTTCTGCATTAATTTGTATCATCATACATGCATAAGAGGAGGTTATGTACATTTCACAACAGAATGGAATCATGGGTTAATTCTATGCATGCCTGGGTCAACTTAGATCATATCAACCAAAATATATACTATTCAAAAAAAAGAAACGCGCATCCCAGAAATCTGTTGCGAAAATGTTGAGTTTTCAAACATGTATAACTCGTCCACAAATAGACTTTGGTACATGAATTTTTATATCAGTTTAGAAGAAGGAAATGTCTATACCACCAAGTGGATAATTTTAGATAACGGAGACGTTGAGCGCGATGGTGACGACGTAGCAGGGTCCCGACGTCGGGTCTCCTGAATCTCAGTCCAATCTCTCTCAACCTGTTCCGTACAGTTTGACCGAATATCCTCTGAAGTCCAGGCACCCTGGCTGCTGTGCTCTCACCCGTGGCAGTACGATCACGCAAATGTAGTACCCTGATGTACCGATCTTGGGCTGCAATGGGGACTCGAGGTCTGCTTGTACGGGGACGTTCATTTGTTATACCTGTTTGGTTGTAACGACCTGCAAACCGTGATATCGCGCTCAAACTAACATTCAGACGCCTGGCAACAGAAGATTGGTAATCTCCAGCGTGCATTCTTTCAATGGCGATGTTCAGTGTCGCAGCGTCAAGACGTGGCGTAGTGATTTGACCTGGAAACTCCTTCAAAACGAACGACGATTTACGAAAGTAATCTGGATTTTTATATCCAAACAGTGCATGCTCTCTGCTGCACAATTTCAACTGGAAGGTGATTTCTGTTGCGTTGTGGCCTTTTAATCTTTCCAAGAAAACTCATCAAAATCAACATTTTTACTTGTGCAATTGCGTAAAATCATGTAATCAACACTTTTGTTACATATTTTGACGCTTGTTTGAACACAATAGGTAATTAATAGCTTTTAAAAAATACAAAATACCTATGCCAAATGCTAATCCTTTTTTGGATAGTATATATACTGAATCAAAAAAGAAACTTCACATTCTTTCTTCAGGGCACTATAAAAGAACAAGAGATGGTAAGATGGTTAAATTGTTATTATTTCATTGCTGAGATCAGTGTGATGTACTCGATACACTGACAGTGCCATAATCAGTTCCATTAGGCTACACCGCCGTTCCAAAACATGGGTATACAGAATGTCAAGTCACAAGAATAAAAATGCGAAGTTTCTCAGTTCAATATCGTGTATGGCCGCCCCGCGGATTCACCACTGCCAAACACCGTCTCCTCATCGACTGCCTGATGCTTGTGAACACGTGGTGGGGGATTCTGCGCCATTGCTCTTGCAAGGCAGCGCCAAGTTCCTGCAAATTCTGAGGTTGTTTCCTAAGAGCACGAAGCCTTCTCCCAAGTGCATCCCAAACGTGCTCTATTGGATTAAGGTCAGGGGACCTCGATGGCCAGTCCATGACGTTGATTCCAGCGTTTTGAAGGAAATTTCGTGTCAACATCGCGGTATGCGGCCGAGCATTATCATGCTGGCACTGTAGACCTGGGCCATGAGCCGCCATGAAAGGAACGAGTTCAGGGGTGAGCACCTGGTCGCGGTAAGCAGCAGCTGTGAGGTTTCCACGGATGACCAGAAGTCGGGAACGGTTGTTCCCACAGAAAGCACCCCACACCATGCAACTTCCGCCCCCGAATCTGTCGACTTCCTGTACACAACATTGGGCATACCGTTCACGACGTCGTCTCCAGACTCTATGCCTGCCGTCCGCGAATCTGAGGGTAAACCTGGATTCATCGCCAAAGACGACTCGATTCCAGTCTCTCTAGGTCCATCTGAGGTGACGTTGGGCCCACAGCAGACGTTGACGTTGATGAAACGGCGTCAATATTGGCCCACGATATGGACGTCGAGAATGGAGATTGGCAGCCCGCAACCGATTTCGAATGGTCTGTGAGGACAGTCGACCTCTAAACATCTTATATGGTTCGTGTAGCCGGCAGAAATCTGTCACGTAGGTGACGTAGGACGATTTGACGGTCTTCTGCTCGTGACGTCACACGTGGACGACCCGACCTTGGGCGATCAGAAGTGGTGCCAGTTTGTTGTAGACGCCTCGCAAGTCATACACAGTACGACGGCTGCATCCCATTGCTCTTGCGACGTCAATAACTGATCTTCCCGCTTGCAACATGCCAACGGCACGTTCACGTTGCACATTTGACAATCGTGGCATTTCAAGTACCGTTAGAACTGTGGTTTAAAAGTGTTTTTTTCAATTCTTGAGGCCAATGCAAACACGTGCATATGAAGAAAACTTCGATGCGAAGAACACGTGATCGACTGCACGTGCAAAACCTGATTTGCACGACGAATGGATGGGTTTTGAGTGGGTTTTGCTAACGTTTTTCTAGAGTCGAAAGATAGGGATCCCATTTCGGATACATAGATGTATCATCAGATAAAAATTATTCATTATTTTTCAAATTACATTTTGTGAAGTTTCTTTTTTTTGACTCAGTATATTTGCATCTATAAATATGTACACATCTTTAAATCTCAAAAGCAATAACAAAGCAGGCTAGCTATTCTCGAAACTTCTTAAGCCCTACGAACTTCTTAAGCCCATTCTTAACACATTGGCTACGATCAAAGTTAAGAATTCTTAGGGCTACGACCGTTTCGAGAATAAGTGCCCAGGCTAGCTATTCTCGAACGTTCGTAGTCTTACGAACTTCTTAAGCCCGTTCCCAATACAGTAGCTACGATCAAAGTTAAGAATTCTTAGGGCTACGAACGTTTCGAGAATAGGGGCCCAGGTTAATAGGGAAATATTTTTTCATATTTTCAATGACACCACATATACACCACGTATATAAAGCACTTTTACCTTTTCTGCTTTTGTTTATCCACTGATCCATAATAAAAGTGAGCATATATTCAACCTCTTTATGGCATTCAGGTATAATACTAATATCATAATGAAATACAAATGGAACAGTTACAATTATGATAATCTTTGAGTGTTAGTTATTGAATGACAGTCGACATCTAAGTATTCATTAGCTTAATGTTACAATCTCACAAACAATTTATTTCAGGGTATAGACAGCATCTCCGACTAAGCTATATCCTTCCACTACGTGCCCCCACAAACATATTTTCAATGATAAAAAATGAACAAATCTTTAAACCTCAAAAGATATAATATTACATTTTAGTAGCAATAGTTTTAGATTTCTAAAGACATACCTCCACTTGTATGCAACAATATGACTTTTTCCACACTTGTATATCAAATTGTCCATAACAGAAGTAAACATATCCACCCTGTTTATGACAATCGGTTTAAAGTTGATGTCATAACGAGTTTTATCTACGACTCAAATATCTAGAATTTTGTTAATTCTAGACTGTTAGGTATAGAGGGAAAGTCGACATGTCAGTATTTATTGGCTTAGTGTACAGAGCTCACTTTATCATTATATATTTCAGGGTGTAGACAGCATCTCCGACTACGCTATATCCTTCCACTACGTGATACCACAGCAGATGTACGAACTGGAGTTTTACATCTACCACTTACGACCGTATGGCATTGTGTCCGGCACCCAGGAGCGCAACAGAAAAGAGAAGGTGATACGTGAAGTGTGACACAACGAACGTCATTCGCCTGATGTCTTGTTCGACAGCAAAGATCGTGTGTCTGCAAATGAATTAAACAATATTAATGCTATTGATCACACGTATAGCTTTTGTGATGATACAATAAAGCCACACACTGATTTGGAATTTACGAACATTTGGCACAAATAAAAATAGGCGCTTATCATTTATCTGCCTATGTTCCTATTCTCATCCTTTACGCCGCCAGTAAGGTTATATATATCCTGATAAACTAATTATTGTACATGTTATTGTGCATGCATGTTACGACGTAAATTGTAATAAAAACGCAAATTGTAATACTTGCAGCAAATTGTAATAAACTTGACGTAAATTGTAATAAAAACGTAAATTGTAATAAAAATTGACGTAAATTGTAATACGCAAATTGTAATAAAAATTGACGTAAATTGTAATAATTTTCGTTGCGGTAAAATGTAATAAATATTTACGTAAATTGTAATAACAGTTTTAATCACTCGTAAATACGCGGGTGTTTGTTTTTCGTTGCATTTCATACATCAAATAAGCTTGTTAGGGCGATAACTCAAGAAAGAAATGATGGATTTTGTTCAAATTTGGTACCAAGGTATATTGGCGAGATTCACCGACACAAGTGAAATGGAGTGACCTTGAGATAATTTTCAAGGTCACAGCAAAAATCTGAGGGTTTTGCCAATATAAAGATTGTTAGCGCGATAACCCAAGAAAGAATTGACAAATCTTAGCCAAATGACGAAAATGATATTCGTCCTGATATATAATCGATATAAACTGTCCTCTGTATCATGTCTTTTCGCAAATATCTTTTGAGGTTTTGATATGTATAAATATAAAGTGGGGTGGGGGTGGGTTTCTAACGGGTATATCAAATCAAATCAAATCAAATTAGACATTTGTATAGCGCTACATATCCAGAGTCCTGCTCATGTGCGCTTAGTCGAATGCTCGTTTGAAGAGGATGGTTTTGAGACAAGATCGGAAACTGTTGATATTTTCCGATTTTCTGACATTTTCAGGTTATCAATTCCAGAGTACAGCACCCGGTCTGCTAAATGATCTGTCTCCGTATGTTGTGGTTCGGACAAATGGAATAGCCTAGCTGACTAGCAATGAAATGCATCACAAATTAAACTTCAGGAAACAAAATATGCAAGAAACATTTTTGTATGTTTGAGATTGGTAGAGGTCGGCTAGAATCAAACTTAGATATTAAACTGCACAAAAGGCAATTTGAAACTACAATCGCTTGTTCAAATGACTCCCCCTTCGGTTTACTGAAAGAACTCGAGAAAGAAATGATGGATTTTGTTCAAATTTGGTACCAAGGTTTATTGACGAGATTTACCGACACCACTTGAATTTAGTGACCTTGAGGTCATTTTAAAGGTCACAGCGAAGGTGTAACAGTTTTGCACATGCCAAGCTTGGTAGCCGCGAACTTAGGAAAGAATTAATAGATTTTGATCCAATTTTATATCAAGGTGTATTGGCGGGAATCCCCCTACACCAATTGAAACAAAATATGCAAAAAACATGTTGTATGTTGGTAAAAGTCAAACTTAGATATTAAACTGCACAAAAAAGCAATTTTAAACTATAATCGCTTGTTCAAGTGACTCCCCCTTCATGTTTACTGAAAGGGCTTGTTTTGGAGACACTACCCACCCCCTTTCAGTTGACGTCATCATAAGGATATAACTCATCCTAAAGTTTTCACTTATTCATACATGGTGTCAAGGGTTCAAACTAAATACTGAATGGTCACACAAGTGTCAGCTCTCAATATGTTGTATATCTGGACACAATGTTTTTGAAAATTTAAAATGAGGGTGTCCTAAAAAAACAGTCCCCGTCTAAATGTAAATCAAGCAATCCAAATCTTTGAATGTTGATGATGACGGGAAGTCATCCAATACTATGCTGAACATATTTTATATGATACTATCTGAGGGTATACCATTATCCAAGAGATAGCGCAATAGTGCAGTTGTAAGGCGTCTGCCTATCACGCTGAAGGCCCTGTTTCGAGGAGGCACCGAGGTTCGGTTCCCGAGATGGGCACATTTGCGTAGTATCCTTGGACAAGATACTTAGATCTACACTGTCTCAGTTCACCCAGCTGTAAAATGGGTACCCGTGAGTATGTGCTGGCAATGTGAGTGTTTAGTTCATTGCGCCTAACAGGCAGCATGGCTGTACAGTCCCCAGGGAGTTGAAAAAGTATCGGAAACTACGATAGTGTCCTATGATCGGGGATAGTAATGTACGTAGCGCCGTGAGCAGGCAATGTGCCTGGATGTGAGCGCCATATAAGCGGACTATTACTATTACTAGATACCAAATGGGAGATCGTTTTCCATTTTCTGCAAATTTGCAAGAAACATAATACCCCAATGTTGTGATGACTAATATCTCGTTAACCACATTACCCACATGAAATTTTGGATATGACTTTGCTAATGATTCCTTCAAAATAAAATGGAAGCTTTTTTCAAACATTGGACATCGAGAATATAGTTAGTTTGACTACTTTTTCAACGCCCCTCGTAACATACTTAAAAGAAATGAGAACGTCTAAGGAAAAAAAGCATTTCGATCTCTGAATACTTCTGAGCTATTTAAATACAAAAAAAGGAATAAAGTAAATAATCTGAAAAGAATAGCCAAGGGAAACTTTTAATCTATTTTTGATAACTATTTATCACTTCAGTCTACTCAATCAGGTGGTTACTACTTCATCGGGACCCATTCCCCTTCTTGTCACTGATGATTCTGGGATACCTTCAGTTTTTACAGATTTGGATAAAGCTCAAACATTAAATGAATATTTTGTATCTGTTTCAAATGTTACTGATGGCGGCAAGACTTTGCCACCTGTTATATCGCTGTGTTAACAGTATAACAAATGTCATTGTAACCGAAAAGGAGGTATCTGATAAGACCTTACCAGCAAACAAATCTAGTGGACCTGATGGCATTAACATGAGAGTGTTAAAACGAATTTGTACATCTATAGCTGAACCTCTTTGTTTGTTGTATAATATATCACTGAGTGACTGTATTTCCTACATTGTGGAAAACGGGTAATGTTACTCCTATTTTGAAAGAAGGAAATGCATCCCTCCCAACTAATTACAGACCTATTAGTTTAATACCTATCCTTTGGAAAATCCTTGAAAGAATAATGGTAAAGCATGTGCACGACCATTTCCATGAACATAACATTTTAAGTAAATTCCAGTCAGGTTTTACTGCTAGTCATTCTACTACATCTCAACATAGACATTTATCATAATATATGCTCAGTCCTAGATAATCACCACCTTTACTGTATGCTGTTTTGTGATATTTCAAAAGCTTTTACAGGGCATGGCATAAAGGTTTATTGCACAAATTAGAAAATGATGGTGTTCGTGGAAACGTACTTAGTTGGTTAACTAACTATCTATCTGGGCCCGGTTGTTCAATACTCGGTTATCTTAACCGCCGGTTAACTCCTAACGGCCGGTTAAATCCTTAACCGGCCGTTAGGTAACCGAACGTTAAATATGCGTTGTTCAAAACATGGTTAGTCATGCCGTTAGCTAACGTCGCCGTCAAAGTTTAACAGTGTGGTTAACGTCACTGGTTAGCTTCCATATATCCCATAGTTCCGTTTTCTGTTTACTTCCGGTTTACCAAAAATGGAAACGCAAAATGTCGCCTGCACCCCAAGGAAAAAGAGAAGTCGAAATTTCTCTGCTGACGAAGAGAATGTAATCCAGTCAATGGTTGAGGCCAACTCTATAGTTTATCATAGGCATGCGAATGTCGTAGCGTTACGAACGTTTTGTATTGGAACACAAGGTTCCAGCCGTTTGCATAATTTATATTTCAAAGACATATGATCCCAGCTCTGTGTGGGACTTACTTCAATTCCAGCAACAGAAAAGACATTTTAATGAAAAACTATAGCACAGCTATAGATAAAATATGATGAATCCATGAAAATAATATTAATATTAGAAGCATGTTGTCCGTGGATAGAAAATGTATAAATATTACACACAGAGTTACGCTTAGACGGCTACAGTCTTAATGAATCTTTGAATTCCCACAAGACCTATCGCTCACTTTTCACTCCTTAAATTGTCATGACTGTATGGCCAAGTCGTGAAGATGCTATCAATATCATTTATTAATTATTTGCCAAGTCTGTCAAAAATTGTAATGTATGAACACACATTGCCAAATCTTTTAACATCAAACAATATAGATGTTGTGTAATTAATACCATAGCTTTTATCTGAAATATGCATTCAATACCAATAGAAACTTAATATGTTACTAGCACCACGTGCAAGTAATCAAACTGTAATCGTACTATAGGCCCCAGGGCCAACACTGCTGAATAAAATCGATCTATTATCCGACCTTACTTTTGACAGGAATCTCATGAATAATACTGTGCAATATCGTCATTATCTGAACGCCTTCACAGACGCATATTCCGGAAAGATGTCTTGAAAAACATGAAGCTGCGTCTAATTTATAGATGAACATAATTTCCTCGATACTCATTAATCAGATGAACCTTCATTTAGTTCAATTCACAAGTGACTGCAGAAAATGCATAATTCTTGTTAATGACTTCACGGTCGGAAAACATATATTATATTTCATAAGTGTATTATAGAACGCTGCAACGATTCGGCAGAGAAATACTATTGTGCCATAGTATTCCTTATATGAACCTATCAGTGTATAACATTAGCATTCAGATATTGTTATAAAATAAGTTAAAAATTCCAAATATTATCGTGTAATATGACAAGAGATAGTGTTGTGTTCGCTGTGACAAAAAGGTTTCGATATTCAAATATAACATTTAATCAAAGTG
Source organism: Haliotis rubra (assembly GCF_003918875.1). NCBI lineage: Eukaryota > Metazoa > Mollusca > Gastropoda > Lepetellida > Haliotidae > Haliotis > Haliotis rubra. The sequence continues at coordinate 1,372,272 of NW_025767690.1, forward strand.
ACTACGAAGTAGGCCTGCATATCACTCACAACAGAAATAGATACATAATAATGTTATGTTTATTTTCCTACACATCAGTTGCGAGAGCAATGTTTATGCTAACTAAGTTTTCATCAATTAATACAGCATTTTTAAAAGATGATTTGCTTCAATTAAAACATTCGAAGAATGAAAAAGAAATTAGGCCTATTGCTGAAATGATTAGTAAAAATATAATTAAAATCCATCTATGGGAAGGGATGCCAGACGGACATATCAAAACAAAATCGGATAATTACTTGGAGTATAGACTTTCAAAAATAGCATATTAATTAACAATGATATCAGTTTTAATAAAATCACTAATAATTCTGAAACGTTGCCGATAAGCCTGGAATCGTGTTCAGATGTTTTCATAAATACACTCACACGAACGCCCAAGTGCACTTTGCGCCCTATTGGATAGTGTTTACAAAATCACGTTTCGCGAAGGCCGGTATTGAAACGCCAATTACATCACTTGTATTTCATATTCAGCGGCGACAAATGAATCACTGCATTCTAAGGCTGGGACGGGTACTCGGGTACTCGAATCCGGGTCGGGTACAGCTGGAATCGAGTCCTATTTCTAGGAATCGAGTATCCGGAAAGGGAGAGAGCTCTGTAATGACAAGGGCAGACAATAGCTTGTCTTTTTCATTTTGACGTAACACACATTTACATCATTGAGTGAGTGAGTGAGTGAGTTTAGTTTTACGCCGCACTCAGCAATATTCCAGCTATATGGCGGCGGTCTGTAAATAATCGAGTCTGGACCAGACAATCCAGTGATCAACAACATGAGCATCGATGTGCGCAATTGGGAACCGATGACATATGTCAACCAAGTCAGCGAGTCTGACCACCCGATCCCGTTAGTCGCCTCTTACGACAAGCATGGGTTACTGAAGATCCATATTCTAACCCGGAAATTCACGGGTTTTTACATCATTGGTATTGTCCGATTAATGGAGCATAGTTTTAATGACTGTAATTTATCTGTGCATGAGCAGTGAGTAGTTAAGTTACAGTAGCAGCAGGAACAAAACGTTCGTTGTTATAACGAGGAATGTAAGTAATGGTGTTACTCTCTATATTGGTTAAACAGACGTAAATTAAATAGCTTGAGGTCAGTTTTAATGTCTTATTACCAACTGTTCAAGTTTTCTACAATAATCTCTGTCAAATCGTGATTGAATATTCAGAAAGTTGACCCGAATGTATTTCTTACATTTCCGGGTACTCGATTCCGATTCGGGTACGTACATGCGGGTACTCGATTCCATTGTTTCCTACTCGTCCCAGCCCTACTGAATTCCTCATACATTTTAGAATCTAATTACAACTGGTCTTTTTGGCACCAATACCAAGTGTCTAGATAAAGTGAAACGAAAGATATTGGGGGTGGAAACAACTGCTGTGCTCGAAAGACAACACCTGTTTGAAATGTAAACAAAGAAAATTTCAGACTTTACACTGTGTAGCATTTTCTCAAATTTTCAGACACCCATTTGCATGGAAAGAGCATAGTAGCAAGCAAGAAATAGGAAATTAAAAATAGATACAATACAGGAATGTGATGTGTTTACACGAAACTGTCAAGTTTCTGTGCTGCGTGACGCCATGACTGACGCAAAATCACGCAGAACGACAACGGTAATAATCGGCATTTCTGGCTTCTTCTCTATCTTAAAATGGGAGTGTATTTGGCAATTTCTCTGAGGTGAAGGTCGGTAGAATAAGAGTATACACAATCACCATATCCCGCCGATTACACTTTCAGTATCATAATGTAATCGTTCGGATATTTTTTCATGAAACTAATTTAATTATCTACATGTAGCCTTGTTCAATATCATATCATACGTGGGTATAGGGTGTACGTGTTATATATCTTTGAAAGTGTTTGTTTGAATAATATTTACAGAAGAAATTCACACATTTAGTGTAGTAAAGCATATATAAACCTTTCCACAAGTGTTAAAAGATGAAACGTAGGCATCATGTACTTGTACAACATGTATTTTAGTTCCTATGATGTGCATAGATACAGTTTCGTATGTAACTCTTCGTCAGAATAATTTCCAATATCGAAGTCCAGTCCACGATACACCCTATCCTTTCTTTGCTGAACTGGCATCATGAAAGCAGTGTTAGCCATGAACGCCATTTGCGAGTTAACCACACTGTTAAAAAGTTAGCGGCGGTCCTTAGGTGTGTTAACTTAACGTCACGTTAACAGCCTGTTAAAAGTTAACAGAGTTTTGAACAACAAGATAACCCTCTGTTATTAGGTAACAGTCGGTTAAATGTACTTAACGGCTGGTTAAAAGATAACCGAGTTTTGAACAACCGGGCCCTGATAGACGACAGTGTGTCTCTGTTAATGGAACATTATGAAAAACTAAATGTTACTGCAGGGGTTCCTCAAGGATCTGCCCTTGGTTAATTTGTGTTCCTTGTATATATCAATGATTTACCTGGAAATTTACAAAATATCACAATAATGTTGGCCGATGACACATCAATCGGTGTTGCGGGAAAATATGTAAAATCCATAGAAGCAACTCTCAACTATGATTTAGCCCAATTGAATAAATGGGCAGAAAAGTGGTGTGGTGTGTTCTAACGGTTATATCTAGCATACTTTAAGACATAGAGGGGGTGGTGGTGGTTCTAACGGTTATATCTCAAATACATGTAGAGGCGGGAGGCCTAACGGGTATGAACAACAATAAAAACTTTCATGCATTTATGACCCACATTTTCGAACCTTTTATCAGTCTCTAAAAGGGAGCTGGCAATAGATTTTAATGAGCTTCGTCCTTCAAGCCTGAAAACCTTTTAATATGGTTGATTAATCCTTTGTCATTTATCAAAAAAGTAGTGAGGTTGTGCTTTATTGTTATAGATTTCTAAAATATATGGACACTATTGGGACGTTGGTAACTGTCATCAGACATTATTTGACGACATTTCTCATGGTTTGAATATAGCCGACTTTATAGAAGATAAATATCAGTTTACAACACAACTGCCTAAATCTTGGTATTTTCGAAACCAGAGAAGGGATATGCCGATATTTAGGTCGTTAACCTAGCATATTATGGTCACGAATATAATTTTCTATTTATTAACGAAGTCTTTAATTGCGGAAATTACGCGATAATCTACTTTCCAACAAAGGCAGGCTCCCCGTCATCGTTGTATTTAGAAGGCGGCTTCTTAGAAGCAACGTGACGTCATAATATTGTTCATGATGTCATGTCACCATGACAAAGTGATATTTTACCCGGTGCATATCGCATGAAAACAAATTATCCCCGATATGTTTGCCCTCGTATGTTATAAGCATTGTTATTATCATTCTTTGAGGTTAATGCCACCCGTTGAATTCTTTGTTGTATTTTGAGCGGTGAAACTAAATAAATGATTTCTTTGGTCTACCCATAACAATTAAGGTGTCAACTTCCACTGTATACCTTACAGAAAGAAGTTTTGACTTTACTTTGATAACGAGCACATCTGATCGATTCCTTGAAGCAAATGATGCAATTCAATATCATTTCTACATTTTATTTTAAATGCATCAATCAAATACAACAAATGAGTAGACAGATTGACTGCTATGTGGCAAGGAATAACCAGGCGCCAGCGATTTATGATATCCTTAGCAAATGTAACTTAAAATTCCCTCTCATAAAAATACAATAATATGTAGTAATATGATGAAGAAAATAATACGAACCAGGTTAAACTATGACAACGCAATATATGAATGTATGATCGAAACATAAATCATAATAAATCACATATGATTAAAACATTAAATTAACTTCAAATATGTCATTGCGTCAACATTGAAAATAATTCGAAAATGAAGAAAAGAAAAGTACATTTCAAAGCGTAAACAAACAATATCCTGTTATTTTGGGATATGCTATGAAGAACTTCAAAATGTAATAGAAATAACATTAAATTATTGAAAGCTATTGCTCGTAAAATATGTCCTTGCGTCAACATCGAAAATAACTCCATAATGAAAAACAATTAACTTTAATTTTCGAAACATACACAAATAATCTCTGGCTTTTTTAAGACGTGTCACGAATAATTTCACAGCTGGTAGAATTAACATGAAATTATAGAAACCATATGCTAACAAAAATTTGAAAATTAGTAATGACAAAGCGTTTGTCACAAACATATAGCTATTACCCCCGCCACATGTCGATATCTGAATGTCGCAATTATCCTCTGTCTGACCCTGAAAATTATGTAAACGTTACCGAAACTGTCATCTGATGCCTTGATACAAAATGCGAACAAATTCCATCCATTAGGTTTGGAGATATCGCAAGAATACTCGCTGTGACCTTGAAAATAATCCGAAGGTCACTGAATTCGACTGGCGTTAGACGATACTCCCAACGCATCTTGGTACTACCTTTAAGCAAAACATATTAATTCTGTCTTGTATTTTCGCACTAAAAAGTTAGACATGTGCAAAACACTTTTCACTGTGAACTTAAAATGAGCACAAGTTTCCCAATCAATTGGTGTTGGGGGGAATCCCGCCAATACACCTTGATATAAAATTGGATCAAAATCTATTAATACTTTCCTGAGTTCGCGGCTACCAAGCTTGGCATGTGCAAAACTGTTACACCTTCGCTGTGACCTTTAAAATGACCTCAAGGTCACTAAATTCAAGTGGTGTCGGTAAATCTCCAATCTCCAGTCAATAAACCTTGGTACCAAATTTGAACAAAATCCATCATTTCTTTCTCGAGTTCTTTCAGTAAACAGAATGGGGAGTCATTTGAACAAGCGATTGTAGTTTTGAAATTGCTTTTTTTGTGCAGTTTAATATCTAAGTTTGATTCTAGCCGACTTCTACCAATCTCAAACATAGCATATTTTGTTTCCTGAAGTTTGTGATGCATTTTATTGCAGATTTTACGTTTTTGGGAGTACCAAGCCAAGATACAAAGTCTCACAAAATGGGATCGTGAGGCTGCAACATAGCAAAACCAATTTGCTTGAGGCTGACAGATAATATGTAGAAAAATAAAACATAAAAACAGCTGCATTTGTATCATATTCTAGGTGAGGCTGACTACTATTTGAACGTCCCTCGTAGTTATACCCGTTAGAACACCCACCCACCTCTCCGACTCTACATGCATGCAAGTGTGTTAGATATACCCGTTAGAAACCCACCCCTACCCCCCCACCCCCACTTTATATGTATACATATCAAAACCTCAAAAGATATTTGCGAAAAGACATGATACAGAGGACAGTTTATATCGATTATATATCAGGACGAATATCATTTTCGTCATTTAGCTAAGATTTGTCAATTCATTCTTGGGTTATCGCGCTAACAATCTTTATATTGGCAAAACCCTCAGATTTTTGCTGTGACCTTGAAAATTATCTCAAGTCACTCCATTTCACTTGTGTCGGTGAATCTCGCCAATATACCTTGGTACCAAATTTGAACAAAATCCATCATTTCTTTCTTGAGTTATCGCCCTAACAAGCTTATTTGATGTATGAAATGCAACGAAAAACAAACACCCGCGTATTTACGAGTGATTAAAACTGTTATTACAATTTACGTAAATATTTATTACATTTTACCGCAACGAAAATTATTACAATTTACGTCAATTTTTATTACAATTTGCGTATTACAATTTACGTCAATTTTATTACAATTTACGTTTTATTACAATTTACGTCAAGTTTATTACAATTTGCTGCAAGTATTACAATGCGTTTATTACAATTTTCGTCGTAACATTATAGTTCGGTTCATAATTATTGAGAATTTTTCATGTCAGTTTGAACTCCTAGGTTTATTCATGAGCTCCACTGATGATGAAATTCTGCTATCAGTCCAAGGGAGGCAACTCTTCTTGTCTTTCTAGACATGTCAGATTAGAGTTACCTCCCCTGAAATTTAAACAGAGGATATTTTCCAAAACAATGTCCAAAATGGCTGCTGAAGAGAAAAGAAGGTTGGTTTTAGATGTGTACGATGGAGGTATCACTGATGTCCATACAATGTCAGAAAGAGCAGACACTCCTCTATCAACTGTGTACAGGGTTAAGAAGAATATTGAGAGTGGAACTGGAATTGAGCACAAGAAAGGGGCAGGGAGGCCCAGAAAATTGGAATTTGGAGATCGGGTCAGACTTGGTATTTTGGCTTCAAGTAAGAAAAGAGCAAGTATATCCAACATCAGGTATGAGATGCTAAATAGAGGCTCACCTTATGTTTCTAAATCCACTATCAGACGAAATTTAATTGATCTTGGATGGGAGAAAAAGAGGGGAATGCCGACTCCAGACATGAAAGACAGACATAAGGAAAACCGTGTTTTGTGGTGTCAGGACCATGAAAACTTTGACTGGAGTAACATAATTTTCACTGATGAAAGTTCAGTCTGGGTGTATCCTAATAATGTTAACATGTGGACAAAATCTGATTCAGCGCCGGCGTACCACAGGCCGAAATACAGTCCTACGTTTCATGTGGGGGGTGGAGTGTCGTTACTGGGAACAACTCCTTTGTGCGTGTTTGGGGGAAATTTGACTAGTGAACGGTACACAGACATTCTTGAGAACTTTCTTCTTCCAAATGCAGGAGTCTTTTATGGGAATGACTGGATTTTGCAACAGGACAATGACCCAAAACACACAGCAAAGCACTCTAAACAGTGGTTCCAAGAGAAAAACGTGACATTGCTCCCATTTCCCAGCTACAGCCCGGATCTGAATCCCATTCAGAACATTTGGGGGATGATGAAGGAGAATGTCAACCAAAAGGGACTCACCAAACTTGAAGACATGAAGAGAGAGGTAGTGCGATATTGGGACAGTATCCCCATGAAACTCTAACCTCTCTGATAGAGAGTATGCCTACCCGCATTAGACTGTGCATGGAAAGTAACGGGGATCTGATAAAATATTAATTTCATACCTGCAGAAACCCACAGGGTATGTACAAGTATTGAATACTGAGTAATTTCAGATTTCACTCATTATTTGCTTTTTAGTAATGTTCATGGGATTCTCAATAATTATGAACCGAACTGTAGCTACCTTCGACCGTCGTGAAATATACGTTTAAAATATACATAATATATATTTTATGGTAACCGGCGTGATGGTGGCGGTTTTTAGCAATTAGTGTTGTTTTGCACGCAAATGGAGATTTTGGCATTGTATCATGTTGGGAATGGTGACAATAAAAAAGGACGTGTACTGCACAGCTGATCGAAATGTGGTTGGGTTTTGGTTGTTGATTATGGAACTGTTGTGAATTCTGGGAAAACTGTTTTTCTCCTACGAAAACCGGATGTGTTGGACTTATTCGTAGTGTCGGAGTCCACATCGTCCCCCTTTTGCAGCAATAACTATTTATGAAGGAAAAATGTACATGTACACAGAGGAAATGATCTGCCCCTCGAAAAAGGAAATAAGACCAAATCTATTAGCAAAAAGACGTATTATCACATTTACAAACCATAATATGATCAATATTAACAAATCACATCGCTCAGGCTTTATCTCGACCATACAGCGATTTCTTAGTATACGATATGTAGTCAGGTATATTTTATTGTTGAACATTCCTTTCGATTCAAAATGGGGAAACTATACATTTGTGAAGAAAACAAAAATCATAGTCTTTAAAAAGGGAGGTAAACTTTCTAAAAAAGAAAAGTGGTTGTTTAATGGTATACATCTAGACTGTGTTAGCTATTATAAATATTTGGGATTGTATTTTACCAATGGTTTGTCTTGGAACATGCATGTCAAATATGCTTCGCTCCAAGCGCAAAAGGCACTTATTGGTATTATGAAGACAGTAAATACACTTGGAGATATTAGTTACAAAACCTTTTTAAAGATTTTTGATGCAAAGATAAACCCAATTTTGACGTACGGAGCAGAAATCTGGGGATTGGCAGACTTTCATCAAATAGAAAGAATACACTTGTATGCATGCAAGAAATATCTTGGTGTTAAATTGAATACAGTTAATGCAGTAGTTTACGGTGAATGTGGCAGATATCCAATGCACTTGTTTACAAGCATAAAAGTTGTCAAATATTGGTTAAAACTGTTAAATATGCCTTCATATCGGTTACCGAAAAAATGTTATAATATGATGTTATTGTATGATGAAAATGGACAAAGAAATTGGACATCTCATGTTAAGAACTTCTTATTCTCTATTGGCTTCGGAAACGTTTGGAATGCACAATATGTAGAATCACATACGTCATTCATTCAGTCGTTAACCATAAGACTTAAAGACATATATCTTCAAACATGGTGTGAGAAAATATCTTTGTCAAGTAAATGTTTTTACTATTCAAAATTTAAAAAAGATTTATTCAATGAAGTATACTTATCATGTGTTAATATAAAGAAATTTAGGCGATCACTAGCAAGATTCCGATGTTCATCCCACGATTTATTGATTGAAAGCGGCAGATATAAAAATGTTAAAAGAGAAGAGAGAATATGTACACGTTGTCGTTTAAATGAAATTGAAGATGAATATCACTTTCTCCTCATCTGTCCATCATATAATTCAATACGTTGTAAATACATTAAAAGATATTACTATATCCATCCAAGCATCATAAAATTCTCTACCCTTATAAGCAGTAAAAATCAAAATATATTACAAAGTCTTGCCATGTTCATCAACATTGCAATGTTGTATAGAATAAAAGTTTTATCACTGTAATGTAAATATATTTATTTATGTAATTCCCCATTATATATGTATATGTATTAAAGGCCTGTGGCCTCTTCAGTACGAAATAAACATTGAATTGATCACGAATGCTTGAAGTACACCTACCAAAATATCGTTTTAATATTCTGCAAGCCATGTTTAGTAGTACGCGGTGGCCCAGTTCGGCTTTTCTTGGCCTTTGGGCAATCACCAGATTTCAATCCCTTGGAACCGAGAGTAAACACTGTCTTCCTAGCTCTAAATATCCGTATAAATGTTGGAAATTCTGTATGTGCAACAGCGTCATGTTCAGAATACAGAAGTGCTGTTAATATGTTCGACGTTTATCTTGGCTTTGGCATAAACATGAACAACACACCTTATCTTACCTCACACATAAATGTCGCTTTCTGATTGGCTGAGCGCTCTTCTATTATTTTCAATGTACCCCGCTTACAAGCGAGTAACATTTCAATGTACCCCGCTGTCAATGGCAACTCATTTGGTACTTCGTGGTAATAATTCTTTATCTCGAATAACATTGAATCACGTATGATGTACGGAAATTACCGATGTTTTGCGAATGCAAATCGATGGAAGGGAGATAACTCTAAATATTTTTTTGGTCAGCAAAATCTAGCGATGGCTACAAAAAGATTTGTACCCGTGCTTCAAACAATTTAAAATTAACATTAAGGTGTTCGGTAAGATAAATACGTTGTTCACTGGTCCCTAGGGGCCCATGGGTTGATATACCCTCGATGTTTGTTTATGTTCCCTTCGAGGAACCCATGCCCCCCTCGTGACCAGTGAACAACTTATAATATACATACAGTCCATATTTGCACTTGAGCAAATTTACATTTGCATCTGCTCCAGACATGATTCAGATTTGCTCCTGGTGAAATGTTTACACATGTTCACATGCCAGGTACACTAATGAATGTATTATACAGACGCTTGCAAATATACACATATGTTTGTTGTAACAGGAACGAGTGGTCAGGCTTGCTGATTTGGTTGACACATGTCATCGTATCCAAGTTATGTAGATCGATCTCAATGCTGTAGATCACTGGATTCACGGGGCCAGACTCGATTATTTACAGACCGTTGCAGTATAGCTGAAATATTAAATTGTTAAACATCAAGAAACAAAACGAGTGCATTTTAACAGGGTATTGATGACGTGATGACTAATTAAGAGCATAGGAATACTTATTCATCCATGACAAATGTTTACGTTTAAGGAATAAACATGGATGATCCAGATTCGACATGGTATAGGGTACCTTGATATACTGATTGTTGCGCAAACAGCAAACTGACTTAACATTTGCTGATAAATATATTTAGCTTCAAATGGCAAAAATAACCGAAACAGACAGACGGGTCTCCATCCATTTGACCATAGGACATTAGTGCAAGAAGGAGTGAGTGAGTAAGTATGGTTTTACACCGCTTTTAGCAATATTCCATCAATATCACGGCGAGGAACACCAGAAATGGGCTTCACACATGGTACCCATGTGGGAAATCGAACCCGTGCTTTTGGCGAGACGAGCAAACGCTTAGACCACTAGGCTTCCCCACTGCCCAGTCCAAGAAGGAAAGAGTGTAAGTAAGTTTATCACAATCACGATGTAACCTTGTATCGATGTTACACGATGTATCGCAAAGAGCGAGGAGAGGAAAACGAGCTGGTAATGACAAGCGCTTATTAGGTTTTGTTTTCAGGTGAAGGGTTGACTTGATATGATATCACACTTTTATGTAGAGATAATCCAACTCAATTGGTAGAATCGAGAATCAGATTATATACAAGAGCCTGCGTTGTAACTGATGATGAAGACAATAATATCGTTCTGTTACTCTCTTTCTCTAACAGAGGACTAAGGCATACCAGAGAAACAGGTTGATGTGCTTGCAATGATACTATAGAAACCTCTCTTACACCTACACTCATTATCCAATACTGGATCTTTAAAGAGAGGTGAGTTAGTGAGTTTGATTTAACTGGAATCGTGTTATAGCACGTGTATAACTTCTCTGAGAGGCATTTAGAATTTGGAGTACAAAGGAAGGATATGAATATATAGAACCTATGCCGAAACGTCATTCCTGTTGTTATATCGAAGTTCTTCATCCATGTGTTCTTATCGTTCTTGAAGTGATGTGTATGGAAATCCCCAACTGTTCAACAATAACTACTAACAATAAAATACTCACGGAAATACAAATAAAATTATTTTGGCGTTTATTTCGTAGTTTTGAACACAACTAATGTTTGATTGTTAAATATTCTATGACTTAGTTTTGTTTTGAACACTTTTTGTAAAATCATCCGAAATAGATGAGTTTACACTAAAGCAAATCGTGTTATTTTCACCCCTTGAAATTTCATCAAAGTCAAAATGTACGTTTCTAATGCAAACTATAGTATGCAAATGAGATGTGCTCTCCAAAGGTTCGCGTCCATAATATATTTTATGAAAAATCTCATATACCATTTATCCTTTATTTCTTGTTCCTTTTTCCTTTACTGATATACACAATGATTGATTTAGGGATTTTCTCGGTGCTTTTTCATGCCTGTACTCTGAAAGTTAACTATTTTTACGAGTTCAATCATGGCTTTGATTCTCAATTGCTCAGTTGCGATGGCAACGCAAGTGCAAATGCATCTTCCCGTCTAAACAGTGCTGCAGGTAGTTGTTGCCAACCATTGTTGATTATGACGTAAGTTATAATATGTTTTGTTTATAATATGAACATTTGTGTTAGTTTTACCTGTAAAATAGTATTTTGAATGATGATTTTTTACCTGTAAAATAGTATTTTGGATGATGACTAGAGGACCAAATTAAAAGCTTTAGTTGGGACAAGCATAGTTATTTTAACATTTCAATGAAGTAATAACCAAATAAACGCAAAAAATCATGTTTTTTCTATTTCCGTGAGTACTTAAAACCCGTCTTGAAAAGATCGATATCGCAATGTGATTAATTTGCAGAAGATACTACTTGTGTTCTGGACGGTTCAGAAAGATAATAATAATAATAATAATAATGTCCACTTGTATGGCGCCGTTTCCACACACTAGTGTATGCTCATGGCGCCCCTTGTGTACAGCTAAAAAAAAACTGCAGCAATTGTAAAAGTCATTCGTAATATTTCCTGAAAAGATGGGTCTGCAATGAAGATTTGAATAAGTCAAGAGATTTTGCTGTTTTGATGGTTATGGGAAGACTGTTCCACAGTGAAGGAGCAGCATAGCTGAATGATCTGTGACCATAGTTCTTGAGATGTTTCTTTGCCACCCTGCAGGTACTGAATTCTTTGCTCGGTTCTCTGGGTTAAAGGTTCATATCAAGAAAACAAGATTAATATGGAATGGCTGAAGGAAAATCCAACTGGAAACACATAGGCTCCCTGTTCAGTGTTATTATATGTTGAAATTTCTTGATGACTCTGGAAGGAAAACCTGGACTACCTATATAAAAAATATTTTATTTAAATTGGGATGTTGGTAATAGTAAGATATACATGCAAAGATTTAAGCTTCGTCTGTCAGATTATCTTAAACAGGCATGGCATAGCTCTGTTGAAAGTCTCTCCGATTCCTGTACCTATAAACATTATAAGTCATTGCTAAAAGTAGAAACTTACTAAACATTACCTATTTCACCATACTTTAAATCTCTGTTAGCCAAATTTAGATGTGGTAACTTTGGATTAGCTATCGAAACTGGAAGATATACTGCTATACCCATGGAAGAAAGAGTTTGCATTTTCTGCAGGAGTAATAATAATTTAATATCTGCTGAAGATGAAATCCACATATTTTTTTTCTGTAAGTTGAATAATGAACCAAGAAATAAGTTTATTTCCCCTTTTGTCGAATGTTTTGACAACCAATAAAATTTTGTTAATATTGAAATATAATATGATTGTATCATTCTGTAACTTCTTGAAATGTGTCAGCATAATCAGGAAATCCTACATTCGTTGATTGCATCTTTTATGTGCGCTTAAACTATTCAATGACAAATGATTGTATATATTGAATAAAACTGTCTGTTTGTATGTCTGTCAATTGTTCGCAGCCCGGGGATTTTCTGACGAATAGCCCTTTAACTTTGAATTATTTTACTTGTTTTGAAGATTGATATAACTTTATCTTACTATTACTGAATACGATCGTAAAATATCGCATTATTGAAAACATCCAATATATTGTGCCGATGCCTAGTTTCGAGCTTGCACCCATTCCTTTACTATCTTGGCGGTTTTACCCACTAGGCTACGAAGGATCGCTGTAAAGAATGAGATTGTTTGTCAGTATGAACCAAGTGATCCTCACATGACGGGTATTGCGGGTAGCGCATGTGCACGACACGAGTAGAGCAGGCAAAGCACGTGCATTACGTGCAACCAGTCGCATCCCAGTTGCTTTCAACAGTAAATACCAAATATTAAAATTATATCTAAAGTACACCTTCGGTCGGTCCGATCCTTCCCTAGTACACCGTTTAATTCATTTGGAAACACGATTAAAAGCAAATATTTGATATGGTTTTTTTAATCTTCTCTTTTCTATTGAGCTCCTGGGTGCCGTACACAATGCCATACAGTCGTAAGTGGTAGATGTAAAACTCCAGATCGTACATCGTCTGTGGGGGCACGTAGTGAAAGGATATGGCGTAGACAGAAATATTGTCTGTACCCAGAAATACATAATTATTTGTGAGATCTTTAGATTTAGCCAATAATACTTAGATATCGACCTTCATTTTATACCTAACAGTCTCGACTTATTCATAATTCTAGGCTTTTGGTTCGTCGTAAGAACTCATTATGACATTAACATTATACCAGATTGTCACAAACAGGGTGGGTCTATATTTACCTTTATTGTGGACCAGTGGATATACAAGAACAGAAAACGTAACAGTACTTTATATGAGTAGTGTAAATGTTATGTCATTGAAAATCTAAAACTGCTACTTCTTAATATGTACGGTTTAAGATTTGATCTGTTTTTATAGTTGAAAATATATTTTTGGCTGACATGATCTAGGCTGCTCCAGGCATGCATAGAATTAGCCCATGCATATGACCCCATTCTTTGCTGAAATGTAAACAAACTCTCATCGTGTATGTATCATTATGAAAAGATAATGCAGAACCTCATGATGAAAACGTTGATCAAATATACATAATCTGACTCTTGTCTCCTTAAGGCCGAGAACCGCATATGTGCGACAAATTAATCAGCTCCTCACAGCGAGAGCCGCATATGTGCGCCAAAAGAAAGCACATATTTTTCAGCGAGTGACGCACATGTGCGTCTTACTTTTTTTATCGCAATATACCAATTACTTCAACCAATTTAGTAGTGCTGAGCAAACTTTAGCATTTCTTACGAGAGATGCTGCCTTTAGTGTTGACTACAGGAAGTATTTGGAGTGTTTTGATATCAATTACTAATCATTATCATAGACTTATACATCGTGTAATGCCTGTATATAAACTGAGTGCCAGAAGAAATGTTACACCTCTTAACATTAGAATATCCTAAAATGTTATATGGATAGAAGACTTTGGTTTGGTATGTTTTAACAACCAATCATGTAACTCTATTGAGTCAAAACATCAGACTGAGGAATTATTTGATAATTAGGATATCGACATGTTTGTTTAGGTGGGGTCCATTGTCCTATTTTCAATCATGTAAAAATTCAAATCAAAAGTGTAAAAAAACAGTTAAAAATGGATCCAAAAGATATTGTTTATGATGATAATGCATGCACACTCACAAAGAGTGATAAAGTTGGGTTTTGGATATGAAAGAATGGTTGTTTACCGTAAGGGACCCAATGCTGAAATTGGATTTTTGTCTCTTTAAAACACATTCCAACAACTTGAGGTTTAATTTTTGGATCATCATGACTTTCGACTGTTTCAGGAAGAGTCGTCAAACGGGAAAAGAGTAATTTTTTTCCCTTAGATACTGTAAAATTTTGCCTGTTTCTGTCCTTGTATAAAGAAGCATAACGCCAAAACGTACCCATTGTAACTTCACCTTGCATGAAATGCACGTGAAAACTGTTGGAAACGGGTATATAAGGCCCCTAGATATATCATTTCACACCATACATTCACTACAATGCCGAGATTAACAGCAGAAGAGCGGGAGAGGGCCATTGGAATGCTGCAGACTGGGTCGACTGATCGGGAAGTGGCTGCTGCATTCGGGTGTCATCGCCTCACCATTCTAAGGCTGCGTCAGAGATTCCAGAATACTGGCACAACTAGACACAGACCCAGACGCGGGAAGCCACCAGTTACAACCCCTAATGAAGACCGCTACCTCCGTCAACTCCACCTACGGAACAGGTTTCAAACAGCCACTGCGTCTGCTAGTACAGCTCTTGGACGCCGAATAAGTCCCCAAACAGTGAGAAGAAGACTCCAACAACACGGACTGAGGCCACACCGGCCGATGCAAGCAGTACAGCTGACACGCCAACATCGACAAAACAGGGTTGCTTGGGCCAGAAATGTCAGACGTTGGCAGAACCAAAATTGGCAGAGGGTGCTTTCTTCTGACGAAAGCCGGTTCCAGCTGCACAGGGCGGACGGGAGAATACGGGTCTATCGTCGCCGGGGTGAAAGAGAGGCACGCTGCTGTGTACAGGAAGTCATACCCTTTGGAGGAGGCAGCGTTATGGTTTGGGGCGGTACACGCGGCGACACGAAATCCAACCTTGTTGTGATCGACGGCAACCTCACCGCACAGAGGTACATCAACAGGTTCCTACAGCCAGAGGTCCTCCCATTCCTCCAGCAGAATCCTAACACCCTCTTCCAACAGGACAATGCTCGTCCTCTAGCCAGACAGACGTTATAGTTTCTCAACGCCAACAACATGCAGATTTTGCCTTGGCCTGCCAGATCGCCGGACATGAACCCTATTGAACACCTCTGGGATTACATCGATCGTCGGATCCGGTTACGTCAGCAGCAGCCACATACACGTCAACACATTATTGCTGCTCTGATGGTTGAGTGGAGGCAGATTCCAGCTGCTTTCATCCGACGTTTGACGTATTCTGTGAGGCGGCGAGTTCAGGCATGTTAGAATGGCAACGGGGGTCATACCAGATACTAATCAAAGAGAGTATTTAATTAAAATCTTGCTTTTTCAATGTGTCTTTTGTTTTTTGTGATTGATCGAAAACGGAACAATGGATACCACTCTGACTCACATGGGTTTTGCACAGTCATAAGTGACTTATACAAAAACATCATCAGTTACTCTTCTCATGAAATGAAGAATCTGTATGACACACACAAATCGGTTCTCTAACTTGAAATCGTTGGGAAAATATTTACATATGAAGAGGTGTAACATTTCTTTTGGCGTTCAGTTTATATAAAGCTTTAAAATTTCAATTCTGTTTTCAACAATGGTGTAATGCCTGAAGCTTGGCTAGTTGGTTACATAAAGCCAATTTATAAAAACAAAGGAGACCCTGCTGAACCATGTAACTATATGGGAATTTCTTTAATGAGTTGTTTATGAAAGCTTTTCAACTCCATTTTAAGTGCACGAATGCAAAAGTATTCATACAAAATTCATTTAATAAGTAAGTAACACACCGGCTTTAGAAGTAAATATTTCTCGATGGATCAAATTAACGTTCGGAAATGATTAATTGACTTCGTTGTGTTTTCGTTGATTTCAAGTACAGCTTTTTTTTATACTGAAGCGGCCTTTGGTATAAATTAATTCAGAGTAATATCGATGGAAAATATTTCTGCATCATAAAGAATATGTAATGAGGTATACAATCTAGAGTTGTACATGATGTGAGGTGAAATTGGGTTTAACGTCGTGCTTAAGAATATTCCGCTCATATGACGACGTGCATGCGTGTGTATGTGTATGTGCAGCTGCTTGTACTAGCCCAGACTGAAGCTGGTTTTATAGTGCTAACCCACTGAGATACCATGCCGCAGTGAAGCATGAATACCCCACTCAGACACATTATACTGACTCCGAGCCGACCAGTCCTTGTTGTACCCATTAATGCCGAGCGCCAGGCAGGGACCATGTACCTGATGTAGTAACCAATGCCTTCCCTTGTAAGATTGGGATTAGACAGGGTGAAAATCTATCTCCTTCCTCTTTGCTTTGTATATAAATGATCTTGAGTGTTTCCTTTATGAACATGATGTACCTGGCCTCGGACATGTAAATAGGCTTATTGAGGACCAGCTTGGTATCTTTATGAAATTGTTGATATTACTTTACGGTAGTACTTTACGCTGACGATACTGTCATATTAGCTGAAACAAGTGATGGACTGCAAAAATCTTTGAATGTATTTGACCATTATTGTTAAGAATGGAAATTAAGTGTGGCTTTAGAAAAAGGAAAAAACAGAGGTTGTTATATTTTCAAAAGGATATTGTAAGACGAAATGCAACTTTACGTTAAGTGGTACATCTGTTGATATTTCAAATGAATATCTGAATCTTGGTGTACTTTTCACTGGTAATGGTCCGTTCGATAGAGCAATCAAAAGCATTCGTCAACTTGATATTCCAATAGACTGCCAATTGAAATTGTTTGATGACCTTGTTAAATGAATTCTTCTCTGTGGCGCAGAAGTTTGGGGGTTTAAAATGTTATCATCATCGGACGTGTCCATCTTAAAGTTTGTAAATATGTTTTTAACGTGACTTAACTTGGTTTTAGGGGGGTGGTTAGAGCTGAAATGAATGTACTGGTCGGAATGGGTGGGTTTTCTGTAGACCGTGGTTTGGATCTTGTTGCAGGGGTCCCATGGGGTCCCCTCTTTCCCCCATTCTTACTGAAATCTACATGACCCATTTTGAAGAAGAAGCCCTGGCCTCCTCTCCCATCCAACCTGTGTGCTGGTATAGGAAGGTGGGTGACATCTTTGTCGTCCTCAGAAAAGACCAAGATCCCACCTCACTACTCCAGCACCTCAACACCCAACATTCCAGGATCAAGTTCACCATGGAGACAGAGAACGACAACAAACTCCCCTTCTTAGATGTCCTTATTTCCAGAGACCCCTGCAACAAGATCCAAACCGCGGTCAACAGAAAACCCACCCATTCCGACCAGAACATTCATTTCAACTCTAAACCAACCCCCAAAAAAAATCCAACAAAACAACCAAGTCTGGTGTCATCTCAACCCTGACAAGGCGCGCCAGGTAGATTTGCGATGACTTTCAGCATGAGCTTAATCACCTACAACGTATCTTCACCAACCTCAGCCAGTATCCCACCAACCTAGTCAAGAGGACCATCTCCATCACGCTCCAGGCCAAACCCTAATTGACGAAGCATGAAGCCGCCACCATTAGGATTACCCTTCCTTATATTGGCAAGACCTCCCACCAAATCAGCAGACTTCTCAAGCACCAAGCAGGTATCGACAGCATCTTCTCTGGCTCTCCAACCCTCAGGACCATTCTCCAGACTAATGGGCGTAATCCACCCCTCCACTAAGCAACCCCCCAAAGGAGTGATTTACAAGATTTACTGTGAATGTGGTGATTCTTATATAGGTGAAACCTCCCGTCCCGTTGACACCCATCATAAAAGAACACAAAACCTCTACAGCTAAGGCAGACAGCAAATCAGCCCTCTCAGATCACCAGCAAAAGTTCCCTACCCATCAAATCCAGTTTGACGAATTCGAAGTCCTATCAACCAATAATCAGGACTTTACAAAAAGAAAACTGTTGGAAGCCATCGAAATCCGCCGCCACAAACCTTTGATCAACCGTTACCAAGGATACTACATCCCATCAGCCTATGCAGAACTAATCAAACTATAGACCATCAATAGCACCCTGTCTATTTGTTGTTACTACTTAATCCCCCTGTTTATTGGCTTCATCACTAGTGCTATTTGTTGTTTTTAGTCCCTTACTGGCCTCTTCCAATTATATACTCCGAAACGCTGTGTTTCTCCTATTGTATATTCTTGAAGGAGTAAGGATATACTCCGAAACGCTGTGTTCCTCCTATTGTATATCCTTGAAGGAGTAAGGATATACTCCGAAACACTGTGTTCCTCCTATTGTTCCTCTTATTGTATATCCTTGAAGGAGTAAGGGTATACTCCGAAACGCTGTGTTCCTCCTATTGTTGTTCCTTGAAGGAGTAAGGATATACTCCGAAACGCTGTGTTCCTCCTATTGTATATCCTTGAAGGAGTAAGGATATACTCCGAAACGGTGTGTTCCTCCTATTGTTCCTCCTATTGTATATCCTGGAAGAAGTAAGGATATACTCCGAAACACTGTGTTCCTCCTATTGTTCCTCCTATTGTATATCCTTGAAGGAGTAAGGATATACTCCGAAACGGTGTGTTCCTCCTATTGTTCTTCCTATTGTATATCCTTGAAGGAGTAAGGATATACTCCGAAACGCTGTGTTCCTCCTATTGTTCTTCTTATTGTATATCCTTGAATGAGTAAGGATATACATTGAAACGCTGTGCTCCTCCTATTGTTCCTCTTATTGTATATCCTTGAAGGAGTAAGGATATACTCCGAAACGCTGTGTTCCTCCTATTGTATATCCTTGAAGGAGTAAGGATATACTCCGAAACACTGTGTTCCTCCTATTGTTCCTCTTATTGTATATCCTTGAAGGAGTAAGGGTATACTCCGAAACGCTGTGTTCTTCTATTGTTGTTCCTTGAAGGAGTAAGGATATACTCCGAAACGCTGTGTTCCTCCTATTGTATATCCTGGAAGGAGTAAGGATATACTCCGAAACGCTGTGTTCCTCCTATTGTTCCTCCTATTGTATATCCTTGAAGGAGTAAGGATATACTCCGAAACGCTGTGTTCCTCCTATTGTTCTTCTTCTTGTATATCCTTGAAGGAGTAAGGATATACTCCGAAACTCTGTGTTCTCCTATTGTATATCCTTGAAGGAGTAAGGATATACTCCGAAACACTGTGTTCCTCCTATTGTTCTTCTTATTGTATATCTTGAAGGAGTAAGGATATACTCCGAAACACTGTGTTCCTCCAATTGTTCCTCCTATTGTATATCCTTGAAGGAGTAAGGATATACTCCGAAACACTGTGTTCCTCCTATTGTTCTTCTTATTGTATATCCTTGAAGGAGTAAGGATATACTCCCAAACGCTGTGTTCCTCCTATTGTTCTTCTTATTGTATATCCTTGAAGGAGTAAGGATATATTCCGAAACGCTGTGCTCCTCCTATTGTTCCTCCTATTGTATATCCTTGAAGGAGTAAGGATATACTCCGAAACACTGTGTTCCTCCTATTTTACCTTATTGTATATCCTTGAAGGAGTAAGGATATACTCCGAAACACTGTGTTCCTCCTATTGTTCTTCTTATTGTATATCCTTGAAGGAGACCCGGTACATATTTAGTTGTGTCGTTGAACCAATGAAACTGTTTGAGTGGAATGTATTGGCCGATATGGTAAAGGTATGTATGATAGATCACCGCGAGTGGATCAATGTCCTCATGCTCATGATCATTGTCCACTGTCATGTTGCTCTTTACACCAAATGAAATTTGTTTCTAACGATAGTCCAAGATGGGTATTCTTTAGCACTGACGTTATACATTTACCTACGTTCGCATGAAAATGTACTAATGTGTGGTAACAAGGTACGTACATGGTGAAATGCTCCGTGTGTGTTTGTGTGTCTGTGTGTGTGTGTGTGTGTGTGTCTGTGTGTGTACGTGTGTCTCTCTCTCTGTGTGTGTGTCTGTGTGTGTACGTGTGTGTGTGTGTAACTAATCATTTGCTTTTGCTTTTTTTTTGGCTTATAGCAAGAGTTTTAAATTGTGTGTAATATTCATATAGCCCATGTTTTAATTTGTACTTAATATTGTTGTAGCACCCGTTATTTTTGGTGTTCTTACTTCCCCATCTGGCCTCATCCAATTATGTGCCACTTATTGTTCAATTACATACTGTTCTTAATGTTAATCGGAAGTTTCTCACAACATACTATACACGTATCATTCTAACTACTTGGTTGTAGTCACTTTTAGCTTGATAGCGATGTAAGAATCTATACCAAATCGTCGCTCGATGCAATAAAGACGATTTCTTTTTATAAAGTTGTATGCTTCATTACTTTGAAGTACTATAGAACAGTATAACACGTACATAATAATTTTGAACATAATAATTGTAGACAATTCATTGTGATACAATACAATACACTATGATGGTATAATTGAAAAAACAATTGGAACACTATGGAATATTTGAAAATATTGGGGTGTTTTAACACATAAATCTATGTATTTTCAACGTTTGAGGTGAGGAGAAATGGGACTGCGTTTGAAATGTTTTAATAGCATGCCCACTGACATCCTATGTGTGGCCACAGTTTAACATGGACACCCCAGTCAAAGACAACTGATTCATCCCCCGAATGACCAACTCCAGGCAGAGTAACAACAAGTAGCATCTTTTAACATGGATTGGTGTGGCGTGGCTCGGGAATCGAAGCACCGACCTTTCACAGTGCGGGTAGATGATCTATCCATTAGAACAGAGACAGTAATGCATGTACGAAAGAGCGTAAGTAATTTTTTATCACAGTCTGGCTATAACCGTAATGATCTCGCCAAGGGCGAGGAGAGGAATAACTGATAATTGACAAGTGCGTATTTTCAAGTGTGTCAAACGTTCCATGCTTATTTGTTTTTGTCTTGAGGTGAACAGCTGACTTGTTATGGCGTTACACAGAAATACAGAGACAAAACAACTCAATCGGCAGAATCGAGAACTATCTTTATATAGATGAACATGATGCATGCAGTTTTACCGATGATGAAGACAATAATTTCACTCGTTTACTCTCCTCGCACAGAGGACTAAGATATACCAGAAAAACAAGTTGATGTGCTTGTAATGGTACTGTATGAGCCTCTCTTAAACTGTTACATCTACACTCATCACTCAACATGTTGATGAGGGGCGGTGGGGTAGCCTAGTGGTTAAAGCGTTGGCTCGTCACGCCGAAGACCCGGGTTCGATTCGCCACATGGGCATAATGTGTGAAACCCATTTCTGGTGTTCCCCGCCGTGATATTGCTGGAATATTGCTAAAAGCGGCGTAAAACTAAACTCAGTCAGTGATGTTGATGAGTGAGCGAGTTTGATTTCACTATAATCGTGTTAAACACTGCATCTACCTCTTTGATAGGCATTTAAAAGTTGAAGTACAAAGAAAAGATAAGAATATATAGAACCTATGCCGAAACGTCATTCCTGTTGTTATAAGGAAGCTGTTCATCCATGTATTCTTATCCTTCTTTAAAGTGATGTGGATGGAAATCCCGAACTGCTCAACAATAACTAAAACCTGTCTTGCGGAGATCGATATCACAGTGTGAACAAGTAAGTAGTTTAATAGAAGAACAATGGAAGAAGTTACAGCTGTCAGACAGTGTTGATTACTCAAATACAGAGGGGCCGTTCTTTGTGACACGTAGTAAACAATATCGGAAACACGTTGAATTTCTTTGTTCCGCCATGCGTGACACATGTAACATGTGGAACATGCTTCCCTATGTCAGTATAATAGTGCCATAGTGCCTTAACGTAATCATATCGATTTGTTATATCACCATAAAAACTTTATACACGATTAGTAGTATAATATTGTTTCATGCAATTGGAGACATACGAACAACACCAAATTACTTGATGGAGCATTCCAGTCGAACAAGACATAAGTCGAATGGCCGTTCTCTGTGTCACTTCACTTATGTGTTGATCTCCTGAGTTCCGGGTTTCACCTTCTCTATTCTGTTGAGCTCCTGAGTGCCGGACACAATGCCATACGGTCGTAAGTGGTAGATGTAAAACTCCAGATCGTACATCTTCTGTGGTTTCACGTAGTGGAAGGATATAGCGTAGTCGGAGATGCTGTCTACACCCTAAAATATATAATGATAATGTGAGCTCGTTACACTAAGCCAATAAATACTTACATGTCGACTTTCCTTCTATACCTAACAGTCTAGAATTAACAAAATTCTAGCTATTTGAGTCGTAGATAAAACTCGTTATGACATCAACTTTAAACCGATTGTCATAAAGAGGGTGGATATATGTTTACTTCTATTATGGACCATTTGATATACAAGTGTGGAAAAAGTCACATTGTTGCATACAAGTGGAGGTATGTCTTTAGAAATCTAAAACTATTACTACTAATATGTATTGTTATATCTTTTGAGGTTTAAAGATTTGTTAATTTTTTATCATTGAAAATACGTTTTGCTTGATATGATCTAGGCTGCCCGAGGCATGCATAGAATTAACCCCATTCTTTCTATATATCAAACCCCATGATATTTGTAGGATTATGAACCTTTCTTTCATAAAACAGAGATACTTTTTAAAAGCTTTGATGAAATACACATCATCCAACTGTGCTCTTTCAGTGCATCAAATCTTTGTATTCTTGTGTAATAAATGTCACAGGCTAAAATCTGTTTGTCACTAACACTGCACCATACTTTCCAGCACTCTCACTGATGTTGGTGTAAACAGCCCACCTTACTTGTGGTCTGACTGGAACATCCTGGGCTTTGGCACATGCAGTCCCTGCAAATGTTGCAGAGGCAGGTCACATGACTGCTCTCTATAAAAACTATATGTGCCAGAGGCCAGGCACACACCATGTCAGGCAACAACTTTAACATGTTGTTAAACAGGTATGTTGTGAATTTGGAATGATAGTTGTATTTAAGTATGCAAAAGGTATTTATTTCTCAGGTATGAAGTATATTCAACATGATATTAAACAATGTTATGGGGAATTGCCAGTGATAAAATTAATTGTTCAAAATACAATTAATTCCATAGAATATATTTTGAGTATTTAGTAATTGATTAACATTTATATTATTTGTGTACACACACCATGTCAGGCAGCAACTATACCATGTTGTTGTGATCCACAGGTTTCATTCACCCAATAAAATACATCAGCTAGAATGGACTTTGTAGTTCCTGCGACATAAAGATATGCTGGACAGGAAACACTATTGAAGTGCATTTTCCACTATTCCAATTTTCATTGTATTTCTGGTAAGCATTGTATAAATTCAGTACATAAATCACAGATTTGCCTAATACAGATGTATCCAAAGCAAGTTACGCTACATCTGGCACCTCCAGCATCAAGCAATTTCGTTTCCGCCGCTTCAAAGCAGGACCATTGATGCTGACTAAATGATTCATCTGACAAACCGCCAAACAGGTTTGGTATAGTAACAAAGTAAAAAAGATTATTCTAATGAAAAAAACAGATTCTATCCAGATAGATATAACATACTGTGTTTCACTTACCTTCTTAGCAGCACCATTTGGATCGAACCTATAAAACCACCGTGGGTATTTACCCTCCAAATGGAACTCTGGCCAAAAACAATGGAATCTGCTCCTCCCGAGGGCGTCTGCTGTGTTGGCTGTCCTCACTCCCAGGTTTTCCATACATCTGCCGAACGCCACATCTTCTGAACCACCATCACGCCTGCACAGTTTGGGTTCGTGTCCCTTCTCCCCATATCTCCTCAACGCCTCCTTACTCAGCACATATCCCGCTCCGCCACTGTAGTACCCTTGTTTGACAAGTGTCTTGAAATGATGGCCAAAAAATACAGGTTCAGATTTGTTTTGGGACGTCAGAAAGTATCGGAGATTTTCTAAAATAACATAAGTGTCATCGTCAGCTTTCATGAACCAGTCAGCATCATCAAAGTGGTTTTCGTAAATGTAACGGAAAGCTTGCATTGTTTTGGCCGTCAGATGCTTCCGGCCTTCCGACACGTTTAATCCGATTGTAGGGAACTTTGGATCTGTCACAGAGCTCATGAAAAGGACTTTGTTGCAGCGCCTTGTCCACGTGTCACGAACGACACGTGCTTTAACATCCAGGTTCTTTGGTGACGTCATTATCCAGCAGAGTACTTTCTCCTTTTGATATAGAGCCTTGGATATGGCATCGTTATCTGTTCCAATAAAGCAAAAATCATCTTTAAACTATTTCGATAAGCACTTTCAAATAGCAATAATGCTAGATTGATACGTTGCAGCTATTGAAAGACGAGTGAATTAGTGAGATGTGGATGGTTCAGTGGAACGGTTTGATTCAGTCGGTAGGTCAGGTGATTGAGTGAATTGGGTTTTACACCGCATGTAGGTTTATTCCAACACGATTATAATGGGGATAGCTGAAATTGGTTTCTCACTGTGAACTGATGTGAGAAATAAAATTGTGGATTGACAATGCAATGTTTTAACCACAAGAGGTGTGGTTGAGGTTAAGTGTGGTGTGGGCCATCACTTCCCAGGGACATCAAAAAAGGGATTCACACAATGTACCAAAGGGGGAAACCCAACCAGTTACGTCCATCTAATCAAATACAACTTGGCTTTCAACTTCACCGACATGGCACACGTAATTAGCTGTTCAACGAAATGTCTTTGAGCTATTTCGATAAACAATTTCACATAGTGATATTGGTCGATTGATACGTTACACCTTCTCAAAGACGAGTCAGTGAGTGAGTTGATGGATGGTTCAGTGGGTTGGATTGGTTTGGTTGGTAGATCGTGTGAGTGAGTGAGTGAATTGGGTTTTACGGAAAAGAAATAGCGCCCACTTTTGTGAGATAATTTACTACATGCGGCTACCTGGAGGAAAAAACATGCCTATTTGACATTTCATGAATCCCCAGCGAAGTAGATTATTTTCAGAAAAAGCCACTTCTCTCAATGCAAAACGAAACTATCTAAAAGCAGTAAGTAAGGCAGTATCAGCAATATACTGTAACACAAATCCAGTCTTACATACATTCACAACCGTATATGTGTTTGTTATCATTAAGATTAGAAATAATCACGTACATAGAAATCATATAAAATCTAACTTCGTGCCGTGTTGTTTCATTGTCCTATCCAGATGCCCGTGAAGATCCGGGTTAGAATTGGTCTTCAGCAACCCATGGTTGTCGTAAAAGGCAACTAAGGTTATTGACTCGCTGGCTTGGTTAACACATGCCATCGTATCCCAGTTGCTGAGATTAATGCTCATGCTGTTGATCACTGGATTGTCTGGTCTGACTGGATTGATTACAGACCGCCGCCATATAGCTGGAATATTGCGGAGTGCGGCGTTAAACAACAAACCAATAAACGTCTCAATAGTTCCAGCATAGTTCATCTGCAACAGGCAGCAGCCTTGTGACGACTTTTCACTCTCATACAGTCAATTTTAGATACCACGGATGTTTTTTCATCTGTTTAATTTTTAAGAATCCTTATCTATATTAACATTCGTGACAGAAATGGCAACTTTCACAGAGAAAATATCCTAAAACGTGAAGCACTATTTCTAGTCATTCTTTGTTTGCGTTGGTTGTGCTGGCATCAAAGTCCCAAAGGAGCCCTGGCAATATGGTCTTGTTGATG
The DNA here is from genome assembly GCF_003918875.1 of Haliotis rubra. Taxonomy (NCBI): domain Eukaryota; kingdom Metazoa; phylum Mollusca; class Gastropoda; order Lepetellida; family Haliotidae; genus Haliotis; species Haliotis rubra. The sequence continues at coordinate 1,398,602 of NW_025767690.1, forward strand.
TATATCTATCACGTCATGCTCGTCACTGCCATAGATTCAGCTGTATATATATATATATATATATATGTTATTACACAAAACAATATGCAGACTTCACCGAAAGGCTTACATTAGGACAGTATGTCTGATCTCACAACAATCGCGTTTGTTTACAAATAAGGGAAAGGTTCCATCCCGTGATATGCAAATTAGCCAGTGACAGTGATGTTATTCTACGTCATCACTGTGTCAGTGTGGCATTGTTCAGCATCGATGACGTTATTCGAATCTGTGCCGTGAGATGAGAATGACGTCACACCTGAAACGATGGTATGGCTGAAGATTGTTACAGTCGCATGTATGTCATCAATATTAAAATAAACCTGTGTATGTATTAAACACACACACACACACACACACACACCCTCCCCATCGGCACTAACCTTTATGGAGACGCAGGTCCTCAAATTTGATATTTCCAGACAAGTATTGTCCCAAAGACTTCGGGAATTCTTCATGGAAGTCCTTCGATAAATTCTGCATCTCCCTTGAATGAACATCTTGTGAATGTACAGTGTTCACAATAGACGAGACGAAATGAAAGTCGGAATGTTCAATTTTAAAGAACACAACACAAATGGACGCCAACGAAAATCCAACTGTTAAACCTAACACAGCAGCAGATAGTTTTGTGACAGGAGGGAAGGTGGCCATTTTTCAGTTATTTCACTGTTGTTGATTTACATCCACGTAGTTGGGGCAAATCTCTCCCTTTGTAACTTGTACCTTATCAATATTTCCCTTTTCAGGAATTATGTACGTTTTTGAAACCTGATATTTGTAGCCACTGTATGGATATTGACTTTCAACTCTCCAGCGCCTTTCTAACAGTTAATCGTTGATCGCTGGAAAGAGGCTGAAAAGAAACAAACGATCAATCAGATTGTGTTCAATTGGACAGTTATGATGCGTTCATAAAAGGTTATTAGATTTAAACAAAATTGTTCACCTGTATGCATTCCATGATTACCTTTGACAGGGCGCTTGCCATCAGGACATCTAAATAACACACGTTTAAAAATGCCTATTCTAAACATATAACGTAGATGTATATATACCTGTAGTATTGATTCGGCAACATTTACGTCTTGAGGTGGCTGTTAGTATGTAACAGATGTCCATTGAAGGGCGAGAGCCAGACTTTTGTCTGGTGTATCATGATATTGTAACACATCATAAAATGTGTATAACTGCCATCAATTAGCAAGTCATTTGGTGACTGTTGGTAGGCAATTAATAGGTTTCTGTAGAAATCATTGGCTACTGGAAATAGACTCACAACATAACACCCATCGTTGTCGTCAATTTGCCGTGTGTTGGTTGGGGCTTGGGTATTGCAGAGAATTCATATATTGCGATATATTGCGATGCGAAAGCATATATTGCAATATGTATTGCGATATATTGCAAGAAGAATTTTTAAACAAAAACCTACTTATAATCGACTTAATGCTTGTTTTATAAAGCAAAAATAGAACAAAATCAATATGCTTGATTAAGCTTTAATAACAGCTTTTAATCATGACAAAAAAAATTAAATATTTTTTAGCACAAATGAACCAAGGTAATATTCGAAGATTTCCGAATGTTACGAAGTTTTCGAATGCAAGTCAAAATATCGGTTTTCGATCGGCGTATCGCAATACGTATCGTTTTCATTTCTGCACCGGTAAATACCGGTAAAGCGGTTATATCGCGCAGCCCTAGTGTTGGGTATATACGGTGGGTGGGAGCAGTCTGTCCCCTTTAGTCAGAATTCATCAAACAAAACTATAACGGTTGGTAATATATATGTTAGATTCCTCACCTCCCTTCAAAAACATATTCTTTGCCGTTCCCAACACTGATTATTTAATACATTATCGCCGTATTCAGCATAATTTCCAGCTGTGTGACCACGGCCTGGTGTCAGTCGAGTTTTGACAACACGATGATGCCTGTTATAAGCGTCCATCAACACTGTCCAGTACAATGATGGGCAATGAGCCGGAGGAGTCTCGCCAGGCCGACATTTGAACCAAATGGACATGCGGGTAGGTGCGCCAGGCCGACTTGCCGGTGTCCTTTGATGTAATTAACGCCAATTATCATTGTTTTGACAGTACGGGGGTGGTGTCAGCTCATGACGAGTTCACCACTTACTGAATATACTTTGCAAGAGTTAGTTCTAGCTCATGGTTTAATTAACGAGTTCACCAAAGAGGCCTCCAAAGAAGACGAAATACCCTAATTTGGACACACCGTTCTTGACTCTCAAGGACAGACTTCAAGCCAACCGTACCACTCCAATTCGACAGTTCTTGGACGAAGTTGCGGCTTGCTTGCACTTTGAATGAATATAAGTATGTCATGTGAATGAAATAAATGTATGAAATCTGATGGATTGAATGGAATGTCTGAATGTATTTAATAAATGTATGAAACGTGCTTAAAATTAATGTATTCGATATATATAAATTGCCCAAAATGTATATGAAATGTATGAAAAGTGCTTGTGAATGATAAATTGTATAAATAAATGAACGAAAAAATGTATAAAAATGTACATGTTTGTGTTATGAAGTGATGAAAATATAGACTGGAAATATTCGAATCATCTTGCCAGGCGTAAATAACTTTTCCCAAACTATTTTTTGACATGTTCCCCAGGTTTAATCCACCACTTCCATTGTTTCGCTAATCCTTTTTAAATTGGCAAAGGTAAAATGTTGCGCCAGGACGACTTGCTAGAAGGGGCAAAAATGAGCACATTAACCCGATTGTCGGCCTGGCGGTACCTCCCCCAATGAGCCATGCTAGGTAAGAGCATGACAACGATTACCAGTTTCACTCTCTCACTCACACAAAATGACTTCCTCACTCACTCACTCACTCACTCACTCACTCACTCACTCACTCACTCACTCACTCACTCACTCACCCACCCACCCACTCACTCACTCACTCACTCACTCACTCACTCACTTATTTCTATACTGTCAGAATCGATCGGATATAGTTTCATTGACTGACCCCTTACCACTATATTTCATCATAATTCTGACAGGTAGTTTTCTCGTTATGCCGAAAGGAATTAGTTTATACAATATTGAAGTGCTGGTATTCTTTTGTATATTGATATATACCATTTTATGTTCAATTGCAACAATAATATAAACATAAATCACAAATGAGGAGAAATGTCCATATCAATAATAATAAAATTTGTTAATTAAATATAAGGTCCAATGCCCAACAAATGCTAATAGTTCAATCATAAGGAACTTGGTTTGTTTAAAAAAAAATCTGACACGTGCACATGCTTGACGTTTGATGTGATACAATTTAAACTTAACAGAACAATACTATCACTTGAGACTTGCGATCCTTCAAGAAACACGAGTGCACAAAAGGCGTTTTTCAATGTTTATCAACACATTTCTATACTGTCAGAATGGATCAGTTATAGTTTCATATACTGATCCCAAAGCAGATGTTGCTTGAAATATTCACTACCATTCCACTCTCAAATGGTGTATGACCGCCTCCGTGGTGTAGTGGTTAGAGCGTCCACCCGGAGAGCGGAAGGTCGCGGGTTCGATCCCCGACCGCGTCATACCAAAAGACGTTAAAATATGGTACTTGTTGGTCCCAGCCTAACGCTCGGCATTAATGGGTACAACAAGGACTGGTCGGCTCGGAGTCAGTATAATGTGTCTGAGTGGGGTATTCATGCTTCACTGCGGCATGGTATCTCAGTGGGATAGCACTATAAAACCAGCTACAGTCTGGGCTAGTACAAGCAGCCTCACATACACATACACACGCATGCACGTCGTCATATGAGCGAAATATTCTCAAGCACGAAGTTAAACCCAATTTCACCTCACCTCACCTCACCTCACCTCACCGCAAATGGTGTATGATGTCAATGATCAGTTACGTTTCAGAACTTTTCGGTCGAAGACTCCTCAATACTCGAGGAATTATTTTTATTGATCCTGATACTCAAATCTATTTCGAGGACTACATGCCATACAGTAGGTTGATACAATTGTAATGAGATATAAGGTCTCAATATCTTCTTGTTCTACTTTGTCTGGCGCAGCTGTTGGCTGCTGCTCTGACTGCGACAAGAATGGTTATCGATAACATTACCTAAAACGCGTTTGAATACATATGCAAGTGGGTTTGTACGCATATGACACATAATATTCAACACTGGGTCTATTGATTAGGTCACAGTCGTACTGAGGACGTCGCGAATATCCCCTGTCGCAACGTGTACTCCTCGTCACAACGTCGAAACATCATTTGCTTGCTTTTGGTCTCTTACAGTGATTTTCGTTGTAGGACTCCCTTGCTCGCTCCCTCTCTCCCTCCTCCACCCCCTCACTCATACTACGCAAACAGTTTCATTAGCTGAACGACAAAACTAAACATGAACCGATTCCAATACGAACCAAACAATATCACATACATGCATACCTTTGCAATACCTGAAGCACCATGCCATGCAGCAGGATAGTAACAGCATGGTTAGTGCATGCATCAGGTGAAAAAGAATCGTTAAATATCAACATTCAGGTCCGCGAATTCCAGCAATTGGCCTAGTCCACAGTAAAATGCTCCTGAAATAATAAAGCACAGGTAGACGAATAGTTGATAGTACTAGCAACGAGTCACGAAGCCCAGTGACACCTATTTAGCAAAGTCGCAGAGCCTTATTATCAGACCTAGCGCAGTTTTTACGGGTGGGCAATTTCCAAAATCGAATGCAAAGGGTAACTCAGAAGACAGTACCTCCGTCACGCACTAAATTATAAAATCATTTGTAAATCGCATTTACAATAAGGGTGTTCTTTTATTTACAAGATGCAAAAAATACATTTGTAAATTTAATGTAAACCGTTTTGGCTTTTCTTCAGATGAATCATCCAGTCAGCATCGGTTTCCTGCTTTGAAACGGCTGAAACGAAATTGCTTGATGCTGGAGGTGCCAGATGAAGTGTTACCTGTTGGGAAATTTGGATACATCTGTATTAGGCAAATCATTGATTTATGTACTCAATCTACACATTGCTTCTCAGAAATACAGAGGAAACTTGAATTTTGAAAAACACATTTAAATAGTGTTACCTGTCCATCATATCTTTATAACACAAGAATACAAAGATTTGATGCACTGAAATAGCTATCAGAGTTGATGATGTGTGTTTCATCAAATTGTTTAAAATGTATTTCTGCTTTATGAAAGTAAGGTTTATAATCATAGATACATTATGGGATTTAACTTTTTTTTTTTAAAAAAAAAAAAAAGGGGTTAGTTCTATGCATGCCTGGGGCAGCCTAGATCATATCAACCAAAAACATATTTTCAATAATAAAATATATATACAAATCTTTAAACCTCAAAAGATATAACAGTACATATTAGTAGTAATAGTTATAGGTTTCCAAAGACATACCTCCACTTGTATGAAACAATGTGACATTTTCCGCCCTTGTATATCAAATAGTCCACATATATCCAGGGCACCTGTTTATGAAAATCGAGTATAGTGTTGATGTCATAACCACGTTTTCACTACGAATCAAATAGCCACAATTTTGATAATTCTGGACTAGAAGGTGTATAATGAAAGTTGACATGTAAGTATGTCTTGGTTTAGTATAAAGATCTAACATCATTATTACACTCTCTCAAAAAAGAAACGCAACCCCTATCTAAATATCTGACATCATTTCTAGAATAAAGATGGTGAATGTAAATTAGAATTTTCTTCAAAATACTGTTAATACGTTCCCATCTGATCAGTATAAGCTCCCAAACGGAACCATTTTCACACATGATGACCTTTGTATCCGTGTTATTTGAGAAAGTGCGAAATTGTCATGTACAAAATGCTAAAAGCCTGTTGCACGTGCAAATCGTTGAAAACACAGTTCATGTAGAGGGTTTTAAAAGCACGCGTAGTTTGTAATTTTTCTCTCATAATTTGCTCTGCAAATCAAGTTCGAAAATGCCCCGTTTGAGTACAGCAAATCGAAATATTGCCATTGGTCGCATTGAGGCCGGGGAAAGCTTTGGAACAGTTGCCCGTCATCTAAACGTACACAAAACAACAATCTCACGACTTTGGAATCGTTACACACAGTTCCATGCAATTGAAGATCGTCCCAGGAGCGGTAGACCTAGGATCACCACACCAGCTCAGGATCGGTTTATTCGACTCAGCCACCTACGTAATCGGCATGCCACACCCACCATCACTGCAACACAGGTGCCAGGTTTGAGGAGAGTATCGGCCCAAACCATCAGGAACCGTTTACATGAGGCAAATTTACGTGCAAGAAGACCAGTTGTTGGGCCCGTCTTGAAACGCCAACATCGACGCCAACGTCTCAGGTGGTGTACTAACGTAAGGAGATGGACCCTCAGAAACTGGAGAAGAGTCTGGTTTAGTGACGAGTCTCGTTTTCTTCTTCAACGACGTGACGGTAGACAACGTGTCTATAGACGAGCAAATGAACGTTTCGCACCGAACTGCGTTCGACAGGTCGACAGATTTGGAGGAGAAAGCATCATGGTATGGGGAGCCATGTCTTACAACCAACGGTCAGACTTGGTCATCATTCGTGGCAATTTGACGGCACAACGGTACATTGATGACGTCTTACAGCCACATCTTCTGCCGATAATCGACCAACAGAGGGAGTTGTTTCAACATGACAATGCCCGCCCTCATACAGCTCGTGCAACAGTGGCATTCCTACAGAATTCAAACGTCAACGTGATGCCGTGGCCCTCCAGATCGCCAGACATCAATCCTATCGAACATCTGTGGGACCAGCTGGATCGTCGTGTTCGTGCACGTACACCACAACCGCACACGTTGGTTGAACTGGCCGCAGCACTCCAGGAAGAGTGGAGAGCAATCCCCCCAGGAAAACATCCGCCGTCTGATTCGTTCTGTTCCGAGGAGGTGCACTGCTGTGATTAGAGCTCGTGGCTCTACAACGAGATACTGAAGACAACGCCCCCTAGCGTAAATTGAGAGTTAACTGTTACCTTATACCGTGCTGACCTAAGGTTCACCATGTCAAATTTCATGGCATTATCTTTAAAAATACAAATGTAATAACCAGTTAAAATTGATATAAACATTACCAAAATAAACAGGGGTTGCGTTTCTTTTTGAGAGAGTGTACATATTTTATGGTATAGAGAGCATCTCCGACTACACCATATCCTTCCAATATGTGTCTCCACAGGAGATTACGATCTGGAGTTTTACAACTACAACTTACGACCGTATGGCATTGTGTGCGGCATTCAGGAATTCAACAGAAAAGATAAGGCGAAACCGGAACGTAGGAGATCAATACATAAGTGAAGAGACACAGAGGACGTCTTTTGTCTCATGTCTTGATCAACTGGAATGTTCCATCAAGTATTTGGTGTTAGTATGTTTCCAAGTGCATTAAAAAGCATTACTACTATTGCTCATATACATAGCTATTATGCTGAGAGAGCAAATCGATACGACTACGGACAGGCACTATGGACTATTATACTCTTATTGGGAAGCCTGTTGTATGTGCTAAACGTGTCACGCATGGCGGAACAAAGAGCTTCAACGTGTTTCCGATATTGTTCACTACTTGTCACAAAGAACGGCCTCTCTGTACGGGAGTAACCAACACTGTTTGACAGCTGTCCTTCTATTAAACGACTTACTTTTTCACACTGTGATATCGATCTTCACAAGACGTTTTTTTAACTGTTTGAACTGTAGAGCAGCACGGGATTTCCATCCACATCACTTTAAAGAAGGATAAGAATAACAGCTTCCTTATAGCAACAGGAATGACGTTTCGGCATAGGTTCTATATATTCTTACCTTTCCTTTGCACTCCCATTTTAAAATGAATCTCTAACAGTAAGTGTGTGAGTTGAGTTTTAAGCCGCACTCAACAATATTCTAGCTAGATGCTTGAATGGCATTTTAGAAGATGATATTTGATGAACATAGAGATTTTTTCTGGGTTACATCTTCTTTTTATTCTCGAGTACAGCGTTTCAGAGCTTGTTCTGGCCCCATCATCAGGTAAACTGAACAGTAACTGTTAACTCTGGCCGTGACGTCACAATGCTTATGACGTCACAATGCTATGACGACGCAATACATGTGGTGGTCAATAGATGCAGATGACATGGCTCATAGAATACATGTTATTATGAATATATATATAAGAAGCCTGCAAAATTAATGGATCAATTTTCTAGCTATATGGCGGCAGTCTGTAAATAATCGAATCTGGACCAGACAATGCTGTGACAGCATGAGCATAGATATACGTAACTGACATACGATGACATGTGTTCAACAAGTCAGTAAGCCTGACCACCAGTCAGTCGCGACCTTACTACAAGCATGGGTTACTAAAGACCTCTCAAAGACGTTATGTTATAACATGATTATAGTTGAATCAGACTCATTTCATTTATCTTTTGTCAAAGATCACGTTTTGGGTTATGAATGTCGGTGTAAGACTATAGTGAGTGAGTGAGTTACAATTTATCGTCACATCGGCAATATTTCACCCATATCGTAACGAGAGAAAATTGTACGCTAATAACAAATATATGAAGCAAATCCTGTCAACAAAACACAGTATAACAAGTAGATTATTAAATTCGATTCAAAACTAGTTTGGCAGCATATAAAGTACTAAATTGTTTACTAACAACACAATATAAACACAGGGCTATAGATGCCAGCAACTGAAGGTAGATCACCATACTGTGGACCATGGGGACCTCTATTACTTTTGTTACCTTCATGTACCCAAGCTGGGTTTACGTCATCCCCTCAGCCGCTGCCAATTAATTGTAGTCAAATTGGCCACAGAATATAAGAACGCATATTCAACGATTAAAACAGGTAGCATGAAATTAATAATTGATAATTGATTTATAGAGCGCCTATTTCCAAAAGATATTGCTCAATGGCGCTATGAAGAGAAAAGATTGTAGACAATGTCTATGGAAAAGAGAGTTTGAACAGATGAGTTTTGAGGGCAGTTTTGAAAGCATCATCAGATTCTATTTCTTTTAGGGTGAGTGGTAGAATGTTCCAAAAATACCTTGAATGAAATTGGATTTACATTCCCTGACGGAGGTAATAATAATTTTACGCTGATGCCACCCCCTATGAACGAATTGTCACTAACAGTCAAGGTTATTTCTTAAATCTAGTAAATAATTTTTTTTTCACTAATTACAATACAAAATCAAAATTTATTAATTAGTCCAATTTGTTTTAAAAACTAAAACTTAAACATGACTTGCATTGATTGAAAAGATCAGCTACCATTCTGACATTGAACTATTTATCCCTTGTAAAGGAAAAATCAATACAGTCAGGCAAGACATACTTAACCGTGATTCCTTCATCACAAGGGATTCAAAACGGAGAATCCTCACCTTTTAATATGTATTTGTGAGTATATCTTTTATGGCCAATGCAACATCGTCCTTTAATGACCTCTTCAAATCTGGACTGACAACCGAAGTAGGTGAAACCAATTGAATTATTGGTTTATTTTATCCAATCTATTAATACCTACATGGGTGTCTCACTTCTACATTAGATCACAAATGTAAGATCTAATCTATTAATACCTACATGGATGTCTCACTTCTACAGTACATCTAAAATGGAAGATCTAATCTATTTATACCTACTTGGGTGTCTCACTTTTACATTAGATCACAAATGTAAGATCTAATCTATTAATACCTACATGGGTGTCTCACTTCTACATTAGATCACAAATGTAAGATCTAATCTATTAATACCTACATGGGTGTCTCACTTCTACATTAGATCACAAATGGAAGATCTAATCTATTAATACCTACTTGGGTGTCTCACTTCTGCATTACATCACAAATGTAAGATCTAATCTATTAATACCTACTTGGGTGTCTCACTTCTACATTAGATCACAAATGGAAGATCTAATCTATTAATACCTACATGGGTGTCCCACTTCTACATTACATCACAAATGTAAGATCTAATCTATTAATACCTACATGGGTGTCTCACTTCTACATTAGATCACAAATGTAAGATCTAATCTATTAATACCTACATGGGTGTCTCACTTCTACAGTACATCACAAATGTAAGATCTAATCTATTAATACCTACATGGGTGTCTCACTTCTACATTAGATCACAAATGTAAGATCTAATCTATTAATACCTACATGGGTGTCTCACTTCTACATTAAATCACAAATGGCAGATCTAATCTATTAATACCTACTTGGGTGTCTCACTTCTGCATTAGATCACACATATATAATATGAGTATGGTATATGGGGTTGTCGTATGTTTGTAAAGGGCTACCCTAGTTGCAACATCAGCCATCGAGTTACCATTGATTCCAATATGGCTAGGTAACAAACCAAATTCAATGTCGTTTTGGCTAGTAGCCAGATCAGACTACACTCATAAAAAAGGCACAAACGCATAAGCGTTTTCAGCAGTGCATTCCGATATATTTTAACAGCAATTGTCATTAAGACAATTCCCTTGCTTGAATCCCATTAAGCATGTCGTGGTTGATGTGTATTGCTCGCAAACGCACCCCAAAATGCGTTTGGAAACGTTTGTCATAAAATATTAAAGCGACACATAAAAAGTTCCAGCAGAATAAGCTCTCTACAAAATGCACGTGCAATGTGTCGGAAACATGAGTAGAGACATCGGCTATAAAAGGCCAAACCAAAGTCATCGCTTCATTACAATATTTACGACGTAATCGAAGATAACAAAATGCCAAGGTTGAATGTTACTTACCTAAATATCGCCAAAGGACGTTTGGAAGCAGGGGAGTCCCGTTCTGTCATTCAATACACTTCTACGTCCACCACAGCACCATATCTCGATAAGGCATCAATATACCTGCTTCAATTCGACCCAAGATCGTCCCAGAAGTGGAAGGCCAAGAGTGACCACTCCTGCTCAAGACCAAAATCATCCGGGTTCTTCCCCGACGTCACCGATTTGCTACAGCAACGGACACCGCAGGACGGGAGCCTGGTCTACGAAGACTATCCGAACAAACCATCAGAAATCGTCTGAGAGACGTGGGGATTCGAGCATATCAACAAAGATAGATTTTTTGATAGCCTGAAGATCATATATTGTTTATATTTAGGGTGTTTTTAAAATACATTTAAGAGCTGTTGATATGGCGGTTGCGTCTAGTGTGAAAACAGAGCTGTTGTCTGGTAGTTGATAAGATATTGTTTTGATCCAATGACATTGGCACAAGTCACTGCGCCACCATCCTTGGACCCATCTGTACATAACGATTTGTATGCATTGTATTTATTTCTAAATTGATTAAATTCTTGTCTATATTGTAATTAATTTTGTTTCTGATTTTGTTAATGTGGTCGATAAAAGGTCGATATACGATGGAGCTGTAATCTAGTTTGGAACGGGTGAGTGATCTGTATAGGTGTATAAGTATAAGTGTAGGAGGGTAGTTTGGTCCCCTTCCCGCTTTGAATTTGAAATGACTTTCAACAAGTCAAGTGCCTGCATGTGTTTAATATGTGGTAAGAAAGTCAAATGAGAGTCAAAATTAACTTCCAAGAACTTGGCCTCCTTTACAACCTTGATTGGAGTGTCATTTACAAATAGTTCATGGTCCTTGTGCGACTTTTACTTTCTACAGAAATGTATACAATTTCGTTTCAATTTAGAAAACTGGAAGCTGTTTTCAACAAACCATTTTTGAAATTTGTTGGGACAGATTTGTAACTGCCTCTCTACAGTATGCATCTGTTTATCACGACAAGAAACATTACAACCATCCTCAAAAGGTGATCCATCCACTGAGCCATTTAAAACCTTTGAAACACTGTTTATTTTAATTCTAAATAAAGTGACAGGCAAAATACTGCCTTGTGGAACACACTGATCTTGATTGTATTGAGTCCCCACTCGGACTTGAAATTGCCTGTCTGTTATAATCTGTGATATAAAACACGGTAAACCACCTCTCAAACCAATATCGTGTTTATAAATCATTCAAAATGCTGTTCTTCCAAGTATCGTAGACTTTCTCAAGATCATAGAAAAGTGTTTAGATGCTATGGCATTTTAACAAAGGAATCTAATCGTTCTAAATGATCACAAGCACGACGAGTTCTCCGGAAACCAAAATAATCTGTTATGTAGCTCATGTAATGATTTTGTTTTAATTATAATCTTCACAGTCTGATTCTGTTCTTCTCCTGTTGTTTCTGACATTTTTTGAAACTAAGGAACATAACTGGATGATGAAGAATGTTTGGCAAGAGTTTCACAATTATATTTGCTGTTTCAGTTTTATTAGTTAATAGATTATCACCATTCGTCAGATGGTGAACAGTAGGTTTGGAATCTTTGCCTTTAATCCTTTGAAGCATATTCCACACCTTTGAAATGGATGTGCGAGAATTTATTTTGGTAACAGTTTCTCCAAGACTGACGCTAATTCTGTTTAAATGCTCGTCGACGAACCTTGGCATTTAAAATTTTAACATTATCTAAATTATGGATTGAGGGATGTCTGCAAAATGTTTTTTCCGCTTTCTTCCTTCCCTTTCGGGCCTGTTTACATGTTTTATTAAACCATGGTTTATGAATATGTCGAATTGCAAAGGACTGGTATAGTTTGGTCAGCAATGACATTCAGTATATACGACTGCATAGGATCTTAACTTTTTCTGAAAAGGTAATGCTTCAAGTGTTCAGTGCACACAGACTCATGTTGACCAATAAAACATGTCGAAGTTTCTCCTTGTTAAAGGTGGATCATCAACAGGGTTGACGATTTAGAGAATGGTGGGGAACTGATCACTCCCACTCCCAGGTCATCATGGACCATCCATTCACATTCATTGTGTAAGGAGGAGTCGATGAGTGCCAGACTGAGGGCTGAACATGTTCCAGGAGCTGGATGTGAAGAAGTGGTTGAATGATCCTTAGATATACAGAGATTATTCTCCGAACTAAATTCCTCAAGGATTTTGCCTTTGTTATTATGATGGACACATCCCCAAGGCGTGTTGTGTCCGTTCAGATCGCACATGATGAGACATGGTTTAGGAAACTGATCATATAGATTTGGAAGATACCACTGTCGGATATCAGATGAGGGAGAGACAAGCTATAACATGTCAAGGCAATATACAGGGCCAGACGAATAGCTACTCTTTGACGATTTGTATTAAATGTATGATACCTTGTCGCACCAAAAAGGAACCCCCTCCAGTTGTTTTATCTTCTGGAGGAGAGAAAGAGTGTACTGTACTAACTGAAGCTGAGGAAGTGGGTTTTTCAGATTTGACCCATGTCTTGTCAGTCCGACATGATACAGAGAATGTCGCTACAGTGTGAGAGACTGCAGCAGAGATAGAGGATACTAAACGATCGTCCGTCAAATACCATTTTTATTAAATGAGTTAATGAACTGGTATCAAACGAACGAGAGCGAATTTGATACTAAATCATTCACGAGTTAAATAAAAATGTATGCATCATGCATACATACATACATACATACATACATACATACATACATACATACATACATACATACATACATACATACATACATACATACATACATACATACATACATACATACATACACACACACACACACACACACACACACACATACACACACACACACACACACACACACACACACATACATACATACATACATACATACATACATACATACATACATACATACATACATACATACATACATACACAACCTGTTGACTAGCTGGGGCGGTGGGGTAGCCTAGTGGTTAAAGCGTTGGCTCGTCACGCCGAAGACTCGGGTTCGATTCCCCACATGGGCACAATGTGTTAAGCCCATTTCTGGTGTCCCCCGCCGTGATATTGCTGGAATATTGCTAAAAGCGGCGTAAAACTGAACTCAGTCAGTCAGTCAGTGTTGACTAGCTGTTTTGGTTGACTGCAAAATATAGTTCTTACACTTTGACATGCCTTTGGCAATGCCATAAATGTTATAGTTCATAATACTTTGGGGTTGTTAAAGACTCATATCGAGAATAAATTAACAGACAATAAAAGGTATACTTCACTTCACTTCATGAGTGTGGATTACAATACTTGGAACATGAATGAGTTTGACTGACTGCAGTGCCTCATGTTGACGTGTACCCTATGTTGTGTTTTCAGGGAAACACTTGACTTGCTGTTACTGCTGTGTTTGGGATGGCGGCCATGAGTGTGTCATCTAATTGTGAAAACACACACACACACACACACACACACACACACACACACACACACACACACACACACACACACACACACACACACACACACACACACACACACACACACACACACACCTGATTGTGAACAATGCAACCTAATATCTTAAAACACTAATTTGGCATAGTTACTAGACGTCGTGTCTGTCAGATGTGTATTTTGGCTGCATGAGCTTGTGAACGATATTTTTTACTGAAACCACACTCTTCCTCAAATGCGATTTTCATATGCGTTCTGGAAGCACTGGTGCCATTACAATACGGCACAGCGGTATACGGCACATGTCACTAGCCTAACGCTTAGGCCTTGAATATATACAGTGGAATCTGTCAAATCCGGTTTTCTCCATACTCCGGACTACTCTCTGAGTCCCGGCAAAGTTGTTCTTAATTTATCATTAAATCTTGCTTTATAATCCTGGCTCTCTCAATGACGGATTACGGACTAAAATAACAGTCCCAACAATCAACTTGCTATGAGAACAATGCTTTGTAATCCGGACTTAGCTGACTAAAATAACAGTCCGTTGAATCACATCTCCGTTACTTCTGTTGGGGTCCTAATCGCGGCCAACTCAGACCACAAGACAACTGGCAGTTTCTGTCTTGGATGTAAAACGTTAGTATGTTCTAATAAACATTTTACTGACCCCTAGCGTGGGGAGCTGTGTAGGTTTTCTTCTTTATATCGTAACGACCACTGTCAGTGAGACGGTAATTTTACTAAAAATGTTCAAAAGGAATGTTTCTATAAGCTACAGTGAAGTCATGTGTCCTCCGATATTTATAACTTCGGCCCGCATTATTCACAGTTAACAGAAAATGGATGCGTATACATATCTTGTTTCGCTAAACGTCATAATTGGTGTAGCTGGACAATCACATGTCAATAAAGTGTTTCTTTTTCATAGTAACAAATCAACTGATTTAAATTAAAAAGGAGCCCAAGTGTGTTGGGAGATTCAGGGAAAATCTAGACTTGCTTTATTTAGGGTTTAACATTGCAGGGAGGGTTTGCTCGTGGGGAAAATAATGTGTTTCAGGGACTGTGAGACAGACTAGCAAATGCCTGCAGAGTACATTCTTAGTGGAACAGGGCAATACATTTCTGCGAGCACCTGGTATCGCTATTTCATACTGGTTCGTGAATCATACTCTTCCTTTCTCTTTATGCCATGAATCTAATAATACTGACAAAATCTGAAACGGAGATCAAGGTGATATTGAAATGACACGGGCGGTACCAGGTAATGAGGAAACATGACACATGTGTGTTCATTTAACATATGCATGTATGAGTTATGTAGAGGATATACAGCGTCCAACTTTAGCATTCTATGATTTCTAGGTTTATGAAACACAATGATGAGTCGAATCGCTGGGGACCAAGTAATAAATTCGACTTATCGATGTATTCGAGACATAGGTATGCCTATGAGGGTAGAAAAAAAGATGATCCAGTCCTAATTCCTCCGCCTAAGCATTTGTTTATCTAATGATTTCCCTATCACTGTTAGGGGCACCTTATCAGTTCCAGTCTGATTAGCACAGACAGTGATTTTCCTAAAATCACTAATCTGCCTTTTGAACTCACCCATCAAAGGCGGAAAGGTGTGAGCCGCGCTGGTATGTTAATTGGATCAGTTTGCTACACCAATCAACTTCTCATTGACTGACTTCGGCTTATGTATACAAGATTGCTGTTGTTTGAATCTCATGGGACCAAATTTTCTTCTCGAGTCATCGTGTGCATTTATGAGTCGAATTCGTGTAACCGGTATTCAAATGATGACAATTAAACAGGGAATGGTCGGGACCGACAGGTACTTCGAGTTATGCATAATATTCGAGACACCGGCATTCGACTCATCGGGATTTGACTGTAAATGATGTATTGTTTCATTGGTACTTTGGAAGTTTGTGAGTATCAATCTAGGCAAGATACTTTATACGTTTCAGCATAGATGTAGATGTCTAGTAAATATGTTGTTATTCACAAGCTACTGTGTTCTCCAATAGAATGGCCAGGAGGCATATAACGTACATGTCATACATATAGGCACAATTGTATGGACTCTCCTTAATATGTTCATGCTTTAGTTTAGCGTCTGACGCCACCTTGATATGATTGGAATCAGACCGTTTTATCTAACATTGAGAGACAGGTAAGAGCAAATTCTTTTGAACCTTTTGAAGTGTATGCCCAAACTGAACGGGTAGAAAACTATAAAAGTATAGTGAGTGAGTGCATGCGTGCCTGCGTGAAGGAGTGAAACAGAGCCATGCATGTGAAAGAGTAGCATGGAGGCCTGTCATTAATTTGCATATAGCTTTACACAATAAGTCCATGAAAGATCAATTATAGTGTCAAAGCACCTATAACGACTGTTAATAACTCCAGCTATGCGTGTACCACAGTTGGGTATTGGCTGCGACGATTAATACGTGGTCTGTCACAAAGGCTGCTAGATGACAATGTAAGATAATTACTTGAACGTCATGATATATCAATAAGGAAATCCAAATAGATCGAACTGTAAGTACATACCTTCTCATGTGATGCTGAGTCTGTTACGCGGGGAACCTCAGTACACGGACAAACAGAGCCCTCCATCTTATAGACGCAAAACATCCTTGTGGGGTCATTATATGCAAAGGGGCTCCTCTATTACCAGCAAACCCCGTTCCAAGTCTGCTTTAGAATTAGTGAGTGAGTGAGTGAGGTTAGTTTTACGCCACACTCGGCAATATTCCAGCTATATGGCGGCTATCTGTAAATAATCGAGTCTGAACCAGACAATCCAGTGATCAACAGCATGAGGATCGATCTGCGCAATTGGGAACCGATGACATGTGTCAACCAAGTGAGCGAGCCTGACCACCCGATCCCGTTAGTCGCCTCTCACGACAAGCATGGGTAACTGAAGATCAATATTCTAACCCTGAGCTTCACGGGTCAGCAGCAACAGGAGTAGTAGTAGTAACGTAGTTATTGTAGGGGCAGTAGTAGTTGTTGTAGGAGTAGAAGGACTGGTGGTGGTACGGGTCTGAGAAATAGTGTCCATGATTCAGTGTTTGCTGTATTAATAGCCTAATTCCTTTCGACATAACGAGAAAACAACCTGTAATTATCAATGAAAAATATTATTAACTATGTCCTAGGGCGTCAGTCAATGAAACTATATCCGATCGATTCTGACAGTATAAATATAAGTGAGTGAGTGAGTGAGTGTGAGTGGTTATTGTTGTCATGCTCGGTAACTTGGTTCATTGCCCGTTTTCGTACTGGACAGCGTTGGTGGACGCTTACAATATGCATCTTCGTGTTGACAAATCCCATCATACAGAGAGAAATTATGCTGAATATGGCGATAAAGTACAAAACAAACAAACAGTGCCTAGTACTGGAATCTGTACTTTACTGAGAAAGTGTAATCCCAAATATAACATACGTTACATTTGACCACTTTCTAAAATGGCATTGTGTATTTCATAGCTTTCGGCCGTGGGAGGCGTGCCAAATAACAATAATCAGAGGGGTACACAAAGTCCGCAGTCTAGACTACCAGTTGTCCGACTTCCATTTTTGTGGAAGCCGTGGTGGCTGAGCGGTCTAGGCGTCGGTGGCTGAGGGTGTGGGTTCGGATCCCGGATGGAACTCAACCCAGAACTAGAATCTGTACTTTACTCAGAAAGTGTAATCCCAAATATAACATATGTTAAACAGTGCTGAGAACGGCAAAGGATGTATTTTTAAATAGAACTGAGGAATCTGACGTACATATAAGCAACAGGTTTAGTTTTATTTTAGAATTCAGACCAAAAGGGGGACAAGCTGTTTCCACCCATTGTATGTAAACAACACACGGCAAATTGACGACGACGATCCACCTTATATTGTGGGTCTTGTGTCCAGTAGCCAATAATTAATTGCCTACCAACAGTCACCAAATGACTTGCTTAATAATGGCAGATATACACATTTTATGATGCATTCAAATATCATGATACACCAGACAAAAGTCTGACTCTCGCCGTTCAATAAACATCTGTTACGGCCACCAGAAGACAGAAATGTTGCCGATACGCAACTACAGGTAAATATACACCTACGTTATAAGTTTGGGCATTTTGAAACTGTGTTATTGAGATGGTAATCAAGGAATGCATACTGGTGAATAATTTTGTTTAAATCTAGTAACCTTTTAAAAACGCATCAAAACTGTCCAAATGACCACAGTCTGATTGATCGTTTGTTTCTTTTCAGCCTCTTTAAGCGATCGGCGATTAACTGTGAGAATGGTGTTGCAGAGTTGAAATCCAGTATCCATACTGTGGCTGCCAAGGAGATCTGGTTTCAACACGTTACATATTATCCTGAAGAGTGAAGGTACAAATTACAAAGGGACATTCGACCCAGTTACGTGAATGTAAATCAACAACAGTGAAATAACGGGAAAATGGCCACCTTCCCTCCTGTCACAAAAGTAACTGCTGCTGTGTTAGGTTTAACAGTCGGATTATCGTTGGCGTCCATTTGTGTTGTGTTATTCAAAGCGGAACATTCCGACTTTCATTTCGTCTCGTCTATTGTGAACACTGTAAATTCACAAAATGTTCATTCAAGGGAGATGCAGAATCTATCGAAGGACTTCCATGAAGAATTTCCGAAGTCGCTGGAACAATACTTGTCTGGAAATATAAAATTCGGAGACCTGCATCTCCATAAAGGTGAGTTACGATTGGACAGTATACTCTGCCATCCTATTGAGTGAGAAGGTTGTATTGACGCCACTGTGAACAGTATGTCAGGTGATCAGAACGCGTCATCTATAAGCATGGAATGCAACCCTGAAATAGCGTCGGTCAAGTATGTTTCTGTCGTTTTGAAATTCATGAACATGGTGTTGATAAGTGGAGGATCTGACTGGGAATTCAAGGTAACGTTAATCGGATACTAAAACGTCAAACGGAGGCAACTGTGTACAGTAAACTACCGTACTACTGTTACTCCTTTCTGAAACAAAAATATATACATTTCTATTTATGCATATGATTCTCGGGCGAGTGGGTTTAAAAGATAGTTATGCATCGAAAATGTATTTCAGTTATATCATTGGGTTTAAACTTTATTGGACAGAAAATCCAACTGTCAAATTGCCCCACCCAAAAATGCTCCAGCAAATTAGGTGAAAATGCCCCATGCCCCACTAGCTGACGAAGCTTGTTGCTGGGGTGACGGTCTCGGTCAGCTCTTTAAACGTATGACGGATCTCTAAAGCAGGGATAGAAGGCAAGACCATCAGTTTCAGATTAAATCGAAACACTGGGTTTTTTCTCTGTATGCCACCATCATAATATGTACCTTTCTTGAATGTCTTCTTCAAGTATGTCCGAGAGGTTTTGTGTGTCTTTACTGTGAAGGGTATCTTCATCGGGGACACTGTCGATTGCCGATAAATTGACGTCAAAAGTAACCGTCCCGGCTATCTGCGAAATGATCCATCAGAGATGGTGCATGTAAGCGCTATAGGGGAACCTGTCCTGTCGGCTTCATCTTACCTCTTCTTGGACACTCTATATATATACTGTAGTTCCGCAGAGACTCTGTGTCCAGCCTTCACATTTATTTATTATGAGATTCGCCTTCACTTACTACCAATAAACATTTCCTGCTGTTGGTGGTCACCTTTTCAGTTGGAAGAAGTGAATGACTTGCACTTAATCCAAAATAAATTTATACAAGGAGTTGAAATGCTCATATGTCCACCCTGATCTAGCTGAGCAGAGTCTCAACATTTCCTCAACATACCATAGCATTGAATGTCAATTACTAAACATGATTTTATAGCCTGAAATGCTCATACATGTATGCTTAATCATGTTAAAACATTGGGGCAATTTGACCAATTTACTGTGGCATTTTGTAGCTGGGGCAATCGGGAAGTGCCAAGGGACAATGTATTCATGACCGGGCAGCCGTGTTTTGGAAATGTAACATTGGCACATAGTGACAGACAATAAGCAAAGTCACAGTGTGTGGTGACACGTCTTGGGGGTACATCGGGGTTATTGTTACCTGGTATCTCACTCGGAAATGAAGCAGTAGGCATTAAGGTAAGTACCACAAAGTGTTAGTTTGGTTGTTACGTCGCTTTGAATAATATTTTCGGAACTATCAAGACATTGAGGTTAGAATTGACACGGTAGCGGACTGTGACGCGTGCTGTATGTGAAGGAGCGTTGTCATGCTGGAACAACTCCCTCTGTCGGTACATAATCGGAAGCATGTGACGTGCAAGGACTTCATTGATGTACCGATTTGCTGTCAAATTCCCGATGAACCACCACTAAATCAGATCTTTATGAGCAAGATATCTCACCTCACACCATGACACTGCCTCCACCCAATCTGTCGAGTGCAATTTCGACACGTTCATTTCACCGACTGTAAGCACGTTGTCTTCCATCTTGCCGGTGAAGAAGGAATCATGATTCATCACGGAACCAGACTCGCCTCAAGTTTCTAAGGTTCCAGTTCCAGACTCTACGCGATTGCGCCGATGGAAGTCTCTCAAAACTTGGGCGACAACTGGCCTTCTTGGTCGAATCCCCATTTGATGCAATCGATTCCTGACAGTTTGGTCAAACATTCTTCTCAAACAAGATATGCGTTGTGCAGTCTCTGTACTGTGGCAGGACAATGACGCAAGTGAACAACCCGGATAAAGAGGTCGTGGGCTTGTGTGGTAACTCTTGGACGCCCGCTTCTCGGGATCTTGGGCGGAATTAGTCTGCAGGACACGATCCCAAAGGCGAGGTATGGTGCTCTGATGAACGTTCAAATGTCCGCAACTGCAGACTGCGACTCCCCAGCTTCAAGGCGGCCTATGGCGATGTTTCGATTGGCGGCACTCAGTCGTGGCATGATGATTTCCTCTTTGCCAGGCAAAAACAAATGAAAACACTGAAACACAACGTTTGCCTTTTTATAGTGATCGATACCGCATGCCATTCCGCTGTTACACTTTATGAATTGCCATGAAAAAGGTTACTGAGTCCCCTTTGAACCAGCAAAAAAGAACACAGACAAGTCTAAAATATTCAATAATATATTGAATAAACAATGAGCAAAGTTACAATGAATGATTTCTGGTGTCCCCCTCCGTGATATTGCTGGAATATTGCTAAAAGCGGCGTAAAACTAAACTCAGTCAGTCAGTACAATGAATGACAGTACAGATTTCTAATACAATATTATAGATTTACAAATCTAAAATATTGACTAAATGTTCATAGTTACCACAGTCTGGATTCTTGTCGATGTGCTGATTGAAGATTTGTTGACGAGGTGAGTGAACGATGTTAGCAGACAGACAGATGAGGGTAAATCCAAAGCAGTCCTCAAAGTCGTTTGTCGAACATCTCAGAAACTACCGCTTATAATCCATTATATATATAGTTCTGGAGAAATCCAGCAAAAACGATGGCAAAAGACAAAGACGCTTCTCGAGCCTTCCGGAAGCAGAACATGAACAAACATCAACAAAGGGGCAGGTAACTTTAATCGCAGCTCCTCGGCCCACTCTCAACAGGTGGAATTACATAGTCTAGGGAAGGTGCGAGTTGAAATCACATTCAGCGCTTTAAACTTTTGTGACCCATAATAATGAAAAGTTAATCAATGTGGCATCTTAATATTAAAACACACACACACACACACACACACACACACACACACACACACACACACACACACACACACACACACACACACACACACACACGCACGCACACACACACACACACACACACACACACACTCAAAACACCGCTTACTAGCACGTGCATTTTGCTTTGCATGTTTTCTTGGTGACGTTTTGGCGAATATTCCTTCAAACACTTCTAAAACAAGAGAAATAGAATTGCCCCGTTTGGCGCTGAAGCTGTTTACAATCACACAAAGATGACGTTTGGAAAAGAAATAGTATATTTGTATCCTTTTTACCACAGCTACATAAATTCAATATTCTCAAAATCACCTATGCGTTTCTTTTTCTTTTGAAGAGTGTATTATGTATGGTGGGTGATAAGTTAGTCTGGTTTTCCTCGGCAGTAAGCAATATTCAAACAAATATTAAGACGAGGCTCTGCAGAAATCGATTAATACTTTATATAACTATTATTTAATCGGTATTTTATACATTGAAAGTAAACAGACAATATATTTTGGCCGTTTTGTTATTTCGTTCGAGATTCAATCTGACGAACGTGAGAAAAAGGTCAATAGTCACTTTGGAGGTTGTTTCAGCGTCTATAAATGTGAGCAAAACGTTAACAGCTCCATCCCAGCCTGCTCTATAAGACAATGAGTCAACTATCTTTATACTGAACAAGCTTATAACGAACTGACGGATATATTAGGTCCGGCAATTTGATGTAATTTTTTAGTCGCAACGCTTATAATGAACTACGGGTATAACGAACTACGGGTATGACGAACTACGGGTATATAAAACTACGGTACAACGAACTACGGGTACAACGAACTACGGGTACAACGAACTACGAGTATAACGAACTACGGTATAACGAACTACGGTAAACGAACTACGAGTATGACGAACTACTGTACAACGAACTACGGGTATAACAAACTATGGGCATAACGAACTACGGGTAAACGAACTACGGGTATAACGAACTACGGGTATAACGAACTACGGGCATAACGAACTACGGGCATAACGAATTACGGGTACAACGAACTACGGGCATAACGAACTACGGGTATAACGAACTACGGGTATAACGAACTACGGGTACAACGAACTACGGGTATAACTAACTACAGGTATAACGAACTAAAGGTATTACGAACTATGGGTATAACGAACTACCGTGTGAAATTGTTTGGCGAGATAGCTCAAAGATGATTCCTGTTTTATTGGAACAGACAATGATGACATATCCAAGGCTCTGCATCGAAAGGCGAGAGTACTGTGCTGGATTATGACGTCACCAAAGAACCTGTATGTTAAAGCACGTGTAGTTCGTGACACGTGGGCTAGGCGCTGCAACAAAGTCCTCTTCATGAGCTCTGTGACAGATCCAAAGTTCCCTACAATCGGATTAAACGTGTCGGAAGGCCGGAAGCATCTGACGGCCAAAACGATGCAGGCTTTCCGCTACATCTACGAAAACCACTTTGATGATGCTGACTGGTTCATGAAAGCTGACGATGACACATATGTTATTTTAGAAAATCTCCGATACTTTCTGACGTCACAAAACAAATCCGAACCTGTATTTTTTGGCCACCATTTTAAGGTAATTGTCAAACAAGGGTACTACAGTGGCGGAGGAGGGTATGTGCTGAGTAAGGAGGCGTTGAGGAGATATGGGGAGAAGGGACACGATCCCACACTGTGCAGGCCTGATGGTGGTGCAGAAGATGCAGCGTTCGGCAGATGTATGGAGAACCTGGGGGTGAGGACAGTCAACACAACAGACGCTCTCGGGAGGAGCAGATTCCATTGTTTTCGGCCTGAGATGCATTTGGCGGGTACATACCCACGGTGGTTTTACAAGTACGATGCAAATGGTGCTAAGAAGGTAAGTGAAACACAGTATGTTATGTTTATCTAAAGGAAATCTGTGTGTATCTCATCAGAATCAGAAATTTTACTTTGGTACCGTACTAAACCTTTCTGGCGGTTGGTCAGGTGAATCATCCAGTCAGCATCGGCGGCGGAAGCCTGTATTATCCTGCTTTAAAGCGACTCAAACGAAGCAGTTTAATGCTGGAAGTCTTAAATAAGCCAGATGTAGTGTAACCTGTTGAGAAATCTGGATACATCTGTTTTAGGCAAATCTGTGATCTATGTACTGTATCTAGATTTTTTATCAGAAATATAATGAAAATTTGAATAGTGGAAAATACACGTCAACAGTGTTTCCTGTCTAACATATCGTCATCACTTGAATATAATGATTTGAGGCACGGAAAGAGCTATTAGAGTCAGATGCACTTCATCAACGTCTTTTCTACACATATCATGGGATCAACTTTTTTAAAAAGTAGGGGGCTAATTCTATGCATGCCTGGAGCAGCCTTAATCATATCAACCGAAAACATATTTTCAATGATTAAAAATGACCAAATCTCCAAACCTCAAATATATAACAATACATATTAGTAGTATATACATTGTATTCACTTATATGAAACAATGTTACATTTCCGCTCTTCATATACATATCAAATAGTCCATAATAGAAGCAGGGAGAATAGAAGACGCAGATTATCAGAGTGTATAATTGATTCTGTTGGTCGGTTCGAAAGTTATGATGATACATCTGTCGGTGACCGTCGATCACGTGATAGTGTCATCAACAGATTTGATCACGTGTTGATGAAATTGTGTTACACATTTAATTTGTTTATTGTAAACGGTCGCGTGACTGGTGATATGTCAGGCGAGTATACACACTGCGGGGGAAGTGGTTGTAGTGTAAATGACTACTTTGTCTCCTCATCCGAGTTTTCAAAAATACGTTTCCTTCCTAAAAGTTGGTGAACGCCAGGACATAGATCATTTTCCCCTTGAAATACTGTGTAATTTTTCTATTCGTGAACAAATTTCTATTTTCTTTTCTAAACATAGATTGCATCCTCAATGAAAAAATAGTTTGGAATGATTACAGTTCCGGTGTATTATTAACACACGCACGAGAAAAATTGTCGTCAAATCATTTTTCGCTACTTAGAAACTGAAATGTGTACAATATGACTCGAAGAAACCACGTCTACCTACAAAATGTAAGGCTGCTGAGAAGGACGCCCGTAAAGCTCTGAGAAGTTTTAGAAAATATCGTACAAACGCTTATAGAGTAATACTGTAGAAAACGAAATATATTATAGAACCTGCTGCAGAAAGTTTAAGGCTGACCTAAATAAAGGATATATTGACAAATTAACAAATACTATCTTCTGGCCATCACAGTTTTGGAGACAAATAAAACTCCTGAAAAGTCCTAGAACTACGCCAGAATATATTTCAAAACAAGTGGTTTACGCATTTCAAAGAATATTTTCAAATGAAGAAACGTATGACGTTCTAAATGTAAATGTTAACGTTAACGATAATATACACCGTGCACCCTATGAAGATGTGGACGAATTATTATTGGAATCAGCCATAAGTTATAGTGAGATAACCAAAGCTATTAACCATTTGAAATTACGAAATAGCGCCAGACCTTGATAATATCTTAGCAGAAATGTTTAAATATTCCAGGCCTGAAAATATGCCATGCATTAGAAATATTTGTAGCAAAATCTTTGGAGCAGAAATGTTTCCACATTTATGGGTGTCCTCTGTTATAATCCCGTTACTTCAGAAGGGGGACAAACAATCCAGACTACTATAGGGGCATATCACTAATGATTATTGCGCAGATCGATGTTCATGCTGTTGATCACTGGATTGTCTCGTCCAGACTCGATTATTTACAGACCGCCGCCATATAGCTGGAATATTGCTGAGTGCGGCGTAAAACTAAAATTACTCACTCACTCACTCACTTCGCTTACGATGTAATATCAGTATCAGGCTCTGTCTACCGAAAATAGCCTACAAAATACTCCCACACTTATACAATGTAGGTAATGTAACATGGCCTTCACATATTCGAAACCTTGTATTCTCATACGGTTATGGCATTGTCTTGTCCCAGGCGGTTGGCAATGTTCGTATACATGTATTTTAAATGAATTCAGGGAACGCTCCATATATTTATATATATTTTTTTTCAAAATTGACATTCGAATTTACACGAAAGTACACGAATCGTGAATCGTATACAAGTCTACTTGAACCCGAAAAAGATCTTTTCATACTAACCTCTGGAAAGTTGCGATACTTAGTTGTTAGATTCAGATTGGGTTTGGCAGGATTAATGATCAGTGACGATAGGAAAATAAGGATTGATAAAAATTAAAGGATTTGGAAGTTATGTACAAGAGGTATAGAGACTGAAATCCACTTTGTCTTTTCATGCCCTACTCTTATTAGCCAGAGAATTCTGTATATGCGAAACAAGTTTAGTAAACCTCCAGAACTTGCATTCTCTTCTTTTATGACCTCAAGAAATGATACCGATATTTTACACCTGCCATTATATTTAAAACATGCAACAAGCTTAAGACATAATGCATTGAAAAATATTGTATATCCAAAGTAATGTAATACTGTACGTAACATCTGACTGTGTGAGTTCAGTGTGCGAAATAGCCACTGGCCCGCTAGCCCGTGGCTAGTGAAAGTCCGGTCGGGCCAGTAAATTTCTTTAGTCACTGGCCCGACTGTCTAGTGAATTTTCATGGGTTCATTTCTTAAATGTAACACTCTCTCCGATTTGTTAAGTTATAACACACTTTAAATTCATGCAAGATTATGGCCGGATAAATTATGATTTTACCTTGCTTAGTTTCTACATTCACATTTCGGGCTAGTGAATTATTCTGTGGGCTAGTAGCTTTCAGGCAAAGCTAACCCGACTGGCTAGCAAAATTTGGAAACTATTTCGCACACTGTGTGAGTTACTGTATATATTGTATACTCTGTATGTGAGCCGAATGCCTAAAACACAATACACTTCTTCTTCTTCGACACTGGAATGAAAGTCGACATGTAAGTATTTTTAGATTAATGTAAAGATCTAACATTATCATTTTATATTTCAGGGTATAGAGAGCATCTCCGACTATGCCATATCCTTCCACTATGTGAAACCACAGAAGATGTACGATCTGGAGTTTTACATTTACCACTTACGACCGTATGGCATTGTGTCCGGCACTCAGGAGCTCAACAGAAACGATAACATGAAACCCAATACATAAGGGAAATGACACAGAGGACGTAATTTGTCTGAAGTCTTATGTGACATGAAAGTTCCTTCAAGTATTTGGTGTTGTTAGTATGTTTCCAACTGCATTAAACAATATTATGCTACTGATGATAGTAGTTTTTATGATGATGTAACAAATCGATATGATATGATCGGAAAGGCACTATGGCTCTATTATACTGACACTTCGAAGCCTGTTCCACATGTTACACGTGTCACACATTGCGGAATAAAGAGCTTCAACGTGTTTCCGATATGGTTTACTACTTGTCACAAAGAACGGCCTCTCTGTATGTGGGTAAACAACATTGTCTGACAGCTGTAACTTCTTCCATCGTCCTTCTATTAAACTACTCACTTTCTGCATTGCGATGTAGATATTCGCAGGACGGGTTTTAGTTATTGTTGAATCGTTTGGAATTTCCATCCACATCACTTTAAAGAAGGATAAGAATACATGAATGGATAACTTCCTTGCAACAACAGGAATGGCATTTCGGCATAGGTTTTATATATTCTTATCTTTCCTTTGTACTCCTAAATGCCCGCCAAAGCCTCTCAGAGAAGTTATACACAGTGCTTTAACATTATTATAGTAAATCAAACCCACTCACTCACTCACCGTTCATTAAAGATAAATAGGGGTGGTGGGGTAGCCTAAAGGTTAAAGCATCTGCTTGTCAAGCTGAGGACTCGGGTTCGATTCCCCACATGGGTACAATGTGTGAAGCCCATTTCTGGTGTTCCCCACCGTGATATTGCTGGAATGTAAAACCATACTCACTCACTCAAAGATCAAGTGCTGGGTAACGAGTGTAGGTCTAAGAGTATAAGAGAAGTTTATACAGTATCATTGCAAGCACATCAGCTTGTTTCTCTGGTTTATCATAATCCTCTGTGGGAGAAGACGAGTGACGGAGTGATAGTATTGTCTTCACCATCAGTAACAACGCATGCATCATGCTCTTGTATATAAAGTTGGTTCTCGATTCTCCCGATTGAGTTGTTTTGTCTCTACATTTCAGTGTAACGTCATATTAAGTCAACCGTCCACCTGAAAACAAAAACGAATAAGCATGGAACATTTGACACAATTCAAAATACGCACTTGTCAATTATCAGTTATTCCTCTGCTTGCCCTTGGCGACGTCAAGGTTATATCCTGATTGTGATAAAAGTACTGACACTCTTTCGTACATGCATTGCTGTCTCTGTCTAAAGGACAAATGCTCAGAGTGAAGGTTCAGTGCTTCGATTCCCGAGCCACGTCACACCAATCCACGTTAAAGATGCTACTTGTTGTTACTCTGGCTGGCGCTGGTCGTTCGGGGGATGAATGAACTATCTTTGACTGGGGTGTCCATGTTAAACTGTGTCATAGGATGTCAATTGGCAAACACTGTAAAACATGACAAACGCCACCGTACTTCACTATTTTGACTGCATAAGCATAACATTGGGGCGTGGGATTCTCAGACGCAATCAACTTTGCTTGTTTTCTGTCCTCGGAGTAACTGACTCTTTGAGTTACTGTCCAGTGGCCTCATATGTCCAGAGTGTTGAAGATGTCACATAAACATCTTTGCAATGTGCACTTGTTAGTGATAGTAAATATTTTACAATCGTAATAAGAGTCTCCACATTTGTATCAAGTCAACTTGTTCTTACAGGGATTTTACACATGACCGAACTTCTGACAGTTGAAACAATAGAATAGATTAGAGCCACAGCATTAAAAATATCAATGATATAATTTGGCAGTACTGGGATGTCAAAGGCAAAAGATATGTGTTTAAAACAATTTTACATACAATTTAAAACATGGGCTACAACACTATTACGTGCATTAAGTAGCATGGGTTTTAACAATATTACGTACATTTTAAAACACTGGCTACGTCAATACTCTGTTCAATGAAAATCATGAGCTATAACAATAATATTTTCAATTAATAACATGGGCTGCAACGGTTTTACCGAAAATTAAAAAAATGAGCTATAACAATAATATTTTCAATTAATAACATGGGCTGCAACGATTTTACCGAAAATTAAAAAATAGGCTATAACAATAATATTTTCAATTAATAACATGGGCTGCAACGATTTTACCGAAAATTAAAAAATGGGCTATAACAATAATATTTTCAATTAATAACATGGGCTGCAACGATTTTACCGAAAATTAAAAAATGAGCTATAACAATAATATTTTCAATTAATAACATGGGCTGCAACGATTTTACCGAAAATTAAAAAATAGGCTATAACAATAATATTTTCAATTAATAACATGAGCTGCAACGATTTTACCGAAAATTAAAAAATGGGCTATAACAATAAAACGCACAATTAATAACATGAGCTGCAACGATTTTACCGAAAATTAAAAAAATGAGCTGTAACAATAAAACGCACAATTAATAACATGGGCTGCAACGATTTTACCGAAAATTAAAACATGAGCTATAACAATAAAACGCACAATTAATAACATGGGCTGCAACGATTTTACCGAAAATTAAAAAATGAGCTATAACAATAAAACGCACAATTAATAACATGGGCTGCAACGATTTTACCGAAAATTAAAAAACGAGCTATAACAATAAAACGCACAATTTATAACATGGTCTGGAACAATAATATTTACTATTCAAAACATGGGCTACAGCAATATTACTTGTAATTTAAAACACGGACTATAAGCCTTAGATAGATTAGCTACACATAAACATTTACAGTTTATGATACTAACCGTTTAATACATGTGCATTTCACCATTTACATACCTTATTTTCACACGTTAGTACACTTTCATGCAAAAGCACAGTGCATGTATAACGTCTGTGCTAAGGAATTCCCAATTTAGTGCAACATGACAATGGACAATGATTATGAGCATACATACCTTTATTGTATCGCTCAATACATTTCATTAGTTCAACGACAAAACTAAACACCAATCGATTCGTTAAGCTGAACAATATTACATACGTGCGTACTTTTTTTGCTGAAGTTGCATCCCACACAAACGAACAGTAAAGACACACAAACGAACAGTAAAGACACACAAACGAACAGTAAAGACAGACAGGCGGACAGACAGACAAGACAGGCGGACAGACAGACAAGACAGGCGGACAGACAGATCGTTTGTTACAGTCACGTCTCACTACAGCAGCAGGTTCATGTACATTTATAAATGAATGAATTAAACCCTTAACAAGCCACTCTGAATAGAGTGCTGAAGGGGCAAGAAGTAGCCCAGAAACGCCCTGTTGTAAATAATAAAGAAATTGTACATCCATATGATACGTTGTTATGTTATGGGAGACTAATAAAATACATGACTAATATGCATGCATAAAAACCTCTAGAACACAAAATATAAATATACATAATTATATACAATGTAGCACTAAAGGTAGATGTAAATACAGATATTATATTACAGTATAGTATAGTAAAACAAAAATATACACCCTAAAAGGCATTAAAAGGGAGGATTATTTTCGTTTTAAAATGTCATGGCAGCTTTTGGCAACAAGGGGACCTTTCGCAGGGTTTACTAAAATACAACTCACGACGTCCATATCCTGGTGTTCAGGGAAGTTTCCCATCATACTATCACAGATAGACAAAATATCTCATCGTAGATCTTCATAGTGAGTGAGTGAGTTTAGTTTTACGCCGCCCTCAGCAATATTCCAGCTAAATGGCGGTGGTCTGTAAATAATCGAGTCTGGAACAGGCAATCCAGTGATCAACAGCATGAGCATCGATCTACGCAATTGGATATGATGACATGTGTCAACCAAGTCAGCGAGCCTGACCACCCGATCCTGTTGGTTGCCTCTTACGATAAGCATTGGTTACTGAAGATCAATGCTAACCCGGATCTCCACGGGTCTAGATCTCCATAGAGTGGACAGTGTAGCAGTACGTGGCACTCATCATCAACACAAGTACGGCACACAAAACAAGTTCGTTCCGCTACTCTGGGAGGTTGATATCTCCCTGTTTCTATTCTTATGGGTGCCACTCCACATCTAAACTCGGCTTGTGCGCTTCCACGAGATCTAGGTAGGGATGGTGTTACGTACGCTTCAACTGCATATGTATCATTGAACTTAGAGTGCAGCCTAAGCTTATTTCCACCGTGACGTGACGTGCATTGATTAAACAAAGTGTGTAGAAAATAAATTGCCGTCTCATATTCCAGTACGTCAACCGGGATGTCATCTATTCCTGGCGCTCTACCGCTCTTTGCCGTCTTCACTGCAGTCCTGACTGATTTAAAACTTTACTACAACCAGAAAAATATTTATCTTCACGTAGATGCAACGATTTAAGGTTTAAGTGTATAAAATGGAGACTAGGTTTGCTAAATTTGATGGTAAATGAAGGAAGAAAAATGTCCATTGAGAGGAATCAAAGAATAGAGGAATCAGTAGAAAACGAAATTCACTTTCATAATATTTTGCAGAATTGTTTCTAGTCAGGAAATGTGCAGCAGTATTTTGCATCTTGTGTACTGGTTTGGAATAATATCTTTATTTGACAGGATTTTAGAGTCAGTTTGTAGTTTTAGATTCAATATAAAGTCAACATGCTCAGTGTTAATTCATGGAATTTACCATCTGTAGTTTTGCTAGACTTTTCAAAGTTTCATGAAACTTAGAACAGTCCTTGCATGACAGTGTCATGTATTGTGAACTTATTGCTGTAGTTTCATTATAATGGGATATTCACAAATGTTGTTTCATGATAATAAGTGCTAAATACAAGTTGATATATTGCATCATTCTGTTATTTGAGAACCTGGAAGTAAACATCCTTGTGAGGAGGAATATCTCGACCAGTGTTTTATGGTTCTTTCGATATGATTCCTACCACGCCCGATGTAGCTTTTAAATCACTGTTATGTTCTTGCAATGAAGAAAAATATTAGAAATCTATCATTGTTTATAAAACACTCCAGTAAGTTTAGAGATGAATTGCTGAAAAATTAGTTACAACTGACTTGTAAAGAAAATACGTATGTATAACTCTATGTAAACTGTATGTGGGACGAAGGCCTTGAATACAATAAACTTCTTGTCTTGTCTTGACTTCCTCAATAGTTATAGGTTTATTGAGGTCAGCTTCTTCAAGGCCGCATTATTCACCTCCCACGAGCCTTCCTGGGTCCCGTTTGGGATAGAAAGATCTGAAACAGGCATTCTTCCAGGTTTTTCCCATGACAACCTTATGGTTAGTAATCACGAGATTTTACTCTGCATTCCAGTGTAACGTCATATAAAAGTCAACCGTCCACCTGAAAATAAAAACGAATAAGTATGGAACATTTGACACAAAAATACGCGCTAGTCAATTGTCAGTTATCCCTCTTCTCGTCCTTGGCGACGTCAAGGTTATATCCTGATTGTGGTGAAAGTACTTGACTCTCTCTTCGTACAGTCATTATACTGTCTCTCCTCAATCTAATATTAAAATTATTTATTTGTTTTCACAATTATATGTTAATATACGCCAATATCATCTTAATTATACCAGCATAATGCACAGTTAAATTGTCTCAAGAATGTTTTGTCTACAATTATTGTATCTAAAGTGACTACAAACTAAATAGTTAGAATTACACATGCACAGTATGTTGTAGACAAACATCAGATTAATATTAACAAGGCATGTTTTCCTTTCGTGAAATCGTGTGATTCTTGGTGGATAGGTTTACAACATTGATGACTTGGGATTTCTTGTTGATCCTTGGACTTATGTTGAAGGGATGTATAATATTTAGAACATAAATGTTTTGGCAACATGAATAGTTAAACGTACTGCAACAGCCTGAAGGTCGTATTCATGACTATGTATTGTTCCTTATATAACAAACAATGCTGAGCCACCATAGGTTTTATAGTTAACCTCGCCAACTGCACTCAATTAATGAGTTTGTGTCACCCGTTTAAGGATTCAGGTTCAGATTTAGAATTTTTATTCAGTAAAGTCTTGGGCTATATGCCCCACGTCATCATTTTACACTACATAAAGGATAGAAGAATGATGCTTATCCATTGAAATATACAAAATGTACATTTACAAAAAGAGGCTGGATAAAACACTTTGGTACTTACATGCATAACTTAATGTATTCACATAATTTTGCAATGCTTCTCTAGGATAGGTTTGTTAATAATTGTAAAAATGTCAACATATTTATCATGTGAAAATATTTTAGGCACGAGCAAATTTGAATCATGTCTGGAGCAGATACAAATGTAAATTTTCTCAGTTGCAAATATGGACTGTATGTATTTAGTGTTGTGTCATGTTTGTGCCAAAGCCAGAAGATATGAGCGTCGAACAAATTAACACGATGATGATTAACATGATGATCTTCCGCGTATAGAATTTCCAACGTTTATACGGATATTCGGAACTGGAAGACAGTGTTTACTCTGGGTTCCAAGAAGTGGCAATATTTCAGCTATATGGCGGCGGTCTGTAAATAATCGAGTCTGGACCAGATAATCCAGTGATCAACAGCGTACGCATCGATCAATTGGGAACCGATGACATGTGTCAACCAAGTCAGCGAGCCTGCCCACCCGATCCCGTTAGTCGCCTCTTACGACAAGCATGAGTTACTGAAGATCAATATTCTAACCCGATCATCACGGGTCGGGTCTCCAAGGAATTGAAAATTTGGTGATTCCTAAAACCTGAGCCAAGAAAAAGCCGGACTGGGCCACCGTTGCAATAATAAAACATGGATTGCAGAATATTAAGGCGATACCTGTCCACTTTAGGAGATACACTTCAAGCATTCACAAATGTATAGTTTGCCCAAATCTTTGAATCAAAAGGCATGTTCAACAATGAAATAAAACTGGCTGCATACTGAGTGTTCCGTATACTAAGAAGTCGCTGCATGGCCGAGATAATGCCTGTGCGATGTGATTTGTTTATATTGATCGTATTGTGGTTTGTAAATATGATAATACGTCCTTTTGTTGATGTATGTTTGTGTGAATGTTGGTGTTTTCTTTATTTCCTTTTCGATTGGCAAATCAACTGGAGAGAACTGTCTAGTTGACCATTTTTAAATAATCATCGGTATACATATCCATTATTTCCTGTATAATTAGTTGATTATTAAAAGATTACAATATTGCAACAAAAGGGGAGTTGTTTTGTGTTTGCAGTGTATGGCGAAAGCCAACACTGGACTCCTACGCTACGATAAAGTCCAACACATCCGATTTGCTTAGGAGAAAAAAAGTTCTCCCACAATGCCCAAGAGTCCTATAATCAACAACTAAAGAGCAACTACAAAACTGGATCAGCTTGGCGGTACACGGCCCTTTTATTGTCATAATTCCCAACATGATACAATACCAAAATCTCTATTTTAACGAATATGAAAAAACACTAACTGCTTAAAACCGCCGGCATCACGCCGGTTACCACACAAAATATATGTATATTTCAAAAACGGTCGGAGGTAGCTTAAGCCCGATAATTAAAACCAGAGATAAAAAGTTTATGAGAAAAAGCTCTTGATCAGTGTTCCCTCAACAAATTCAACACCACCTCCTCTACTGGAGGGTTTACAGTAGCATAATACATTGTCCCAGAATATATCGACAATTGGGCGTACACATATTGCGATTTTCAAAACATTTTGCTCAAATATGTAAAACAGGTTTCAACTGAATAATAAAAAGTTAAACCATGGTAATAACGGTTCCGTGGCCATAAAATATGCATGTTAGTATTATAAAAGGCTCTGCAGCCATGATATGGAGTACATATATATAGACACTCCACCCTATGCTACTGGATAAGTGATAAACAATAAAAACACTGCATAGCCCAACTAGGCTCCTCATCCAAACCCCACCCATCCTTTCATGGCATCAATACACCTGAAAGTATATATACATATACGTACATGTTCGCATATGAAAGCGTACAAAGAGAAAGTTGAGAGACAGTTTCACCAAAGCAATCTGCAAATAAGCCTGGCAAGGCGTGAACAAGATGATTGGCAAGAGCAGGCGATGACATGCAACCAAAGCCGGAGATAATAAGACCTTTGCTGAGGACCTCAACACTTTCTACAGCAGCTTTGATTGTCACGATTTTACCAATGAGAGAGCGCAAGTTATTGAAGCCGTACAGGATAGTGAAAGTCGTATCCATATATCAGAAGCTGACGTCATTCAAAGCTTCTCCAGAATTAACATCAGAAAACAAAAGTACCTGGACAACCTTGACGGCATTGTGTTGAAGGAGTGCAGACTTAAACTGTGTACAGTTTTCACTAGATTGTTTCCCAATTCTCAGTGAATACACACGTTATTCCTTCCGGTCTGGATAACATCAGAAATTGTACCAGTTCCTAAAGAGACACAACCTCTAAAGAACTCAACGACTACAGGCCAGTTGCTCTCACATCTATAGCAATGAAGTCGCTGGAACGCATCTTGTTGAGACATCTCCGACAGGAAGTTGCCGACATACTGGACCCGCTTCAGTTCGCCTACAGGTCAAGGAGAGCAGTTGTTGATGCCACACTGTCACCCTTAATAATGTCTATAAACATCTAGAGACACCTAAGTCATACATCTGGATCCTCTTCGTTGACTTTTCATCTGCGTTCAACACTATCCAGCCACATATCATGATACAGAAACTGTTAGACATGGACGTTAACTCATACCTCACCAAGTGGATCGAAAACTTTCTTGTGGACAGACAGCGGTACGTGAAAGTTAACGGGCTGCATCGAGTAAACGGACCACCACCACTGGTGCACCACAAGGCTGTGTAATATCTCCTGTTCTTTTCACCCTCTACACTAATGATTGTGCAAGCTCGAATTCAACCTGTTCAACTGTAAAGTTCGCAGATGATGCAGCAATTGTTGGCAAACTGAACGACACTGATTCTGAAGAACTGTATAAAGAGGACATTAATCATTTTACGACTTGGTGCAGAAACCACTTTACTCTTAAATGTCACAAAAAAGGAACTGATAATTGACTTTCGGAGTAAGCCCACAGAAATGTTTCCAGTGATAATCAATGGTGAATGTGTTGAGACAGTGTCGGGGTATAAGTATCTGGTAACCTCCATTGACTCTAAGCTGAACTGGAACTCTAACACTGAAGCCCTATACAAAAAGTGTCAACAACGTCTTCATCTCATGCGTAAACTGAGATCTTTTAATGTTAACCCAATCTCTGATGTCATCTTTTTATGCAGCATTTATTCAGAGTATTTTTAACGTTTTCCTTCCATTGTTGGTACGGGTCTCTCTCAGTTCATCTCAAATCTAAAAATAATTGTTAACATTGCAAGTAAAATCGCTGGAGTCAGATTTGAATGTTTATCATCAATATATGAGCGGCAAAATCGTGAATCAAGCTGTCAAAATTATATCTGACCATACTCACTACTTAAATTCCGGAATACAACCTCCTCCCTTCAGGCCGCCGCCAAAAGTTCCAATTGTGAAACTAAGAGAGCCCGTTCATTCTAGAAAAGGAGCGGTTGGGTAGCCTAAGTGGTTAAAGCGTTGGCTCATAACGACAAAGACCCGGTTCGAATCGATGGGTACAATGTGTGAAGCCCATTTCTGGTGTCCCTCGCATTTGATATAATTACTGGAACCAACAGATACTTGTCCAAAGAGGAGACAAACGGGATCGTGTGGTTGATTGGTTGATGCAGGGATAATCTACAACGTTATATAGTTTCCTGGTTGATGCTCTTCCTCGATGATTTACAGCCCGCCGCCATATTACTGAAACATTGCTGAGTGCGGCCAATCAAAACACAAAACCAGGTGGAATCCACTGTCCCTATCCACTGAACTATTGCTGGCCATAATAGGTTTGTCTGTTATGTGTTCGAGAAAAGGTTGAGCGTGTCCTGCCCCATGGTCATGGTCGCACGGCAGAAGCACATCTGTGCGGCGTCAGGCAAGAAGTACTTTGTTTTCTAGGCAATATAAATGGCGGGTTCTACCGTTAGGGTAAGACATGCTTCCCTTTACGCAAACACATGGTGTCATCACTGATTTTCAGTGCTTCATTCATCATTTTCACAGGTATTTTTCTCGTTATGTCGAAATGAATTAGTTTCATACAATAGTGAAGTCTTGGTACTCCTTAGCACTGACTTTGTATATCGATATATACCATTTTTATGTTCAATTGTAGCAAAAATATATTCACAAATCACAACTACGGAGAAATGTCCATATCAATATGAATTAAAATTATTAATCAAATAAAAGGTCCAATGCCCAACGACTGATAAACCAAATTTTGCTCAGTTGTTAAACAACATTTTATTCGGGTGTCCAAAATTATGAAGCAAATCTTCAGAGTTGGTCTGTCGATTTCATGGACTGTGCAAAATTTACTTTTTGTTGCAATTATTAGATTTTGTGTTTATTATTAGTGAGCAATTCATCGGTCTGAAATGAAATCAAACGGACTATAATCGATGCTAATTAACACATTTCTATACTGGCAGAATCGATCAGATATAGTTTGATAGAGTGACCCCACAGCACATATCGCATCAAATATTGACTACCATTCCACTCTCAAATCTTCTCACCCATCTGTCAGAACTTTTCAGTCGAAGATTCCTCAATACTCGTGGAATAATTTTTTATTGATCCTGATACACAAATTTATTTCGGGATTACATACAAGTCATTGTCAAATACAGCAGGTTGATAAAATTGTCATGGGAAACGGCTTAGCTATTCAATAAGGCCTGATCAATAGCTTCTTGCTCTACTGGACTGGATAATACAGAGAGACAGGTTAGATTGTTCCTCAAAGAGACTATCAAATATGAATCATCTGACACTGTCAGAATTGAATGTGCACATAGATTAAACGCCAAATCTGCATCTCGTCCCGTTATAGTGCAGTTAGCATTTTCAAGGACAAAAGTGACATATTCCAGTTAGCAAAAGAAAGTTTTGAAAGGCAGTAAGTCTTTGAGGGTGTCCGAAGGCTTCACCAAATATGTACGAACAATCAGATCTAAACTATTCTCACACATGATGGAGGCCAGAGACAATGGGTCTCTCTCCTACATGAGTTATGATAAACTCATCATAGATGGCGCTGTCTACGCCTATGACGAAGACACAACCAGTATTAGGAGAGTTGGCGAGCGACGGAACTGGACGAGGAGGAAACGTATGCAGATCCTTCAAGACATAATTCAGAATAGGTCAGTGGCTGTGATCTCAATTACAAACCTGACTGTTTAGGTGTCACAGTTACTAACGCTTCATATAAACTGACAAGCAAAATGCACCACTTGGCATCTCCATGGACTTTCTCTAAGTTATCTTTTTTCTGATTTTGTTGACTTTTGCACTCAGTTCGAAATATTCTGCCCTAATTGAAACATGGTGTATTGAGCTATTGAATCTATCCTCACTTTTCCCTCAACATGTGTGCTTCACTTTTTATCCAGTACGGCCACAAAATACGGCAGACATAGTGGGGTATCGGCCTACCTTTAGAATACAGCACCACAAACTTTAAAAATACGTCATCATACCCTTTACGTAATGTAATGTGTTTTTGTTCGAAAGCACGATCTCGAAACAATGCCCTATGACGCCTGCATGGCAACACGGTTGTCTGGCTCAGCGAGTGCGTATAAGCTCCGCTCACTGGTGTTTCATCTCTACGAGCTTCATGTCATTGCATAAGGCCAACGATGTTGCTGAGAGTTTCCAGTAGTTGTATACCGGCGGATGCGCAATATTTTTGCAAGCACCAGTTTGAAATATTTTTTTTTTTCACTAATACGCTCATATTTATTTGTATTACGGGCTGCTGGGGTGTTAAGTGTTGTGTATTTTGTATTTTGTAATTTTTTAAATTTACATATATATTTTTGTCATTCAGTAAGTTGCACCATTACATAGAAAAGTGTTTTATTAGTATTTTTTATTTCGAAGCGGTAATAATGCATTACACTAGACACGTCAGTCGTGTTTGTGCCGGTTCTGTCAATGCATTCTATTTATTAGGATTAATTCAAGGGATTAGGGTTAGGGCTAGGGCTAGGGCTAGGGCTAGGGCTAGGGCTAGGGTTAGGGTTAGGGTTAGGGTTAGGGTTAGGGTTAGGGTTAGGGTTAGGGTTTAGGGTTGGGGTTGGGGACCTAATGCAATATAGTAGGTACATGTCCGGTGGTTCGGTCAATGCATTCTATTTATTAGGATTATTTCAAGGGGTTAGGGTTAGGGTTAGGGCTGAGGGTTTAGGGTTTAGGGTTTAGGGTTAGGGTTAGGGACCTAATCCAATATAGTAGGTACATGTCCGGTGTAATACGTGAGTACCATTTGTTGTTTTTCCTTTTTGCATTTTAATACTTTTTTTTCACACAAAAACGGGAAACCAAAAACGTCGAAAGTACATTATGAAATGGGTTAATGTAGAAATTTTGGGCTAATGGAAATTGGCCTGGAATTTGCACTGAAGCCTCTTTCACACGCAACATAAATTTTGTAAAGTAATGATTCGAAGGCTAACTCACCCTCGTGCCGTCACTACACATGCTCATGTCTCCCTCGTTCCTTATTGCGATCCACATTATCCTTACAGTGTTCCCTACATCACTTTTCTGTCACAAAATCACAGATTTATATAAAAGCGCGTCATTCATGCATGCACCGTGAAATCTACGTCTGACGCCTGACGTCAACAACCCTTTTCCGTTTGAGGCATATCGGCTCATTCCACGCCACACGTTAATTTGTAGATTACGGAATGGGACGAGTGTGCCAAATGGCATCGGGTCCATTCGGCAACTGTCCGTAGAATAAAATTGCATGACAACAAGTCTACCCGTAGCATTATCGTAATTGTCCGTGACCTATTCGACTCTTTCCGTTCATTTCCGTGACGTCACAGGAATGACTCGATAAATTTGCACAGTGTGCAACAGTGTGGACGTAGCTCAGTCGGTTAGCTGTCGAGCTAACAATCCGAAGGTCGCGGGTTCGCGTCCGACGGGTTCTCACAAACTGGTTGCTTGTCTTAATG
This sequence comes from Haliotis rubra, assembly GCF_003918875.1. Lineage (NCBI taxonomy): Eukaryota > Metazoa > Mollusca > Gastropoda > Lepetellida > Haliotidae > Haliotis > Haliotis rubra. The sequence continues at coordinate 1,439,029 of NW_025767690.1, forward strand.
ACACGTGACCTACGGCAGAGATCGTCCTCACGAGAAGTTGTGGTGCTGTATTCTAAAGGTGCTCCGGGATATCATTGTTTGCATAAAGAAACCCGTTTCATCACAATTTAAAAGAATATATGTAGGACTCCAGATCTGTGGCGGGTCTCGAATCTATGGCGGGTTTCCTAATCCGTTGCAGGTTTGATTGTTCGATTAGTTACATGACGTCATCGCGTAATGATGTCATTACGCGATGACGTCATAATCGCTAACCTTTCCCAACGTTATTTGACACTAGCCGTTCGTGGCGATAGTAATCTCTGGAAAATCTTCAAAGCTATGAAAATGGAAACCATAGAAAATGATGGTTTTGTAATTGCGGAGCCACCTACAAAGGAGAAGAAACCCCTATCAAAAGATCCCAATGCAGAAACAATTTGGAACGACATGGAAAAACTTGATACGTGTGGATTACAAAACTGAAAACGCTGAATCCGAAATGGGGAAGTGTACAGATTTGCAAGATCCTCTCGTTTGCAACCAACGAAAGAATGGTTAGGAAAATCCTTGTGAATTATTTCTTTTACGAAACATCACAAGTGTTTTTTAAGAAAGTGTCGACACCGCGCATCGGCCATGTTGCACCAAAGAAGAAATGGTAAAAATCATTGTTAAACAACACGCACTGGACCATAGGAAATCGGCGGCCATTTATTAATCATTCACCGCTCTGTTTTCCCGGTTGTACGGGAAGCTGTTGATGTGTTGTTTGACATCAATGTAAAATGTGAGGAATGCAAAGGACGTGCAGCTATGTTTGTAATATTGTGGTTTGCTTTTTAAGCAGTTTGCAGACAAGCTCGATCATGACGGAAGATGAGTTCTACCCGCGGGATGGACAGGCTGTCTATTTCAGACCAAACCCCGCGATGAACAAGGGCGTTGCTGTTTTCACCAGCGGCTTCTGGAGACCGGGAACTGTCACCGCATCTAAGAACTCTAACTGTGGCCGAGTGTAGGAGGTGACGGACACTCAAACCTCCCATAGGTTCCAGCTGAACAGACATCAGGTCCGTGATGGACAGATTTAGATGTATAAGAAATAAATGTTTTTACACCTTATTCACTCTTCTGTCTTTCTTCATGTATTGTTAAATATTTAAAGGAAAGCAAACGTATTCGATAATTAGCATGGCCAAAATTTTCGAAGCTCTCTTAGTTTCTATGATAGTCATGAAAACATTAGCAATATCGAAAGACAATCTTAGCGATCAGGGTAGGTACGGCAACTAGCCCTGGATTTGAAAATCTGCCATGGATTTGGAAATCCGCCACGGATTTGAGGCCTTCCATGGATCCGAATCTTACATATATAGTGATTGGAATGACTGTCTATGTTTCAGGGTGTTATGTAAGGAAATTAATAGGTCAGTGATTCTAGGTTTAGTGTATGTTTATCCTGAGAAATCTCCCATGTATTTAGAATCAGATGAAAGTGGTATTGATCGGTTAGAAAGTAACCTGTCTGATATCTGTGGTGATTTTGATGATGTTCCAATATTCATTATCAGTGGCGACTTTAATCAGGAGACTATATAAGGTGGAGTGGTCACTCCTCGGAAAGCCCCTTAGCGTATGCCTCGGCTCGTCACGTGACCAGTGTAGCCAATAATGGCGGAAGATTAGTTTTAACATTGAGCCCGGTTTAGTTTCAACAGCTGATTACATACGCTGAGTGTTGTGACAACTGAAAACCTACATGTAGAAGATAAGTTACCTATTCTGCCACTTCATTTTAAGTCAAATAATTGTTATTAGTGTCAGTATTAGTACAGTAGATTTGTAGTAAAGTTTCAAGTCAGCATGTTGTAGCTCACTGGCTTCAATTCTCAGTACACAGCGAAGAAAGACTAAATTCTATCGCTAAAAACTTCTTTCACATATTCGTTTAATTTTTAGAAGGGAAATATACCTTTAGTTTAAAGGTGTTTGCAAGTAAAATTGTTTGGGTGTATTTGAGGTGTGTGAAAATATGACATATCGCCGATCTGCCATTGAAATACTACAGGGCGTTGTTTGAGTGTTTCTAGTTATTGTTCTAAAACATCTTTCACATACACCTTTAATTTTTATGAGGGGAATATACCATCAGGTGAAAGGTGTTTGCAAGTAATAGTGATAGTATTATAACTAAAAAAATTGTTTGGGTGTATTTGAGGTGTGTGAAAAATATGACATATCGCCGATCTGCCATTGAAATACTACAGGGCGTTGTTTGAGTGTTTCTAGTTATTGTTCTAAAACATCTTTCACATACACCTTTAATTTTTATGAGGGGAATATACCATCAGGTGAAAGGTGTTTGCAAGTAATAGTGATAGTATTATAATTTTAAAAAAATTGTTTGGGTGTATTTGAGGTGTGTGAAAAATATGACATATCGCCGATCTGTTCTGATACGCCATTGATGCTTGTGATGCTTGAGTGTTATAGTTCTAAAACTTCTTTCTTGTTGATCTTAGTATATGACAAAACTGGAAAGGTGTTTACAACGCTTTGTGATAGTTCTAAACTTTCTGTTTTTGAGGGGTCTGTGACAGTGTCAGATAACATTCTGTCAATGCCCATGCCATTCCACACATGCAATAAGATATCTGAATTAGTTACTAATGTAAAAAAATGTCTCAAAGTAGATTTTAAAAAAAAAAGGACAGCTGATGTTAACACATGTTTTCTACCGATAGTTTTGCGTTCTTTAACATGTTTGGGGAGGGATGGCCGTGGTGTATCATTTATTCTTTCATTAATTCACATATGTATTTCTTTCTTTTGTTCTTTTTCTTTATTTCTTTCATTCATTCACATATAATTCTTGCTCTTAATTCATTCATTCATTGTAAAATTCCGACTGATACAAAACACTGGCTGAAGTACTGTTAAACGCAGTCGAAGTTGCGCTGGGAACGAACCAAGTCACTGTGTGCGTTGGAGCATGACGAGGCACACGTTAATTAGTACAAATGGTAAAGAAAGCAAGCGAGTGACCTATCCCTGTTGTAGAGTATCCCTGCTTTAATGCACGGACAGGAGAGCTTGATGATTTTATACGTGATGATTCTTCGAATTACCTCCCCTTACCCAACTATTATACGTCTGACTCCTTCTGTTCACCCAGGACGCGCCATGATTATGACACAAATGTGTATGGATTTCAACTACTGGATTTATGTAAACAGTTTGGAATCCACATTGTCAAAAGAAGAACGGATTCAGATTCACCGAGTAATTGCACATTTATTTCACATTCAGGTACCAGTATTGTTGACGGGCGGTGGGGTTGCCTAATGGTTAAAGCGTTTGCTTGTCACGCCGAAAGACCGGGTTCGAATCCCCACATGGGTACAATGTGTGAAGCCCATTTCTGGTGTCCCCCGCCGTGATGTTGCTGGAATATTGCTAAAAGCGGCATAAAACCAAACTCAGTCAGTCAGTCAGTCAGTATTGTTGACTACTTATTGTATCAAGTGAAATGTTCAACGAATTGTGTGATTTGGAAGTGATTCCAAGAACAGAGTTCGATCACATTCCAGTTGTGTGTACTTTTCCAAACTTATTCACAGGTGCAGAAAATGAAACTACAGCAGTGTACCAGCTATTTAAAGGTAGCCAAGCAATGACGTTCCCCACAGCAATGACTATCTTCGACTACAACATTTTACCAATATGGGGAACACTATACAATGAAGCAATTGAAAAGGTCCATACCTCATTCCTTAAAAGGTACATATCTGTTGGGAAATTTGCATCAAACAAATCAATATTTGGTGAAACAGGTCGCTGCAGTGTGTTTGTGTATACCAGAATGAGAGTAGTCAAATACTGGTTGAAACTACTACGAATGGACTCCTTTAGATATCCAAGGCAGAGTTATCTTCTTCTCAAATCTTTAGACGATAATGGAAGACATAACTGGGTGTCGGAGGTTAGATCTCTGCTCTTTTCAACAGGTTTCGCATGGACTTGGTTATCACAACAAGTTGGTGACGAGAAGCTATTTATCAGCAGTTTCAAACAAAGGTTACAGGATATCTTTATCCAGGATTGGCATTTGTCTATTTCTAGTTCAAGTTATCTGTCATTATACTCTGGATTTAAAACTGATTTTAACACAGAAACATATATTACCTGTCTCCAAGACAAGTCTTTGGTACGTTCATTCTGTAAATTCAGAATAGCATTGAACAATCTGAAGCTAAATGCATACAGGAAGGAGAAACAACAGTACGACTAATAATAATAATAATAATAGTGGATATTTGTAAAGCGCCATTGTCCACCCACTCATGCATGCTCGTGGTGCATTCAAACTATTTACAGAAGAAGGGAAAATGTCAATTATAGGCTTTAATAAAAGGAATGTCTTTAGGGCCTTCTTAAAAGAGTCCAGGGTCGGGGCGAGTTTGATTTGGAGCGGTAGAGAGTCCCATAAGAGAGGTGCGACATGCTGAAAACTCCTCTTTCCAAAAAGAGGTGAGCCGCGCTTGAGGTACTTTGAGGAGCTGTTTATCCTGGGAACGTAGAGTTCTGGAAGGCACATACTGGGTTAGGAGAGATGAGAGATATGTAGGGGCAAGGTTGTTGAGACACTTAAAGACTGTACACAGAACTTTGAAGTCAACTCGGTATTGAACAGGAAGCCAGTGCAAAGACTTTATCACAGGGGTTATATGATCATATTTAGAACTCAAAGATATAATTCTAGCGGCTGTATTCTGCACTTTCTGGAGTGTTCTTTGGATATTCCAGTGAGAAGGCTATTGCAGTAGTCTAGGCGAGAAGACACAAGACATCTGACCAGGATATGTGCACTCTCTTTAGGATGGTACCAATGGAACGAATGTGAAAGTAGCATGTCTTACACAGATGATCCACTTGTGCAGACATGGAAAGGTCCGACTGTAGCTGTACTCCAAGATCTTTAACTTGTCGTGATGGGGAGATACAGGCAGAAGCAATCATCACTCGCTCAACATCTACCTTGTCGATGTGCTGTTGTCTTCCGACCAATAATACCTCTGTTTTGTCGTCAGTTAACTTTCGTTTTCTTTCGGTCATCCATGACTTAATTTCAAAGTACAGTTTTCAATTTATTGTAGATTGTCAGAAATTGATTCAGTGTTAAATCTATTCATCTGCAAATGAAAAATGAGGAGTCCCAAACTTGTCAGTTATGGTTTTGAGACAGTTTACGTATAAGAGAAACAACACAGGTCCCAACACTGAACCTTATGGGACTCCACACGAGAGCACTGTCTTATCCGAAAACTGTCCCAAGACATATACAGACTGCCGCCTGACATGGAGATACGATGCAAACCAAGAGAGCACTGTTCCACTGATACCAACTTGATGCTGTAAAATATCCAGAAGCTTGGAATGATCAACCGTATCAAACGCTGCACTGAGATCTAAAAAGAGTTAGCGTTACCATGTCACCAAAATCCACTAGACACCTGAGATCATTAACAACTCTTAGGAGCAAGGTCTCCGTTGAATGCTGCGGACGATAAGCAGACTGATAGTCATCAAGGATGTCATGGAAGTTAATATGCTTCATCAGTTGTCTGGACTATAACATCTGCTGTGAACATTGCATGGATCTCGGCATCGAAGATGAAGTTCACATACTATTTTCCTGTTCAAAATATTCATCAAACTTATTTCTTCACAAACTCCACAAACAATCAAATTACTATCATTATATTTGAAGCATGTATTTAATGCACGCCGTTCTTAATTATAAGTTTTGTTTATTATATCACGTCCACGTGACAAAATAATATGTTCTGGGTATGAATTGTAGCTCAGGTCATATGGCCTGCAGTATTGAATAAACGAGTCTGAGTCTGAGTCAGCTCAACTTCGATTGGCGCAGCTGTTGGCTGTTACCAACCAACAAGTCAATCAATAATCAATCAATAAAGTTTTTGCTTTTGGCAACAAAACTGAAATTAACAGCGGAGAATTGTCTAATGTGTTTTCCAATACGTGTATGAAAGAGCAAATTCCAAATAGGGTTATTCCGAATTATCAGTTGAAAATGGTTCAAATTATGATGACGCGAAAAAGTCCTCTTCGAGGTAAGCATTGTATGTAACCCATCTTTAAACAATTGTATAGTAATAAAATTGTTATAGCTCATATTATAAATTGCAAGTTATGTTGTTGTTGTCCATGTTTTGAATTGTAAATAGTGTTGTTGTAGCCCATGTTTTTAAGTTGTACACATATTTGTTGTAGCCCATGTTTTGGATTGTAAATTATGTTGTTATCATAAACCATGTTTCAAATTGTACATATTATTGTTACAGCCCGTCGTAAATTGTACGTAATATTGTTGCAGCCCATGTTTTAAATTACAAGTTGTACTTAGCAGCAACAGTGGTACTAGTATTAGTAGCCGTAGAAGTAGTAGTAGTAGCAGCAGATGTAGTAGTAGCAGCAGCAGTGGTATCAGTTGTAGTTGTGGTTTCAACCTGTCGAAGGGGTCTATGATTCCAAACAAGAACTGTATATCATAGGTTCTGAGCATGCATAATTCCAAAATCCACCATAACATCTTTATTAACGGGTTGGAGCATAAATTTGTTTTCCCACAGTATGGGAGTAAACGTTTCAGCTATATTTATCGTCTTGGAGTCTATGGTACTTATCCATTAGTCGGGAGTATGTAAGCTGCCTTTATCCACCAATCAAACTGGTATCTGCACCACCTATTTTCACCAGCCGTGAGTCTTTATAGACAGAAATTATTTTTATTATTGTGTCACGCAGATGTTTACAAAATATATAAAATCTTCTGTATCACATATGAAACATCTGCCCGGCCTTTACAGGCCTACGAGACACATAAGATCCATAAAACAATGCATAAATAAAATATAGCTCCATACACACATAGTAAAACTTACAGAAAAGGTGGGTGGTGTAATATCGTACGTTATAATGATTTTCTTCTTTTAAACATAAGTAACACTGTAGATGCTAAGGGATATACTAGGTTATCACATTCCATAATAAACATGGTCTGGTCAACAGGAGTCATCAAGCTAAACAGAGGGTTAAGAGAGCGTGCCTTTTGCCATAAAACTGACCTTATATCGGAATATATATTACACTTCGATAGAAAATAGACCTCGTCTTCAACTGCACTATTCTTACAATATTTACACAGCTGTTGTTCAAGAGGGTTTTAGGCCGTGAAAACCGACCAAGCTCAATCTCCAGAGGTAAAGTTCCACATCGTAGTTCGGCAAGGGTACTTCGTTGCGACCTATTGAAAATAGTGCGGACATATGTTGATACTCTGATAAAGAGGGTCGTTACAACGGCCAGTATCATACCATAGTTGTGAATATCAGTTAGAATAATCAATATCAAAACAACTTCTCTTTAATGAAAATGAAATCCATTGGTGAAATATGCAAACATATCAACAAGAGGTAAATCCCAAAAATTAATAATTGTAGAACTTTGTTATCCCATGTCTTACGGAAGGACAATGACCAGTTGTGAATATTGCTTATAATACTATCGGGCCTAGAAGATCTATAATTCCTATATTCACTGTCGGAAGTATGGGGGTTTCCTACTTACCCAACTCCTATTGTTTCAGTAAAAGAAATCAGTGGGGCGTGATAATCCCCTTTAATCCCTTATTTTCTTCCCTTGTTCACCAAATGTGATATAAAATAAACTACTAATAATAATAATAAATAACGTAGGTATTTATATAGCGCTACATCCAGGTACTAATACCCGTTCATGGCGCTACAATACAATTGGAGAACAAAATACTTAAGACAGAGAGACAACTGAACATCTCGGATCGTAATGGTCGGGTTGGGATGTAATGACACAGAAGACTGGAGAGGTATTCAGGTGTTTGTCCTTGTGTATAGCTTTGAAAGTGATAAATAGAATTTTAAGTCAATCCGGAATTTGACAGGCAACCAGTCTAGAGACATCAGTGAAGGTGTGATATGATCTTTCTTGGACTAGAGGAAGACAATGCGAGCTGCTGAGGTCTGTAGTTTTTTTTAAGTTTCTGAAGATCCGTTGAACTGATGCCAAAGTGGACACTGTTAGAATGTGTATGGAAGGAGGTCACAGGACAAGTAGTATTCAACATTAAGTAAAGATTAAAATTGTGAATAATATGTACATTTAGATGAAATGTCAAGTGAGGAACGCCAATATTGAAGGAAGCAGTCATAAAATCGCTGCTTGAAGATGGATATAATGTTTTAATGCAGCCAATTTCTTGTGAGATCCATACAAACCCAAAACCATACTGAAAAAGGATTTGTCTTATGTGTGAAGCCCAGGTAGATTTATTGAGATTTGAGCATTTGGTAGGCCTGATAAGGAAGTCTATGGTGTTGTAGCTGCAACAGTCTGCACCAGTACATTATTGATCTGGAGGTATAGTGGTATTGCAGTGAGAGTCTGCCACACTCTCCAAACACCATGCTATTGTTGTTATACTTGCTGACTTTGAGGAAAGTCTTACAGAACTTAAAATGTACAGTTTCAATATGTCTGCAATAAGTGGTTCCTCAAATCTCTGATCCATAACACAGAATAGGTGTAATCATGGAATCAAATATCTTAAAAATTTCCTTGTGATTCATACATCCAAAATGTTTCTGGTAATTATAGATGGAGAATATAGCTTTACTTGCTTGAGCAGGATTGGGCTTTAGTTCATGACAGTTTAGGAGTGAACACAATCCCAAGATATCTGTACATATTCACAACTTCTATTTGTTCAGCATTTAAAAAACATTTCTCATAAGAACGGAGAGGACCACCAATTCTAAAAACAATAATTTTGGTTTTGTACAGATTGACTTTCATTCCTGTATCTGCACATAATTCTTCAACAATATTAATTTATTTTGGAGCTGTAAAGCAGTGTCTGATACAGTTGATACATCATCAGCAAATAATAGCGAAAATACATCAGGAATATGAGTTGATATGAATACACCTCTTCCACCATCTTCCTCCAGCATTTGAGCAAGTTTGTTTATGAATATAATAAAAATCTGCGGACTCAGAGTGCATCCTTGGCGGGTACCTATATTACATTTGAAATAGGGTGATAACCCCGAATCAGTTCTTACACAAGCGCACAGTGTAGAATACATGTTGATAATAAATGTTAGAAATTTTCCCTTTACCCCCTTTTCTATCAAACTCATGAAAAGTAATTTATGGTTAATAGAGTCAAATGCCTTGGAAAAGTCAATAAAAAGGCAATAGAACCTTCCATTTTTCTTTGACAGATATTTAGTGACCACAGCTTGCAGGGTGAAAATATGGTCTGATGTTGAATAATCCTATCTGAATCCAGCTGTGCCTCTGAAATTGTATCATTATTGTCACACCATTGTTTCAGTCTATTATCAGCTATTGAGGCTAGAATCTTGCATAAGGAGTTGATCAATGAAATTCCTCTATAGTTATTTGGATCTGCTTTATCACCAGATTTATGCAAAGGGCATATGATGCTTTCCCCCCAACATTTTTGAAAACTGAACTATCATACAATTTGTTAAAGAGTTTAGTTAATATAGGTCATATGCAATTCTTAGAAGCTTTAAAGAAGTCTGCGACTAATCCATCCGGTCCTGGTGATTTATTATTTTTAATATTTTTCAAGCTTAGAAATACCTCCTCTTCCGAAAAAGGTTCATTTAATACAGCTAAATGTTCATCCTCTATATCAGTGTCGGTATCCACTTTGCTCCACACATCTTCAATATTATCATCAAAGGAAACACAGTTTAAAAGTTCATTATAAATGCTTAAACCATTGATCTACAGATATGCCCGGAGTAGCTGAAAGATTCATGTTACATGATTTTAACACTTTCCAAAATTGTTTTGGATCATTCCTTGATTCACTGAGTCTATTTCTTTGACTTTGAAAATAATATTCTTTCTTTAAGTGAAATGTGAGTTTAAAATGCCTTTTGTAATATATGTAGGTATCAATACGGGTGCCAGTCAAATCGCCCCAGCGACAAAACGCCCCAGCAAATTTGGTCAAAATGCCCCAAATTTTTGGTCAAATCGCCCCAGGTTTGGTCAAATCGCCCCACGGGGGTAGTCAAAATGCCCCAATTTAATTAAAATGGTTTAACATACGCCATAAATGCATAGTTTTTGTTGACTTCCATATTATATTCTTTGCATAATATTATGTGTTATATTATTAGTAATATTCATGTATAGGCACCACTGTAATACCAATTATTTGGTAAAGAATTACAAGAATAAAACAAAAGGTTTGTATAATATGTTTATTGTAAATGCTGTAAATGCATAGTTTTTTGTCAACAAATGGCACTGTGTAATCATAACAAGTTTGGTATAATACTTATAAAACAATCTCGAGCTTTGTCCACTGGGATATTATAATCCTCATACAGATGTTCCTCATACAGAAGTTATATGTCTTTCTTTTCTTTTTAACTTTCGTCTGTATGGCGGGCTGGTCCATGAATGCGGCTCACTTTTGACAAGAGCTGCTGGACTGTAATTTGGTCCTCCTTGAACTCTGCCCACAGAGCAAAGGTCTCCTTCTGGGCTGTGGTTGATCAGTCCCTGATTCTTGCTCTCAATTTGCTCTCCTTCAGCAGGAGGATCTTGATTTGGAGCAGGGACGCCTCCCGATGTAGGGCTTTGATAAGTCGGTATAGTCCCAGCTGTTGCTCCCCGACTTTTCCATTTAGGCGCCGGTGCCAACCTGAAAACATAAAGGGAAATTTTAAAAGAAATGTTGTCATGCTCAGCATAATTAACTCACATTAAATTCGTCAATATTTCTAAATTAAACATAACTTAAATAGCTGAAAGAAATAATGTTTAAAATATATTTACCTTTGGTGTGATTGTTTGTTCTTGTTGTCTGTCGGAAGCAAGATAGGCCTGAAGGGGGACAGGTTCTCTTGTAGATCCATTGGGTCCTCATGTAACCCACAAGCTCACAAAGCTTGCTGGTGGGGGTGACGGTTTCAGTCAGCTCTTCAAACGTCTGACGGATCTCTGAAGCTGGGATGAAGGGCAAGGCCATCAGTTTCCAAATAAATCGAAAAACTGGATTCTTTTCTCTGTATGCCACCTGTAACAAGAAACCTTCATTTGTTAAGATTTCACATATATACTGAACATCATTGAAAACGCACCAGTCTAAAATTGTCCATATTTTCATCAAAATGGATTTCAGCATGACAATGATCAATGAATATAACTAACATGAAGTCGAAGGGCATGTCCAGTGGAAAACAATACTTGAGAAACAAATTCCTTACGTTGGACCACAGTATGACTCTTAATGCCAAAATACATCAACATGCAGCCGCGCCATGAAAAGCGCGAATTTCATTCTGAAATCATACTGACTGTGACATTAAAAGCAGGTGTATGAGAACCGATTCCCATTGCTTCACTAACGATTGTGAAACGAGGGACAGAGATGCCGAGGTTAACACCTCACGAAGGAGAACGTGCACTAGGCATGATTCAGGTTGGCACCAGGAGCAGGGATATTGCTCGACAACTTGGACTTGGCCACTCCACCATCGTTAGGCTTCATAGACGACATCAGTAGATAGGCAGCATCCGTGACTTTCAATGACCTTGGCAACAACGTGTTACGATGCTCCATCAGGATCGCCATATTGACCTTGTCCATATCAGTGATTGAACACTGCCGACTGCCAGGACTGCTGCGCTAGTTCAAGGTTGACGTGGGGGTCATCAGCGCTGACTCCATGCGACGCCGTCTACACACTACTGGGCTCCATGCTCGACGTCCTTACGTTGGACCAATTCTGACTGACAGACACCGTAATGAGCGTATACAGTGGGCTAGCAGGCATGTTCAGAAAGGTTACAACAATGGCATGGTGTGGTAGTCACTGACGAGTCACGTCTACATCAACGTAATGCTGACGGCCGATTATGTGTTTGGTATAGACGTTATGCTGATGAGTGTGTGGTTCAGACAGACCTTTGGGTGATGGGAGTGTCATGGTCTGGGGTGGAATATATTACAATCACAGGACTGCCTTCATGTCTGACAATAGAGAGTTAATGCCCTTTATTACCGTGAGCAGATTCTTCAGAATCACATTGTATCTGTCTTCAATCACCACCAAGATGTCCATACTTTTCAACAGGACAACGCACGTCACCACACTCGGTAAGCAACAAAGACATGATCAAAACTAGTCTCAAAGTCATCGAAACATACTTTTTTCCGATTGATATGCCATGCACAATCGATCTTGGCTTGGGCAGGGTTGACAGAAGGTCCCTATTTTCAGAATGTGTATATATGCATAAGCGGCGTATAACCAAACTCAGTCTGTGTGTGATAAAAAGAAGGTCAATATTTCACAGCAATACATATTATATATCCAGTTAAATGTGATACAGAGTCAATGTAGTAGGACATTAGAGTTCTGGCACCAGCTGTTAATTCTCTCATGTACCTATCCAAGACATGGTTCACTTCAACATATCTTCACTTCTCAGTTGGCGGTCTGGCATCGTTTCTTAGCTTCGGTTCTGAAATGGTTCCACATTTCGCGGCACATGTATTGTGTATAACAAAAGCATGTATTGTGTATAACATGGTGAAGATGGATGTCACAAAGCCATCTTTAGTGTTGATTGTTGATCGACAGTCTTTCTTACAGCACTTCCAACGGATGCAAGTATTTCGCCTGGTGTTGATACTGAACTTACAGCCCCTGCAATTTACAGACCAAGTACTGACTGCCGCGTCCATTTGGAATGAAAGGAGTGTTTACGTTTGCCATAGTACAATGGAGAAACAAGGAAATAGTCATACTTTATAATACTTGTCGTTGGCATAGTTCACTCAATTAAAATTCAATTTGTAGCAAATGTTATGAATATAGTTCATCCAGATCAAATATAATTGTTGACAAGTGGTATGGTTATCAGTTTATCTTGTGAAATATGTTCACCGGTGGTGATGAGATTGCTCTGATTGTCCCTGATTGGAGTGCTGGGTGAAGTTATGTCACAGCCAAAAGCAGGGGTAACAAATTCACCCTGCACATTCACTGACCCGTAACTGTTAATCTCTTTTAATCCCCCCAGTAAATTGGGAAAGTGGGAATGAGCCGAAGAATGTGTAATACCTATATCTACCGGTAGGGAACTTGTACAATATTCACAATAACCAGAGGGCAATATGCGTAATACGAAACAAAAAATTCAGAGTATTGACACCCTCATACGAAGAACCATGTCAGACAATTTAGCCCGCCACCTCGCCCTTCCCCTAATCGTTTATAGGCTTTTCATGACAGAATTGTATTGTGCACCTTTGCACATGTCTAAAGCGGCCTTCACACGGCAAACTAAAGTTTGACAATACATGTTGCTGAAATTTTAAAAGTTGTCAAACTCGCGTTATCACACGTCAAACAACTGTTGTTTCGTTGACTGCGATTGGTTGTTTCTGAACAACAGGAGTTTGACAACACTCCAGACGTCAAACTCGAGTTTGACAACACGGAAAGTTTGATGGAAAAGTTGTTGAGAATAGAGACCGATCCTATTTCTCGACATCAGTTTGACAACTCTGATATTGGTGCTGATGGCAAGTTGTTGAAATGGTCACACTCTCAAACTCTAGTTTGACAACATGTGTTGTCGTGTGAAGGCCGCTTAACATTCTGATGATTGATTTTTTTTATGAAGCATGTGAAATCTCATTACGAAAACATGTCATCCCTCGAGCCAAGGACAGGGGACATACAAGCAATGACAGTGTTGATTTTGTTTATGGTTCTGCACTGCTGGACGGTACAGAAATGTGTGTCAACCGAGTGAAGTGCCATATCAATTCGGCTCAGGTTTTCAAGGGAAGTTTTCCAGGGCCCGGTTGTTCAATACTCGGTTATCTTAACCGCCGGTTAACTCCTAACCGATCGTTAGGTAACCGAACGTTAAATATGCGTTGTTCAAACATGGTTAGTCATGCCGTTAGCTAACGTCGCCGTCAAAGTTTAATAGTGTGGTTAACGTCACTGGTTAGCTTTCATAGGAAAAAGAGAAGTCGAAATTTCTCTGCTGACGATGAGAATGTAATCCAGTCAATGGTTGAGACCAACTCTATAGTTTATCATAGGCATGCGAATGTCGTAGCTCTATGAACGCTTGTATTGGAACACAAGGTTCCAGACGTTTGCATATTTATTTCAAAAGACATATGATCCCAGCTCTGTTTGGGACTTACTTCAATTCCGACAACAGAAAAGACATTTTAATGAGAAACTATAGCACAGCTATAGATAAAATATGATGAATCCATGAAAATACATGTAATATTAATAGTAGAAGCATGTTTTTTTGGATAGAATATTTACAAATATTACACACAGGAGTTACGCTTAGACGGCTACAGTCGTAATGAATCTTTGAATTCCCACAAGACCTATCGCTCACTTTTCACTCCTTAAGTTGTCATGACTGTATGGCCAAGTCATTAAGATGCTATCAATATCATTTTTTGCCAAGTCTGTCAACAATTGTAATGTATGAACACACATTGCCAAATCTTTTAACATCAAACAATGTAGATGTTGTGACAATAATACCATTAGCTTTTTATCTGAAATATGCATTCAATGCCAATAGAAACGTAATATGTTACTAGCACCTCGTGAAAGTAATCAAACTGTAATTGTACTATAGGCCCCAGGGCCAACACTGCTGAATAAAATCGATCTATTATTCGACCTTACTGTTGACAGGAATCTCATGAATAAAACTGTGCAATATCGTCATTATCTGAACGCCTTCACAGACGCATATTCCGGAAAGATGTCTTGAAAAACATGAAGCTGCGTCTAATTTATAGATGAACATAATTTCCTCGATACTCATTGATCAGATGAACCTCCATTTAGTTCAATTCACAAGTGACTATAGAAAATGCATAGATAGTTCTTTTCAATAACTTCAAGGACGGAAAACATGTATTATTTTTCATAAGAGTATTATAGAACGCTGCAAGGATTCGGCAGAGAAATACTATTGTGCCATTGTATTCCTTATATAAAATATATCAGTGTATAACATTAGCATTCAGATATTGTTATAAAATAAGTTTAAAATTCCAACCATTATCGTGTAAAATGACAAGAGATAGTGTTGTGTTCGCTGTGACAAAAAAAGTTTTCGATATTCAAATATAACATTAATCAAAGTGACTACGAAGTAGGCCTGCATATATCACTCACAACTCACAACGTTTCGCGAAGGCCGGTATTGAGACGCCAATTACATCACATATATTTCATATTCAGCGGCGACAAATGCATCACTGAATTCTAAGGCTGGGACGGGTACTACGGTACTCGAATCCGGGTCGGGTACAGCTGGAATCGAGTCCTATTTCTAGGAATCGAGTGCCCGGAAAGGGAGAGAGCTCTGTAATGGCAAGGGCAGACAATAGCTTGTCTTTTTAGTTTTTGACGTAACACACATTTACATCATTGAGTGAGTGAGTGAGTGAGTTTAGTTTTACGCACTCAGCAATATTCCAGCTATATGGCGGCGGTCTGTAAATAATCGAGTCAGGACGAGACAATCCAGTGATCAACAACATGAGCATCGATGTGTGCAATTGGGATACGATGACATGTGTCAACCAAGTCAGCGAGTCTGACCACCCGATCCCGTTAGTCGCCTCTTACGACAAGCATGGGTTACTGAAGATCAATATTCTAACCCGGAAATTCACGGGTTTTTACATCATTGGTATTGTCCGATTAATGGAGCATAGTTTTAATGTAATTTATCTGTGCATGTGCAGTGAGTAGTTAAGTTACAGTAGCAGCTGGAACGAAACGTTCGTTGTTATAACGAGGAATGTAAGTAATGGTGTTACTCTCTATATTGGTTAAACAGACGTAAATTAAATAGCTTAAGGTCAGTTTTAATGTCTTATTACCACTTTTCAAGTTTTCTATAATAGTCTCTGTCAAATCGTGATTGAATATTCAGAGGTTGACCCGAATGTATTTCTTACATTTCCGGGTACTCGATTCCGATTCGGGGAAGTACATGCGGGTACTCGATTCCATTTTTTCCTACACGTCCCAGCAATACTGAATTCCTCATACATTTTAGAATCTAATTACAACTGGTCTTTGTCACCAATACCAAGTGTCTAGATAAACTGAAACGAAAGATATTGGGTGTGGAAACAAATGCTGTGCTCGAAAGACAACACCTGTTTGAAATGTAAACAAAGAAAATTTCAGACTTTATACTGTGAAGCATTTTCTCAATTTTCAGACACCCATTTGCATGGAAAGAGCATAGTAGCAAGAAATTGCAAATTAAAAATAGATACAATACAGGAATTTGATATGTTTATACGAAACTGTCAAGTTTCTGTGCAGCGTGACGCCATGACTGACGCAAAATCACGCAGAACGACAACGGTAATAATCGGCATTTCTGGCCGCTTCTTCTCTTTCTTAAAATGAAAACGATAAAACATGTAACAATACGCAGATAGTCAGAATCATTCTGATTACTTACATCTCAGATTTATGTACAAACGATCCCTGAATCAAGGGAAGGGTCCTCGCAAAACCCATGTCAGCCGCCATTTTTTAAGAAATCTCAACGGTAGTGATGTCATACGTCAACATTGTTGTACATATTTGGCAATTTCTCTGAGGTGAAGGTCGGTAGAATAAGAGTATACACAATCACCATATCCCGCCGATTACACTTTCGGTATCATCATTCGGATATTTTTTCATGAAGCTAATTTAATTATCTACATTTAGCCTTGTTCAATATCACATCATACGTGGGTATGGGGTGTACATGTTTGATTCTTTGAAAGTGTTTGTTTGAATAATATTTACAGAAGAAATTCACACATTTAGTGTAGTAAAACACATATAAACCTTTACACAAGTGTTAAAAGATGAAACGTAGGCATGATGTTCTTGTACAACATGTATTTTAGTTCCTATGAAGTGCATAATTACAGTTTCGTATGTAACTCTTCGTCAGAATAATTTCCAGTATCGAAGTCCAGTCCACGATACACCCTATCCTTTCTTTGCTGAACTGACCTCATGAAAGCAGTGTTAGCCATGAACGCCATTTGCGGTCCTTAGGTGTGTTAACTTAACGTCACGTTAACAACCTGTTTAAAGTTAACAGAGTTTTGAACAACAAGATAACCCTGTTATTAGTTAACAGTCTTTTAAATGTACTTAACGGCTGGTTAAATGATAACCGAGTTTTGAACAACCAGGCCCAGAAGGACAACTGCACTGCACCATTGTTTACGTGCAGTGTGTTGAGAAGATGAACAACCAAGTTGAGTCCTACACTGGATGACTGAGTTTAGCAATATTCTAGCAACATCACGGCGGGGAACACCAGCAATGGGCTTCGCATGTTGTACCCACATGGGGAATGGAACCCAGGTCTTCGGCGTGACAAACCAACACTTTCACCACAAGGCTACCCCACCGCCCTTTCACCGGATGAAGTCGACTGGCCTAAATTGTGAAACAGCAGGCTTTGTGTTTGCTGCCCCTTTTCTCGAACATACAACAAACAAACACATGCTACGAATATTGTCGGAATCGACTTTCGGTTAAGCAGATATTTCTTTTGGATGTGGAAAGGGTTTTACTTACCAACTAGGGTTACAGTAGCTTTGATATTAGAACAACTCTCCACCCAAAGTCCATACATGTATATGACAGTGTACAACTTGCTCTTGAGTAGCAGACTCAAGTCAGTCCTTCCCAGTTCACTTGCCTGTTGTCAACCAAGGCCAACTGTAATCCCTAGGAAGGCCCACCATACTCACCCAAGATAAAGGGCACACTCTCCACTGTTCTCAAATCAATCATTACACTTAAATAGTCAGGGGGCGTAGCTACCATTATGAAAAAAAAGCCCGGGCTTACACATGATATTTGCTAAAAAGGTTGGACAAGCCTTCAATGCTATCTAAATATAAGCTTTGAAACATGTCGGGCTTACACGAAATATATTGGCTTGCTACGCGCCTGATAGTTTACTACCAGTTCAGCCTTGGCATGCACTTCTAAAGGTTTCACATGTTCAGTTGAACTTGTTTTTTTCTGTTTTTTGTTTCCTCTCTCACAGTTAGGTAAAGAGTCGCTGTGATTCCATTCTTGTGTTTTGTCTCATCGCTATAATCATAGTAAGGTGATGCCAAACGTCGACGCATGGAAATCTTGAGACGAGTCTTTAGAATTGTGTATATCTGCATGCTCCTGGCCATTCTACTTGATAACAGCTGGTAGGGTCTCATGGCGCCCTGTAACCTTCCCATTACTGGGAATCATATGAGGCTTTCTGTTTGCTGCCCAGGACCAGTCATTTCCTAATCGTAACCCTCAAGGTGTGATTTTGCTTCAAAATGAAAATATGAAATGTAGTTTATGTAATTAGTTTAATGACAATGTACAACACCTTGTCACTGAGTGACCCCTGTTGACACAAACACAAAATCTTAAACAACATGATGGCGTCGCCAAAATATGTAGAAGGCTTCATGGAAGTATCTGAAATAGACCATATACCATAAGTTCCTGATTTTCCTTTCAGGTGAACAACTGAATATTAATCAGTTAATATTGGATATTCATATAGCGCACATATCCACGCACTAGTGCATACTCAACGCGATGGTACTTTTTCCCTCTATCATGGGATATCAATCTCAACGGCACATCTTATTATCAATCTCAGCTCCCTGGGGATCAGACAACTCTTGCTGCCACACATGTTTGCACATGTTTATGAGGGTACCACCGGTGGGGCAGGACACGCTCACCAACACATAACAGACAAAAAGAAGCCACTGCCACCCTTGTGCGGACACTGATTTTATCCCGCCTGGATTACTGCGACAGTTTACTGTTTGGCATCTCTTCCTCTCAACTCCATCGTCTTCAGAAAATCCAGAACAAAGCTGCACGCATCATCACTCTCACCAGTACTCGCTGTCACATCTCTCCCATTCTAAACTCTCTACACTGGCTCCGTATTCGTGAAAGGATTGATTTCAAGATTCTCTGCCTCACCTATCAGCCTTTCTACAACTCAGGACCTTCCTACCTTCAAGACCTTCTGACACATTACTCTCCAGAAAGAACTCTGCGCTCATCACAACAACTGTTACTTGCTGTCCCGAGCTACAATCTCAAATCATTTGGCTCAAGGACCTTTTCATATGCAGCAGCTTCTCTGTGGAACTCTCTCCCTATCGAGTTAAAATCATCTCCTTCCCTAAGTACATTCAAAACACGACTAAAGACTCATCTATTTCTTCGCTACAAGTGACTTCCAATCATCCGTACCTGCCAACTGTATATAGTTTTAACTTGAGCTCAGGAAGGGCTTTGAGCATATCCCTGTGACGTGGAAAGGCGCTATATAAATGGCCTATTATTATTATTATTACAAGCAAACAATGAGGGATACCGGTTCTGAGAAAACATTGCAATACGTATCGTTTGAAAGGCGTATTTTGATATACCGGTATACCGTGTAGTCCTAGAATCCATACATTTGCGTATATCTTCATGATATATTCATTATATGCCTCTTGGCCATTCTGTTTGCGAACATATTAGCGCATGAATAACAACGTCTTTACCAAACATCTATACCGAGACGTGACGATCTGATGAACCTGTCATCCATAAAGTACCGTGCCTCTGTTGACACTTACCAAACTCCAAACCATCAAACAAATAATAAATATGTTAAATTGGATTTCATAAAAGCAAGAAAGGAGAGAATGCTATAATTGGACAATGTACATTCTCCACATAACGCAAACATACATATGTAAAATGTTTATGTCATGTTTACGCACTACCTGGTACCGCCCCATGTATTTCAATCCCCGTCGAAATTCTGGAATAGAATTAATGTCCATCACTTTGTTGCAGGCAACGACTTAATGGATCCTGTTGTTGTGCTCGGTTATATGGTACATTGTCCGTCATCGTACTGGACATTTCATATAGCAAATTAACGCGACGACATTTGGTCCTGTTTTCTGAGTCGTGTGCCCAGTACCCAATGATTTCTATAGAAAAATAATATTAGCCTACCAACAGTCATTAAATTGGCCACTGAAGAACTTGCTTACTCATGGTCGTCATACACATTTTTATGAAAGAATCAAGTATCATGCTACGCCTGACAAGTTTCGCTCTCGCCGTTCAATGAACACCTGTGACATTATGGGACGCGCCAGAAAGAAACATGTTGCAGTTACGCACCTACAATTATATATATTTAACTACTTTTATAAGCATGGTAATTTTGAACGTGTGTTATTTAGATGTCCTGATGTCAAAAGCCCTGCGAACGGTAATCAAGGAATGTGAATACTTTTTTCTAAATCTAGTAGCCATGTAAAATGCATCATATCTGCCCAAATGACAACAGTCTGATGTATTGTTTGTTTCTTTTCAGCCTCTTTAAGCGATCGGCGATTAACTGTGAGAAAGGCCTTGGAGAATTGAAATCCCGCATCCACACTGTGGCTACCAAGGAGATCAGGTTTTAAAAAATTACACATAATCCTGAAGAGTGAAATATTGATAAGGTACAAGGTGCTCCAACTACGTGGATGTAAATCATCAAAAGCGAAATAACTGAAAAATGGCTACCTTCCCTCCTGTCACAAAACTAACTGCTGCTGTGTTAGGTTTAACAGTCGGGTTTTCGTTGGCGTCCATTTGTGTAATACTCTTTAAAACGGAACATTCCGGCGTTCGTTTCGCCTCGTCTATTGTGAACACTGTACATCAACAACCTGTTCATTCAAGGGAGATGCAAACTCTATCGAAGGCCTACCATGAAGAATTTCAGAAGTCTTTGGGACAATACTTGTCTGGAAATATCAAATTTGAGGACCTGCATCTCCATAAAGGTTAGTTCCAATCTGATATTGAATTATTCCACCCTAATCAGTGA
The DNA here is from genome assembly GCF_003918875.1 of Haliotis rubra. NCBI lineage: Eukaryota > Metazoa > Mollusca > Gastropoda > Lepetellida > Haliotidae > Haliotis > Haliotis rubra. The sequence continues at coordinate 1,460,128 of NW_025767690.1, forward strand.
GAAGGTTTCACAACTGTGAACAGTATTTCAGGCACACCAAGGTGTGTCATTTCTAAGCATGGAATGAAACCCTGAGATAACGTAGGTTACGTATGTTTATGTCTGTTTGAAATTCATGAAGACGAAGCAAAGATCTTATTAGGAATTCCAGTTAACGATCAGCGGATCCTGTTTAGTCAAAAGGAAGCAACTCCATGTGTAAAGTGAACAATGGTACGTTATACCATTGTGAACCCTTCGTGTTTCACTGTGCAACTGAAGCATGTACACATATATATATTTACAGATGTGTGTGATTCTCGGGTGAGTGAGTGAAACATGTAACTACTCATGGAAAATGTATTTCAGTTATATCATGGCGTGTAAACTTTATGTGACAGGAACGTCATCAGTATTGCAGGTCATGGACATGTAGTGCAGCACGTAGCGAGTGGACGATTGAATGTATGTTTCGTATGGCACAGAGCAATATTAGGGAATGCCACAGCAGCGTGTATTCGTCATGACCAGGCAACTGTGTTTTAGAAATATGTCATGGTGTTATGCCATTTTCAAATGACGACAGATAATAAGCAAAGTGATCTATTCCGTGCTGGTTTAAGAGATAACACAAGTTGTTCTTGTGGAAATGTTTGTGAAAATTCTTATCATTACCTATTTGACTGTCAATTATATACAGTACAGAGAACTACCATGATGACTAATTTACGCAGCATTACAAATGTGGATATAACCTATGAGTTACTATTGCATGGCAATGCAGATCTGACTGTTCACATAAATCAAAACATATTTAAAATTGTTCAAACATATATTTGTCATTCAAAACGATTTTCTTAATTGTTGCAATTGTTCCTATTTTTCCCATATTTCTGTTCTGTTCTTCTCTGTCCATCTTGTAGAATGAATGTAAATAATACTATGTAAATACTACGGAGAGGGTGTTCTAAGTTGTATAACTTGTACCCAATCCTTTTCTCATGAATAAAATATGTTTAAAACAAGCAAAGTCACCGTCTGTTGACCCTGATACAAAGTAGACACATCTTGGGATTCTTTGGAGTTACTTTTACTCGGTATCCTACCCGGAAACGATGAAGTAACACAGTGTTAACGTTGTTTACGTCGCTCTGAACAATATTTCGGCAATGCCATGGCGCCTAAGATGGACAAAGTAATGATAAATTACAGGGGACGAGGTGACTGACATGCCTAGAAACGTAATCGGGGATGTCAATATTTGTATTTTACAAGAAGAAAAGAAAATTGGAGAAAGAAATGAAAACCCTTGGAAAATATATTTAAGTGTAATACTTGCTGTTTGTTTTATCAATGTTCTTCTGCTGAAGTATGCTATTTGCTCTAGACATGTTTATCGATAGTGTAAGGATATTTTGAAGTAGAATTGAACTTACCTTACTCCGGCGCAGTGACGACTCAGCATAACATCACTTGGACAGGCTCATTTGCATATCACGAGATCGAACTTTAAATTCATTCTTGTTTGTACACAAACGCGCTTATTCTGAAATCAGTACAAACTGGCCTAATGCAAGTCTTTCGCTAAATGTCTACACATTGTTTTGTGTAATAGCAAAGACATGCAACTACAACTGTGACAGTGAACTGCATGGCAAAGTAATATACATATCAAAATGACCGTATCGCCCGGTCTCCTTTGGGACTCCGATGACTGCTCATTGAGCGATAAAACCAACGTTAACAAAGAATTACTACGCTAATTGAAATAGTACTTCACGTTTTAGGATATTTTCTCTTTGAAAGTTGGGCAGTGGGGTAGCCTAGTAGTTAAAGCGTTCGCTCGTCACGCCGAAGACCCCGGTTCGACTCCCCACATAGGTACACTGTGTGAAGCCCATTTCTGGTGTCCCCCGCCGTGATATTGCTGGAATATTGATAAATTCTAAAAACTAAAATCACTCACTCACTCTCTGTGAAAGTTGACCATTCTGTCACATCTCCTCTTTCTGCATGCCCCAGCACCACTTACCCACAACCCTTACTCAACCGCCCGCCCCGCAAAACCAGCCCATTCAAACAACCACCAACTCACTCACTCTTCTTTGAATAGTCGCAATCTATCACAATCGCCGTGTGTAATTGTTCATCAAAGATAATTCCTGCTTTGTTTGAACAGATAGTGATGTCATATCCAAGGCTCTATATCAAAAGGAGCGAGTACTCTGCTGGATTATGACGTCACCAAAGAACCTGGATGTTAAAGCACGTGTAGTTCGTGAAACGTGGAGTAAGCGCTGCAACAAAGTCCTCTTCGTGAGCTCTGTTGCAGATCCAAAGTTCCCTACAATCGGATTAAACGTGACGGAAGGGCGGGAACATCTGACAGCCAAAACGATGCAGGCTTACCGCTACATCTACGAAAACCACTTTGATGATGCTGACTGGTTCATGAAAGCTGACGATGACACATATGTTATTTTAGAAAATCTCCGATACTTTTTGACGTCCCAAAACAAATCCGAACCTGTATTTTTTGGCCATCATTTTAAGGTAATATTAAAACAAGGGTTCTACAGTGGCGGAGGAGGGTATGTGCTGAGTAAGGAGGCGTTGAGGAGATATGGGGAGAAGGGACACGATCCCAAACTGTGCAGGCCTGATGGTGGTGCAGAAGATGTACAGTTCGGCAGATGTATGGAGAACCTGGGGGTGAGGACAGTCAACACAACAGACGCTTTCGGGAGGAGCAGATTCCATTGTTTGAACCCTGAGTCGCATTTGGCTGGTGGCTACCCAGATTGGTATTACAAATACGATGCAAATGGTGCTAAAAAGGTAATACAATCATAAATTGTCATATTTATCTGGAAGAAATATGTATGTATCTCATCAAAATCAGAAAGTTTAATTTGGCACTATGCCAAACCCTTTTTGGCGGTTGGTCAGGTGAACCATCCTGCTTTAAAGCGGCTCAAACGAAACAGTTTATGCCGGAGGCTTCAATACGCTAGTTCTTCACAGTTCAGTTCGCTAGAGAGGGAAGGTAACTATAGGGTCATGCTCAGCGACCAAGCAATTATTGGTTACATAAAGCCAAATATTGACTGATTGATTCCTATGATAACTAAGTATTTTTATAACATTTGACAGCTATTACATAGGCATGTGTGCATAGTCTCAGAATAAAAAAGACCATCTCAGCCAGAGTATAGGAAGCTAAAAAGACCAATTCCAGGCAAAATGACCACATTCAGCAAAAGTGAACATTTTAGTTTAGTGCACTAAACATTAAAATGCATGGTCAGTTTTAATTCTACACTGGGGGCTAAAGTAAGGATTCTGATTTGGTGTAGTGTAACCTGTAGAAAATTTTGGAACCATCTGTAATTGGAACCATCTATGACCATCACGTTTCTGGGACAGAAGGGACAGAAAATTCAATGGTATAAATACATTCATTGGCTTTATCATAAAGGACAAGATCAGGTTTGTTGGTTGGAATTCTTCTGAGGCTGTATATGGGCCCATTCCAAAGAAGTTTGAAAGCAACATTTTTCCTGAAGCCCTGGACATGTTCAGGGTCGTACCATGGATGGAACGCAGAGTCAAAGGCAACGAGCCATGCCATCATGTCGTTTAGCATATGCTGTTTGTGCCAAAGAAGGGCATCCACTGACAAGGTGTTGGACAGTCTCTGTAAACTCATTACACAGTCGACATTTCATATTGATTTTTTCTTTAAGAATCACATTTTGGCGATTACGAGTGGGAAGTGACTGGTCCTGAGCAGCAAAAAGGAAGCCCTCAGTTTTACATTTAAAACCAGCCGACTTGATCGAGGCGAAGGAGTCGGTTAGATTACTGTTCTGTTCGACATACTGCATGTACACACGATGCAATGGCTTCTCAGAAAGCTTCTCCACAAATCACCGACTCTGGGCAGACTTGGTGAATAACTTCACCTGGTTTACTTCCATCGCTGTACCGTCCAGCTGTACATCGCCATCAACAAAATCAACCTCAAATGTCAGAATCTGTCCAACAACCTTGGCACGCTTATCGTAGCTGTGGAATTCCTTGCTTCCATCATGAGTCTTCACATGCATCTCCAGAGGATCATCCGTGCAAAAGTACACAATAAAATTCTATCATGAGGAGCCTCCACATTAATCAAACCCAGATCTCCAGAATTGATTGGCATAACTAAACGATTGAGAGAGGAACGAGGGTGGTGGGCTCTGTTATCAGACATGATCCTTCTGGTCAGGCAGTCAAGACTCTGGATATCTTGCTTTGTCCAATCAACTACTCCAAAGGAATAGGAATGGACTGGCACAGCAAACGTATTGGTGGCTTTAACCTAGTTTCGAGCATTTAGCTCTGAGCTCCAGATTTTCTTTAAGCGAGCGTTATACTCGGCCCGAAGTTTGTCTTGAATCTGGGCATTCTGGAGCTTGTGTCGAACTCGCATTCCAAGATATGTGTATGCCTGATCTTCCACAAGATGCTCAATAACTCCTCCCCCTTGTAACCTGACTGATCCATCATTAATTACCTTGTCACGTTTCAGATTATAGAGTATTATACTCTATTTATACAGCGCCGAGTTCCAGCTAGGCTGCTCACAGGCGCTTTGTCTTTCCCTCGATCACTTGATGTCAATCTCAACGACACATCGTATTCTCAATCTCAACTCCCAGCGGAGCATATTGGTCTAGAAGCCAGACCCCCAAAATTGTGAAAATGTGGTGCAGTTCTGGCGACCAAACGGGATGTGATTTTTCACAATCAGGAATGATTTAGCTTTGATTTGAAGCCGTTTGTCATCAGCTACCGTGCGTGACTACCGTGCAGGGGCCCTTTTAAGGTGCAACATGTAATGTCAGTTATCGCAATATTTTAATCGACGACTGGATGGTTTAATTTAATAACTCTGGTTTGGTTTGACCGATTTTAATAAAAATAGTAGTTTTGGAATGCTCAAACCATGATTTAAAATTGTGGACAATGATATTACATATATGCTCATCGCAAAAAGTATTTTGGTAAGGTTAAAGGTAAATATTTTATAGAAAGGGCATTTGATGAGAAAATATGAGTTGAACTTTACAAATTAAAGGTAATTTTTCCAAAATTATGTTCTTCAGATTCAGCTATAACATTTGAAGATCATATATACCGTTGGTTGGCATTGTATTCATGAAAAACCATTACAAGGAAACAAAGGTTGGTACTTTGTATTTAGATCAGCAAAATATTACACAATGTCTGTTCAACAGTAACAGCACCATGCTTTACATAGTCAACGATACTAAATATGTCAAAGATACTGTTGGACTATCATTAAAATCACACAACATAACAGAAAGCTCTCAAATGTATAATTCAATTATTCAAGATGTCTTTCTTTATTCATCAAAGAATGATGAGTCTGTCATGTCATCATAACACAAGCAACATTGCCTTTATATCAATTCGTACTTATTGTTCATAATAGTCATAGTGTATTCCCAGTTGACATGTTAGTTAATGTCAACATTGTCAAGATCACGGGAACATGTTTCAAGTCCACATCCACATGCCGAAATACACAACAGGTTCAACCTCTTGCAGCTACACCTTCCTGTACATTGACGTTTACAGGCACAGATATGTTGAAGAAGGTCCACGGAAACAATTTAGTCTTAACTTATTTGCAACTTTATCACAGACGAACAGAGGAATATTTGATAAAGATCTTTTACGACAGAAACGTACTGCTTTAAATACAAAACATAGCATGGTCATGACACTATGAGCATCGATCTTCACAAGTGGGATACGATGGCGTGCATCAAACAAGTAAGTGGGAACGACCACCCGATCATATTAGTTCGCTCTTACAACATGGGTTGCTGAACATCAATTTTGGCCCAACATATTTGTGAACCTGTGAGAATGGTTAATGAATAAATGCATAGTCAGTCTCATGATATCTGTTGTAGATCATTCCAAATGCTATTATTGAATGTATGTCGCCAATATCTTTTCTGGTCTCTGCAAAAGTCGTACCTCAGAGAGAAAATTGTCAAGTTACATTTAATTACTATCAGTTATTTAATACACGCACAGAAGTTGGTATTTAAGTTCACAGACGCTTTAGAATTATATTTTGCGCGGAAAACCTTGAATCGTCTATACATATTGAAAGTATTGAGTGACCTCGTTTAGATGGATACTAAAACACCAACTGTCGTTTATTTCCCGATTTCAGTATGTCGCATGACTACGTTGTCCTTCAAGCAGAGTGAATGAATTGTCAATAGTTATCGCTTCATGGAATTGGCTCACGTGAATCACTATCTTCATCAGCTGATGAAGGTCGACAGTACAACGTCAGCTCTAAAATATTGACAGACTTCACCCTGATGACCATTACGAAGTCGGCTGTAGTCAACTGCATTGTTCCAACAGATATTATGAAACCACCAGCTGTGATTTACAGGCCGGGAGAGCCACATTTCCGAAACAGATAGCCAAAATTGATGTGGCTCTCCCGGCAATAGTTATGGTTGCGTGAACATGGAATGTGGCTCTCCCGGCTATGCTGTCAAAACATGCTTAGTGATTCAAACAGGTTACCGTATTTAACAAAACAAGACATGTTTCCTCATAATTTTATTCAGATCACAACAGATTTTATTTCTATAATTAGCACAATATAATATACTAACATTACATATAATATCATAACATTATAATAAAAAATCTTAATCTGTAAAAACATAATAATAATGATAATGGTTTAGTTTGTTGCCATGTGTACATTTCTTATGAAAACTTTCTGCTGCATTGTGATGCGTGGACGTCCACTTCGTGGTCTATCTACGGTGACCCCAGTCTGTCTGTAGCGCTGAATAAGTCTTATAACCGTGATATGGTGGCATCCGAGGGCGTTGGCAACAGCATTGTATGTCGACCCCATCGGCAACATCCCAATGACTCTTTCCCTTTCTTCCGCTGTTAATCGTGGCATATTTCTCGTGCTTGTGTATCATATCATGCATTCTAGGCTGAGCCTCTCTTTATACCCTATAGAATCATTCTACACGTGAAATTGATGCAAATACTGCTTGAATATTGCTACGTTTTGGCGATTGATATTGCTGTGTGTAAATGTTACTTTGCAAGCAAAAATGTTAACAAAGATCATTTTCGGTGTTCCTAAACACTTTTTCACAATATCAAAGACACGTTGTACTTGTTTTCACTAATGCAAATCAGCAGAAAATGTTTTAAAAGACTGAAATCATAGGAATGATTCTTTTACAATTTTACACACTCTACAACAGTTGTTTCTTGTTTTAATAATTGAAAAATGGTGACTTTAAATGGTTTATCTCTGTCTTAAGCAGAATTTTATTTCAACCTTTCTTTTGGACATCTAAATCACTGTTATTGGTTTATTTCGGCATGGTCGAAAATAGGACAATTTAACTCTTCTGAAAAAGATGCAGTTCACCTAAATATGAATGCGTTTGAGAATTTGGTTCGTGATTTGCATAAAGCTGTGTTGTTAAGTTTTCTTGTAAACTAATACCTTCTAACATATATTTTTATGAACGTAATTCATAGATGGTAGGAGGGTAACGTTTCTTTTTGGCGTTTAGCGTAGGAACAGTCTTTTACCGGTTACGGTAATCCATTAATTATTTAATCTATTAGAAATGTGAAGCCTGTCTAGATTGCCTGAACAATAGACACGAATATTGTCTAGGAATTCCTTTGCGTTGTCCATAAAAGCAGGCACTTTATGTTTTGTATTTAAAGCAGTGCGTTTCTGTCGTAAAAGATCTTCATCAAATATTCCTCTGTTCGTCTGTGATAAAGTTGCAAATTAAATCGTTTTCGTGGACCTTCTTCAACATATCTGTGCATGTAAACGTCAATGTACAGGAAGGTGTAGCTGCAAGAGGTTGAACCTGTTGTGTATTTCGGCATGTGGATGTGGACTTAAAACATGTTCCCAAGATCTTGACAATGTTGACATTAACTAACATGTCAACTGGGAATACACTATTACTATTAAGAAAAATAAATACGAATTGATATGAAGGCAATGTTTCATTAGGATGTCATATTATTATCCATCAGTTTTAAGGGTTTCACGGCATGTCAGTGCAATACTGACACTTTACAAAATATATCTCCTTCTGACATCAGCTGAATTGTTGTTTCTGCCAGAATGTCAATAAACGCAAATATGTATGACAGTTCAACAGTATCTTCGACATATTTAGTATTGTTGATACTTTGTAAAGCATGGAGCTGAAATTATTTTATATTTTGCTGATCTAAATACAAAGTACCAACATTTGTTTCCTTGTAATGGTTTTTCATGAATACAATGCCAACCAAAGGTATATGTGATCTTCAAATGATATAGCTGAAAAACATAATTTTGGAAAAATTACCTTTAATTTGTAAAGTTCAACTCATATTTTCTCATCAAATGCCCTTTCTATTAAAATTGACCTTTAACCTTACCAAAATATTTTTGCGATGAGCATATATGTAATATTATTATCCACAATTTTAAATCATGGTCTGAGCATTCCAAAAATATTTTTTTTATGAAAATCGGTCAAACCAAACCAGAGTTATTTATTAAACCATCCAGTTATCGGTTAAAATATTGCCATAACTGACATGACATGTTGCACCTTAAAAGGGCCCCTGCACGGTAGCTGATGACAACCGGCTTCAAATCAAAGCTAAATCATTCCTGATTGTGAAAAATCACATCCCGTTTGGTCGCAAGAACTGCACCACATTTTCACCATTTTGGGGGTCTGGCTTCTAGACCAATACAAGTCTTGCAGCCACAAGGCGCACGGAGTTAATGTGACTTTCCCATCCTTACGAGATACCCTTTCACAGCTGGGTGGACTGGGACACACGGTCACAGTAGTTTACAGCACGTTGCTGTACCCGCAACTAGGTGTTTGCATGTATTAATGTAGCCACCATCTGGTCATTTACCAACGGATTCATGGGTTATAATCATACATACACCATTCGAGGTTATTTACATTTCACAAAAGAATGGGGTCATATGCATGGGTTAATTCTGTACATAGCAGGCCAGCCGAGATTATATCAACCAAAAATATATTTCAAACAAAAAATATATTATAGAATCTTTTAGGCTGTAACAATACATATTAGTAGTATAGTTTTAGATTTTTCATGACACAATACCATTTTTTTGAAGCAATGATTTTCTGCTGTTGTATATCTAATAGTCCATAATAATCGGGTATAATGTTCTTGTCATAATGAGTTTTAACAACGAATGAAATTGCTAGAACTATATTAATTCTAGACTGTTAGGTGTAGAATGAAACTCGACATGTAAGTATTCGTTCGCTTAATCTGAAGATCTCACAAATGCGTGTATATTTCAGGGAATAGACAGCATCTCCGACTACGCCATATCCTTCCACTACGTGCCGCCACAGAAGATGTACGATCTGGAGTTTTACATCTACCACTTACGACCGTATGGCATTGTGTCCGGCACTCAGGAGCTTAACAGAAAAAATAAGATGACACCCGGAACTCAGGAAATCAATACATCAGTGAAGTGACACGGAGAACGTCATTCGACTGGTGTCTTGTTCGACTGGAAGATTCCATCAAGTATTTGGTTTTGTTCGTATGTCTCCAAATGCATTAAACAGTATTAATACTATATATTATCATATATATAGCTATTGTGATGATACAGTAGACCCACACACGTATTTGGTATTTACTTTAAATACGATTAAGAAAAATGATTATGGAACTATCATACTGTCATTGGGAAGATTTGTGTTCGATTATGTTAAATGTGATACGATTGTCAGAACAAAGAGCTTCAACGGTGCATCTGAGACGGTCTACTACTTGTCTCCAAGAATTGACTGTGTTAGTAACCAATATTCTTCATCAGTGTAATATAGAGGTTATTAGTTCATAATTCTTATTTTTCCTTAATACGCCAACCTCTAAATGCCTCTTAAAGAAGCTTTACACGGTATAACATGATAGTTCAATCAAACTCACTCACCCTTTGTTAAGAATCTACTATTTCGTAATGAGTGTAGGTGTAAAAGTATAAGAGAGGTTTATAAAGTCACTGCAAGCACATCAACTTGTTTCTCTAGTATATCTTAGGTCCCTGTTAGAGAATGTGAGTAACAGAACGGCATCAGCGTCTTCATCATCAGTAACAACGCATGCATCATGCTCTTGTGTATAAAGTTGGTTCTCGATTCTCCCGATTGAGTTGTTTTGTCTCTGCATGCCAGTGTACGTTACAGCAAGTCAATCGTGCGCCTGAAACCCAGTCCGAATAAGCACGGAACATTTGGCACAAATCAAGCTAAGAACTTGTCCCTTATCGGCCCGTGTTCCACTCCTCGCCCTTGGTGCGGCCATCGAGGTTTTATCCTAATGTAACTAATTTCATACTCATTATTGTGCACGTATGTAACTGAAATTTTCATGAACGCAATCCCTTTTGATCCTTTGATCAATGTGGTCTTTACAATCATGATGTCTAAAGCCGTTTGGCTTTTTGGCATATCATGTACGCATTTGAGACCGTTCATAATTTATGGCTGGGGAGTGATGATGATTTTAATGTAGGGGTCACCCATTTTGTTCTGGGGAGGTAGGGGGTCATCAATTTTGTACACATGTAACTAGGGAAGGGGCAGCTATTTACATAAAAAAATATTAAAAATTATGCTTACAAATATTGGAAGAGGAGGGGTTGGGGGCATTGATTTGGAACATGACATGCAGTGTGTGTTTTTGGGGTGTCACTTACTTTGTACATACATTTAAGGTGTGTGTGTGGGGGGTTTCTCCATAAAAATAATCATCACACCCCTGGCCATAAATTATGAACGGTCCCTTATTCTGTTCTGCAGCACCTCATGGATGAAGATAATATCAGAAACTGACAAAACTTGAGCTGCTGCAATAAGTGTCCATCCGTCAGAACAGAAATAGATCAAATAAAAGGGGATATTCTGGAAACTTGACCATTGTTTCAGAGGATAGACTCTCGCCTTACAAAGAACATCTATTGCACACTGCAAACCATCCCGGGCAGAGTTGTTGAACTTATATTGAATCAGGGCACGTATAATTTGCAACTCTCACCTGCTCAATATCAGACAGCGCAGACATGGTGGAAGGATAAATTGTATTATGTGCCAAAATATTGTGACAAGCCTCTCAGCAGGTTGACCAGGACGTTTGTTTCGTCTACTGTAAAACAGTAAAGGGGATAAAGTTTAACCCGGGATTCCACCTGGCTTTGTGTTTTTGTTTAGCCACAGTCAGCAATATTTCAGTAATATGGCGGCGGGCTGTTAATCATCGAGATGACATGCATCAACCACACGATCAAGTTTGGCTCCTCTTTGGACAAGTATCTGTTGGTTCCGGCGGGGGACACCAGAAATTGGCTTCACACATTGTACCCATAAGAGGAATCGAACCCGGGTCTTTGGCGTGACGTGCCAACGCTCTAACCACAAGGCTACCCAACTTATCTAGAATTAACGTGAAAACCATCCGTAAGATGATCAAAATTGAAATGTAGTAGTTGTTTGAATCTGTTTTAACTCCACTTTTGTGTAATGGTATTCTCATCCCTCAGGATATAAGAACTCAGGAAACACTCCTCTTCCAAGAACAATGTTAGATAGCAAGATTAAAAAATGTAAAACAAGTAAGTATTAGACTAAGTTATTGTTTTCCTACGGAAATCGGATGGACCTTATGGTGGTGCTACTAGTCCAGTAACTGCCCACACGTTTTCTGGGCAGGAGTTTAATGGATCTTTAGCTGTATCCATATGCGACCACGTACATATATGTATATACTCTCTGTTATTTCAGGTGTATTGAAGCATGAAAGGATAGGTGGGGTTTGCATGAGGAGCATAGCTGGGCTATGCAGTGTTTTCATTTTCTATCATTTATCCATGCCCAGAAGCATGGGGTGGGGTCTTTATATATATGTGCTCCATATCATGGCTGCAGAGCCTTTATAACACTCACATGGATATTTTATGGCCACGGAACCGTTATATGATCTATGTGGCTGCTGATCTGTCGCAAATACTCACGGTTATTGGTTGTCTGCAGAGCTGGTGCAATACTCATGGTTGTTGATTTCATGTGATAGGAAGTAGTGCTGCATTCTTTGAGGGAACACAGTTCCGGAGATTTTTCTCAAAAAGGTTTTTATCTCTGATTTTACGTGTCGGGCTCAACTACCTTCGACCGTTTTGACATGTACATGTAGAACGCAACGTCATAGAAGAAACCAGACGTCATAGCATTGTTCATAACGTCACATATATCTTGTAATGTCAAGGTAAATAGAGATTTTGGCATTGTATCATGTTGGGAATGGTGACAATAAAAGCTGATCCAATTGTAGTTGTTTTTAGTTGTTGATTATGAGGCTGTTTGGCATTGTAGGAAATATAATGTCTTTAGTTTAAAGAACGAATTAGATTGAAACTATTTTCTCCTTGCGTAGGGAAGTACTACATGTTGATGTAAGAATGCCCGCTAGATGGCGTTGTTATGAGTATATAAGGAAAGGCGCGAGTTCGACACGTCATCAAGAGTCCCAAGCACGGACACCACGTACCCACGGCCCCACACAATGCATCCCCAGGCGGGATATGCCTGCCGACATGCGTAGTGGCGAAGGCGACCTCAAAAGCACCTAACTGATGATAATGATGATGATGATCGAAGTGCATTCTCAGTTGTGGTGCGCTCGAGTCAAGTATTAACCTGTGGTTTGTACACGATGTTATATATAATCTAAATGAAATGTGATCCCTTGTGTTCAGTGATTTTGCTTTCAGTGTTTGATGGCTGAGCCCATTCTCTTCCCACAGAGGCTACTTGTCATATCTTCCTACGAACCTCTGTTCTAATACGGCCATATTTCCCGGTTCTCGTAAAAGCTCCTAGCGGTAAAAAAATCGCAACTCGAATTATCTCTCTTCTTTTTGTCCAATCAGAACACGTTTTACATCGTCTTAGATCCAACTTGACTAATGCAAGAACACATGGGACCACAAATATCACTCCTCTGCCGGGGACTTATGTTGATGTGACACACAAGACATTTAATGGCCACCTTGTCTGTTGTCAACGAGGGCGATGGAGACGCCATTGATCCGCCATTACATGACTAAGTTCTGTCTAGAAGAAACGTTTGCGCATCGCTCATGGGAAGAGGTTCTAGTTTTCCCGAAGCATACGGAAATTACCGAGGCCTTGCGAATGATCACTTTTGAAACAACGTCTCTGATTGCACATCTTAATCTGCTTGCAACCAATCCTGTTCGAATCCTAAACACTCGCACCATGACAGGTCCGTATAAGAACAGAGGTCCGTAGGAAGATATGACAAGTAACCTCTGTGGGAAGAGAAGGGTTGAGTCAGATGTTCTGTGAAGTACTGGCAAATTGTATGTGCTGACGAGCCATCATAATACGTTTGAGGACTGGTATATTAAATGTACTGACGAGCCATGATAATACGTGTGAGTACTGGCATATTGTATAAGCTGACGAGCCATGATAATACGTGTGAGCACTGGTATATCGTGTGTGCTGACGAGCCATGATAATACGTGTGAGCACTGGTATATAACATGTACTGACGATCCATGATAATACGTTTGAGCACTGGTATATTGTGTGTGCTGACGAGCCATGATAATACGTGTGAGTACTGGTATATCGTGTGTGCTGACGAGACGTCATGATAATACGTGTGAGCACTGGTATATAACATGTACTGACGAGCCATGATAATACGTTTGAGCACTGGTATATTGTGTGTGCTGACGAGACATGATAATATGTGTGAGTACTGGCATATTGTGTGTGCTGACGAGCCATGATAATACGTGTGAGTACTGGAATATTGTGTGTGCTGACGAGCCATGATAATACGTGTGAGTACTGGCATATTGTGTGTACTCACGAGCCATGATAATACGTGTGAGCACTGGCATATTGTGTATGTTGACGAGCCATGATAATACGTGTGAGCACTGGCATATTGTGTGTGCTGACGAGACATGATAATACGTGTGAGTACTGGCATATTGTGCATGTTGACGAGCCATGATAATACGTGTGAGTACGCGCATATTGTGTGTGCTGACGAGACATGATAATACGTGTGAGTACTGGCATATTGTGTGTGCTGCCGAGCCATGATAATACGTTTGAGCACTGGTATATTGTGTATGCTGACGAGCCATGATAATACGTGTGAGTACTGGCATTTTGTGTGTGCTGACGAGACATGATAATACGTGTGAGTACTGGCATATTGTGTATGTTGACGAGCCATGATAATACGTGTGAGTACTGGCATATTGTGTATGTTGACGGGCCATAATAATACGTGTGAGCACTGGTATTTGTATATGCTGACGAGACATGATAATACGTTTGAGCACTGGTATATTGTGTATGCTGACGAGCCATGATAATACGTGTGAGTACTGGCATATTGTATATGCTGGCAAGACATGATAATACGTGTGAGTACTGGTATATTGTATATGCTGGCAAGACATGATAATACGTGTGAGTACTGGTATATTGTATATGCTGCGACATGATAATACGTGTGAGTACTGGCATATTGTATATGCTGGCTAAACCTGATAATACGTGTGAGCACTGGTATATTGGATATGCTGACGAGCCATGATAATACGTGTGAGCACTGGTATATTGTATATGCTGACGAGCCATGATAATACGTTTGAGCACTGGCATATTGTGTATGTTGACGAGCCATGATAATACGTGTGAGCACTGGCATATTGTGTATGTTGACGGGCCATAATAATACGTGTGAGCACTGGTATTTGTATATGCTGACGAGACATGATAATACGTGTGAGCACTGGTATATTGTATATGCTGACGAGCCATGATAATACGTTTGAGCACTGGCATATTGTGTATGCTGACGAGCCATGATAATACGTGTGAGCACTGGTATATTGTATATGCTGACGAGCCATGATAATACGTGTGAGCACTGGCATATTGTGTATGTTGACGAGCCATGATAATACGTGTGAGCACTGGTATATTGTATATGCTGACGAGCCATGATAATACGTGTGAGTATTGGCATATTGTGTATGTTGACGAGCCATGATAATACGTTTCAGTACTGGCATATTGTACATGCCATAAAATCAGACGGTATCAATTTGGATTGAAAATGCGTCTGATTTCACGGCTCTTCACTGCGCACGTATACAACACTGCCGCACTACTTCAGCTTGGCCACCAACATGACTAATATCAACACAACAGACGTGATGGAAATGCTGATGAAACATTTATTAAAACTCGAAAAAAACAATTATACGATTTCTCCTACACAATTATTAGGGGACCTCACTATTATAATTATAACCTTCTATTATAAAAATATTCATTTACAATACACAGCCCCAAACATTAACAAACAATATCTAACGTATAAATGAGAAAACCTTGTAAGAATACATCCCTATCTATCCCTATTTGTGCGGAAAAACGTTCGTAAACATTTACCTACCTGGTAAATGGTATATTTGTTTCCGTTTAGAATGGGAAATTCGCAAGATAACGGTCAGGCGAAACACAAAATTTGCCACTCATACTCCATCATGCCCCGTTGCATCGTTCAAAATGTCAAAAACTGAACCAAGAGAATTCGGTTCTCTGCCACCTGCCCCGAAGGCTGTCACTGCTATGTTCGTACACTTTGAAAAGCTTGGCCACAATCCAGTCCCAAAATTTGATGAGAACAATGTTCCAAGGAATCACAAGTTAGTCGCATGTACACAAAGCAGCACTGTCACTCGGGATGGCCTAAAAGTCGGGCCGGGTCGACTGGCTGTCCCTCTTTCGTCGCATGCCGGGGTGGAGGCCCGTACGTGAAATCATGATCGACACTCGCCGGTCATTAAAATCAACAGTCTTTGATGAGTTACAGGTCATAGTCGATCAGAAAAGGATCTATTCTTCGATTCTGCAGGGTTCAGGTTCGACAGTCAGTCAAGTATTTTCCACTGTCACTTCGAATTTCAACCTTTCGCAAAATATAAACACTGGCTCGTCCGCCATTTCAAACTGTTGCGTAACTGTTTACTTCCAAGAAAATAAGTAGGTCAGACAATTCCATTATAGTGTGGCCAGGGGGGTACAGTAACACGGCACACAAAACAATAGGCTGGTTTCGGTCTTGTGGAGTTATGATTATAAAACCAAGCTCTTAGGTGTTACATTATTGCAGTCAATAAACAGTAGTGTGTTTTCTTTTGACAGAATATGTTTTATGTTGCAATATTAAAAAAAATACGAACGGAACCTACCACTCCTTTATCAGACGAGTTCAATTCGCTTCTCATCCCATGCCGGATTATGCAGTGTCTTCCGCAGGACGAGGAAGTTCGATGTTAAATCGGTTATGGCAGAATGGAATTAACATACTGTGTTTGGAAATTAGATGAATGTTTGACTTCGGCTTCAAATGAAATTTAGAGACTGTCAATTCGGTCTAACATTCATCTAATTTCCAAACACAGTACGTTTATCTCCTAAGTGACAAGCGGTTTTTTTCATTTGTGTCAAATGTTCCGTGCTTATCCGGTTTTGTTTTCAGGGGAACAGTTGGTTTGGTATGACGTTATGAAATGCAGAGACAAAACAACTCAATCGGGAGAATCGAGAACCAACTTTTATAGATCAACATGTTACTGATGATGAAGACAATAATATCTCTCCATCACACTCCTTTTCTTACAGAGGACTAAGATATACCAGAGACACAAATTGATGTGCTTGCAATGATACTATAGAAACCTCTCTTACACCTACACTCATTACCCAATACTGGATCTTTAAAGAGAGATGAGTTAGTGAGTTTGATTTAACTGGAATCGTGTTATAGCATGTGTATAACTTCTCTGAGAGGCATTAAGAATTTGGGGTACAAAGGAAGGATATGCATATATAGAACCTATGCCGAAACGTCATTCCTGTTGTTATATCGAAGTTTTTCATCCATGTGTTCTTATCGTTCCTTGAAGTGATGGGTATGGAAATCCCCAACTGTTCAACAATAACTAATAATAATAAAATACTCACGGAAATACAAATAAAATTAGTTTGGCGTTTATTTCGTAGTTTTGAACACAACTAAAGTTTGATTGTTAAATATTCTATGACTAAGTTTTGTTTTGAACACTTTTTGTAAAATCATCCGAAATAGATGCGTTTACACTAAAGCAAATCGTGTTATTTTCACCCCTTGATGTGCTTGCAATGGCACTGTATAAACCTGTCGTATAGTCGTACATCTACACTCATTACCCAAAAAATTATCTTTAACGAAAGGTGCGTGAGCGAGTTTGATTTAACTTTAATTATGTTATAACACGGCATATAACTTCGACTTTTCTATAGGTATTTAGAGGTTGGACTACAAAGGAAGTACAGGAGTATATAGAACCTATGCCGAAACGTCACTCCCGTTGTTATAAGGAAGTTATTCATCCATCATTCATTCTTATCCTTCTTTAAAGTGATGTGGATGGAAATCCCGAACTGTCCAACAATAACTAAAACTGGTTTTGCGAAGATATATATCGCAGTGTGAACAAGTAAGTTGTTTATTAGATGGAAGAAATTACAACTGTCAGACAGTTTTGTAACGATAGTGTTTTCATCGAAACAACAGAATATTTGGGGTTTGTTTTGTTTTGTTTTGTTTCAATTATCTTTTTATTTCAGAAAAACCTGTTACAAATTTGGGCTCCAGGCCAGGGAAGCAGAAACCCCAGTGAAAAGTGAAAAGAGATTGAAGCAGCAGGCTTCTGTTTTTGTTTTGTTTGTTTTTTAAGACATTAGACAAGTACACTGAATTCACTCACACATACACACTGACAGAATAGGTAGCAAATTACATGAAGTATATAGTATATAAGGTAAATAACTAGCACATGGTGGATGATATGACACATTGATGTTATGTACTGTGATATAGATTTGGGTGAGAAACTTAATATGGTGTTATACCGATGGCTGGGAGTGTGCTACTGGTCTAACCTGACCCATCTCAGTTTGAGGGCTCCACTGAATTTGTGAATATCAACCGTGCCAAAACCACCGTCCTTATGTGACTTACAATCTAGTGATCTCTTAATCTCGCCAGGCTTACCACTCCAAAGGAACTTGAATACAATTTGATTCAATTCCTTCAAAAAGTGCCCTGGTGAGTTGGGTAGAGTATAGTTGGCTTGAGAATAGATAATTGAGTTTTGATACAAGTAGAGATTTAATATTTGCAATTCTACAAAGTGAGGTAACCAATCTCTTCTTCCATCGGCTAATGATCTGACGCATTTTGACCAACTTGCTATCATAATTCTTTCCCAACAACTTATTCATATCTGTATCGAAATTGATACCAAGAATCCTAAAGGTGTCTGGGTTCCATTTTACTTTTAGTTTGGGTATATATTTTACAGAACAGTTTTTCTTTGAGCCAATCCATACAACTTCAGATTGGTCATAATTGGTATTTAAACCTGAAATATCTGCAAAAAGATTTAGAATAACAACTGTAGATTCAAAGGAAGTTCTTGAGCCATCTAAGATGAATTCTGTGTCATCTTCATACTGAGTGAGAAGATATTCCTCACTACCAACTGTGATGCCTCTGATGTTCGGATTTTGTCTTACTAACCCAGCCAAGATTTCAACACAAAGAATATAGATGTATGGCGATAAGGGATCATACCTGTCTACAACCTCTTTGAATGGAGAACCAAGTTGACAAAGAACCATTTATGACAAGACAAGATTTGATATCATTATACATGAAATTGATCCATTTCTTAAAGTCATCACCAATATTAAAAAACGACTGTGTTATATCTATTAATGACCACGAGACGGAATCGAAAGCCTTTTCAAAGTCTATCAGGAAAAGCATCCCAGGAACTTCCTTTGATTCTGCATGCTGTATGATATCATGGAGAAGTCTAATATTATCTCCTAATATATCGTCCTGACATGAACCCAGTTTGATCAGTACTAATCAATTTAGGAAGAACTTTCTTTAATCTTTCTGCAGGAACGGAGGATAAGAGTTTGTAAGAACAATTAAGGAGTGATATAGGTGTCCAGTTTTTGAGGAATCTTTTAGGTTTATCTCCTTTAGGTATGCAAGTGATAATACCTTGCCTTTGAGTAACTGAAAACTGGCTTTTGAGAAGCTGTAGTTCAACGAACGTAAAACGAACTCTGAAATATCATTTATAAAGCTTGTAGAATTCATAGGAAAACCCATCTGAACCTGGGCTCATATTGTTGGATGACTTTTTCAAATACTCAAGTAATATTATCTCTTGCCAACATTTCCATCAAGTCTAAAATTTTAATTTCATATTTATTGTCCTAGCTACTTATTTACGTTAAACATTACGAATAAAATGAGCTATTGCTTAATTCAAGAAATTTACACTGTTTTCAAGTTTTCACGTACCCGAGCCTCCAAAGCTTCTAGTGTAATTCTCATTGCCATTTTCTTGATTCAGATACCATGGACAAGCGAAGGAATAATGCATTGTGCTGGGTTCCTTATTGTGTTTATATGGGAGAAACAGATTTGGCCTACCTTCAAAACAACTTCTCATGAGATCAAAAGTCAAAATGGCGGCAATTGTGTGTTGGGGCATTGTGGGTAATAACAAATACCTAATCTTTTTTCGATTGGCAGGTATGAAAACATTATCTGACCCAATTTGATTGTGATTTCAAGACATAAAAGACGAAAATGACCACTTCAGTACATAAAACCGTTGCTTTAATAAAATGTCACGAGTTCGCGTGCCCACGGATTACCGACTCATTACTTCCGATTTCGTTTGTCAGCACCTGAATCAGGTAAGATCCAGTTGTTTTTACAGCAATTTAATTTTGTTAATAGGTGCCCGTTAAGACGAGACAACCCCAAGGAAGCCGACACACGGACCCCGACACACAAATGACATGACACTGATTGTTTGTCAAGTACTTGAACTCGCTGTCAAAGTATACTAACTTTAAATGCTTTTAATGGTAAACATTACTCACTACCTCAATTCATAGTACAATTCCCTGATATTCTAGTTATTGAGAAATCCGGTAATGTAAGAACCGGATTGACAATTGTTTGAATGACATTATACTAAACTTCCTAATTGCTTATACTCTTTCACATTCTAAAGCAAACATAATTAAACCGATTTTCACCTCAAATTTCACTTTTTGACGTTTAAGATTTTCCATTTCTGCAGTGAAAATTGTTACTCATCGTAGAATATCATCCATCTATATGTATTTAGATTTTTACAATTCCTCATGATATGAACTGACTGACTGAGTTTGGTTTTACGCCGCTTTTAGCAATATTCCAGCAACATCACGGCGGGGGACACTAGAAATGGGCTTCACACATTGTGCCCATGTGGGGATTCGAACCCGGGTCTTCGGCGTGACGAGCCAACGCTTTAACCATTAGGCTACCCCACCGCCCCCATGATATGAAATGACGATAAATAATTGGTATTAATAACAATTAAGATTAAGATTGTAATAAATGATATTGTTCATCTAAGCTTGTCAGAATTCACAGTTATTTGTCGTACACAAGTAAAGCACTTCATAGGTAAATGTAGTCATATGTGTATTATATATCAAAATTATAACAGTATAGTGATTTGGTGTCCCACAGTATCAGTTCTTTTCACATACTCAACATCTTGGTTCAACAAAACAAGTAAATAAAAAGTATGTACCTTTTTAAATGCTGAGTCAGTTCACCGTTCAAAGTGTTAAACTTGTATATATTAATCATTGTTTTATATTTTATTTTTAGATAAAGAAAGTGTCTCATCCTCAGTTTGGTAAAGCAGACAACTGAACCCTGGACCTGCCTCATTTATCCCAATCCAGACTAAGTGTGCCTGGTAGTAGTAGTTATTTGCTTTATTTTACGTCGCACGCACAACTAAGGTATTTCGGCGACGGGGTAGTACACCTGAATCCAGGACAAAATCCACCCGGACAAAATCCACCCCAAAATTGCAACCTAGGACAAAATCCACCCGGACAAAATCCACCCCTAAGAAAAAAACAAACTAATGACGTGTTTAGTCACAGATGAATTTTATTCATATCAGTCATTCATAATTGAATGATTACGTACTGATCAAAGTGTGAGACTACTTAATGATACATGAAAGAGGACTGATCAAAATGGGACAAATGGAGAAACATTTAATGTTTGAAAAAACATCTAGGAACAACAGCCACTTAGGAAAACGTAAATGCTATCAAAACAATGCTTGAGAAAAGGAACTTGTTCAAAGATCAGGACACACTAAAACTTTTAACAATAGCAATTTGAGAAGGGTTATGTCCATTTTTTTGTTAAGAAGAGGTGGATTTTGTCCGGGGTGGCAATTTTGGGGTGGAACAGTACACTTATTAAGAAATGAGAGGGGAACAAAAAATAGAAGAAATAGAAATTTTGAAAGAGTGGTGTTACTGCAAAAACAAAAACAAAAAAAACTGAGCTGGACAAAGGCCATTTATAGTTGTTGTTCCGTTATCCCACCATTTGTATGTTTAGTATGATTATTGTGAAGTTTGTGTGTAAGGTAGCGGAAACATGATACTGCTTCATTTCTCTGCCTATCACATGTATGAGTTGATAGTGAATAAAAAAGAATGTGAAGAAATTCAATGTGTCTTTTGTTTTTTGTATCATCCGTTTGAAGACACATTAAAGAAACCAACTGGATTACTCAGTATGCGGATGGTTTCCAGGTTTCAGGAAACCAAGTCATTTCTGTAGTGAATTCTTTGGAGGTAATTGGACCATCTAACAGCTTACTCTCATCATCACTCAGTTTGCGTAGATCATCCTCAAACAAAAGATCATCCAAGTCCTTTTCTACAACTGAGTGTTCCCTGGATTGATAAATATTTTCATAGAATAGCTTAGCTTCTTGAGCAATATATTGTGTATTCCATCACTACTTTCAATAAATGTCATTGATTTACTGACATGGTTTCTATTTTCTAAATTGCAGTAATATTTAGAAGCCTTCTCACCTTCGTCAATCCATCTCACTCTATACCGAATAATGACACCTTCCATCCTTTTTTTCCTAATCTCTTCTAGCTCTTTTCTCTTAGAATCTAGCAATTTAAAGTCAATATAAGTATCGCTATGTTCTAAATCTGTAATTTCAGTCTCAAGATCTTTTTCTTTCTTATTTCTGTTGCGTTTAACATAAGAAGAGTATGGAATCGTCTTACCACGAATTTCCATAAGCAAAATTTAAAAAAAAATTGATAATTGATTTTGAATGTAACTTCTGGGTCTGAGTGTTTTAGGTCAGATTCATTTACATCACCATCTGGCAACATTGACCTTACACTGATTGACAATAATGGTGATTACCTCCTTAACTGCATCAACATATACTTTGTCTCTTAATAAAGAGTTATTCAATTTCCAGTAAGTATTCTTTCCTTCTTCTTAAGTGAATCTGATATTAATGTCAACAACAGAATAATCCGTTCTATAACCCAAGCGGATGCTAGGATTGATAATATATGGACACAGATTTTGTGAGAATAGAAAGAAATCCAGACGAGCTTGTTTTATTGGAGACTTTCGTCTCCAAGAGAATTTTGAAAGGCCGGGATTATAGTCTCTTCAAACATCAACGAGATCGAGCTCCCCCATTGTATCCAAAACCTGATTTCGAGCATTAGGATTGTTTAAGTGATGATAATTAAATGTATCCAAGGGAGGTTGGGGGGTTAGATTAAAATCACCAGCAACACCTTAAAAACCATCACCAAATGAGATAATCTTGTCCTTACACAGGAATATTAGTAACAGAATATTTGTCACTAACACCAATAGTAGATGTAAGTAATTACAGCTGTCAGTGTTGGTTACGCACGTACAGAGAGGCCGTTCTTTGTGACAAGTAGTGAACCATATGGGAAACACGTTGAAGCTCTTTGTTCCGCAACGTGTGCCACATGCAACATATGGAACAGGCTTCCCAGTGACAGTATAATAGTGGCATAGTGTCTTTAAGTAATCGTATCGATTTGTTACATCATCATAATAGCTATATATATGACCAATAGTAGTGATGTTTTTTAATGCACACGGAAACATGCTAACAATACCAAATACTTGGTGGAACACTCCAGTTGAACAAGACATCAGACGAATGACGTCATCTGCGTTACTTCACTTATATATTGATCTCCTGAGTTCCGGGTTTCACCTTCTCTTTTCTGTTGAGAACTTGAGTGCCGGACACAATGCCATACGGTCGTAAGTGGTAGATGTAAAACTCCAGATCGTACATCTTCTGTGGGGGCACGTAGTGGAAGGTTATTGCGTAGTCGGAGATGCTCTCTATACCCTAAAATATGTAATAATAATGTTAGATCTTTACATTAAGCCAAGAAATACTTACATGTTAACTTTCATTCTATACCTAACAGTCCAGAATTATCAAAATTCTAGCCGTTTGATTCGTAGTTTAAAATCGTTATGACATCAACATTAAAGCCAATTGTCATAAACAAAGTGGATTTATGTTTACTTCTCTTGTGGTCTATTTGATATAGAAGAGCGGAAAATGTAACATTGTTTCATGCAAATTGAGTTATGTCATTGAAAAAACCCTTTAATATTTATTGTTATATCTTCTGATAATCTATAATCGATTTCTTAGTTTTTAATCATTGAAAATATGTATTTTGGTTGATATGATCTAGGCTTGATAGAATTAACCCCTTCTTTGTCAAAAATGTTAAATCCCATGATGTATATATAGGATTATAAACCTTTCTTTCATAATGCAGAAATACATTTAAAAAACTTTCTGGCTGATTAAAAACCTCCAGCATTAAACTGCTTCGTTTGAGTCGCTATAAAGCAGGATGATACAGGCTTCCACCCCCGATGCTGACTGGATGATTCACCTGACCAACCGCCAAAAAGGTTTAGTACGGTACCAAAGTAAAATTTCTGATTCTGATGCGATAAACACAGATTTCCTATAGATAAATATAACATACTCTGTTTCACTTACCTTCTTAGCACCATTTGCATCGTACTTGTAAAACCACTCTGGGTAGTGACCCACCACGTGTGCCTCTGGCCGAAAACAATGGAATCTGCTCCTCCCGAGAGCGTCTGTTGTGTTGACTGTCCTCACCCCCAGGTTCTCCATACATCTGCCGAACTCTACATCTTCTGCACCACCATCATGCCTGCACAGTTTGGGATCGTGTCCCTTCTCCCCATATCTCCTCAACGCCTCCTTACTCAGCACATACCCTCCTCCGCCACTGTAGAACCCTTGTTTTAATATTACCTTAAAATGATGGCCAAAAAATACAGGTTCGGATTTGTTTTGGGACGTCAAAAAGTATCGGAGATTTTCTAAAATAACATATGTGTCATCGTCAGCTTTCATGAACCAGTCAGCATCATCAAAGTGGTTTTCGTAGATGTAGCGGAAAGCCTGCGTCGTTTTGGCCGTCAGATGCTCCCGCCCTTCCGATACGTTTAATCCGACTGTAGGGAACTTTGGATCTGTCACAGAGCTCATGAAGAGGACTTTGTTGCAGCGCCTTGTCCACGTGTCACGAACTACACGTGCTTTAACATCCAGGTTCTTTGGTGACGTCATAATCCAGCACAGTACTCGCTCCTTTTGATACAGAGCCTTGGATATGACATCACTATCTGTTCAAATAAAAAAGGAATTATTTTTTAGCTATTTCGATAAGCAGTTTCACACGGTGATATTGGTAGATTGATACGTTGCAAAGTTTCAAAGATGAGTGAGTGAGTGAGTTGATGGATGGTTCAGTGGGTTTGGTTGGTTCGGTTGGTAGGTCAGGCGAGTGAGCGAATTGGGTCTTACGCCGCATATAGTTATATTCCAAGAAGATTATGGCGGTGATCCCAGAAATTGGATTCTCATTGTGAGCCGATGTGAGAAATAGAACACAGAATTGTGAATGGAGTGTGAAGAACACCTTAGCCAGGAAGGGCTGGGTTGGGGTATGGGGTGCTGGGGACGTGCTATCTGTACCGAGGGACTGCAGAGACGGGATACATACTGTGCACCGATGGGGGAAATCAAAGCAGTTACGTCCGCATAATTAAATAGAACTTTGCTTTCAACTTGTCCCAAAAGACAAGCATTTTGGTGTATAAAGACAACGATATGTCTTGGTTTTGCTTATCGCAATGACAATAATACCGCACAACCTGAATCATGTTCTTCTGCATGATCTTACAGTTGCCTTGTGTCATTCATCTTCTCTTAGAGATGATAAGTGCAGTCACATCCTTAAAGGCATAGCGTCTTCGTATAACAGATAGTTTAGGACGAACCTGTTTAATACTATACACCTATTCTCACGAAATGGACACCATTTGTAATTTTGCGTGTCTCCGCTTTAAAAATACTTTGATGTACTCATTTCACTTTTTCATTTCATGTTTATATTAGGCGACAGGCTTAGTAGGTACCCGAGACATAGAAATTGTTTAATGATCTGTTATTCATGTGTGACTCAGGGTAAAAAGTTAGTCAAAATCACCAAAACGTGCTTGTCTCCAATGATAGTATAACATTTTGAGTGAATATGTCAAAGTAAATAGTCATCTAATGTGAACAAAACAGCTCACATTTTCGACATTAGGTATTGTCCTTTTCGTTCGTACCCAGAACATGTCTTCATCTGGTTTAATTTTTTTAGATTTATGTTTAATGTGATGTCTCCAAAAAAGTATAATGTACGTTACCCCATGAAAATGAACATATAATTATTATGAAAATTAATGGAGGGTGTTATCGGTGCAATAAAGCAATCTGATAAAGTTGGTATCCAAATCTGATAGCTATGCAAATTACGTCAATCCACGAACTACTTTCATAAAACTCCATACACGCAATGCGAATCCTAAAACGTTAACGTATTCACTGATGACGTCGTCGCGAGTTTACACTGTTTGTAAACAAACATGGCTGCCCCCTTTCTCAAAATTGGTGATTCTGTAAGAATTGATGACAGAGGTCATTGCCAAAGGCTCGCATAATACAATTTATATTCCTAAGATATGATATAAATGATACGGAAACACACTCCGTTAATAATCTCTATGTATTCATTAGATAGTATTCCTTATTTGCAGTTTTATGTTGGGACAATACAATATCAATTTCATAGGCAATAAATTTCAGCCGATGTATCACCATGATGCTTCACAGGTTTAAAGTTGTAGAGAACTGTATAGTAATGTTTGATGATCAGTTCATGCAAATTAGTTTACCCAATCATGATTGGCGATCTTCGTGTTCTCCTTGACATCTGACCTTTGATAGTTTGAATTTTGTGAACAATAAATGATATTCTAACATTAAAATGACTTATCATTAAAAAGAAGAACTTTATTTTTTTTATCATTTCCAGCTATAAGTTGGTGCACATTTCGTGAGAATAGGTGAGTGAGTGAGTGAGTATTTATGGAATATTTATTAGGTGTCACCAGATCCCGGAAAGAAATAACGCCCTCTTTTATGAGATAAACTGAGACATGTGACTGCCTAGGGCAAAACAAATGCCGATCAGACATTTCATAAAACACCAATAAAGTAGATTATTTTCACAAAAAAGCCACTTCCTCAATGCAACATGAAACGCCCTAAAGACCACAGTAAGTCAGTGTAGTGAGTGAGTTTAGTTTTACGCCACACTCAGCAATATTACAGCTATATGGCGGCGGTCTGTAAATAATCGAGTTTGGACCAGACAATCCCGTGATCAACAGCGCGAGCATCGATATACGCAATTGGGAACCGATGACATGTGTCAACCAAGTCAGCGAGCCTGACCACCCGATCCCGTTAGTCGCCTCCTACGACAAGCATGGTTTACTGAAGATCAATATTCTAACCCAGACCTTCACGGGTAGGAAAATATACACAAATCCAGTCGTGCATACATTAACAACTGTTTTTGTGTATATTAGAAATAACCACGTACACAGAAATCATATGAAATCTCAAATCATCGCGTGTTTTGAACTGTCCCATCCCCATACCCGTGAAGATCCGGGTTAAATTAGATAAGATTACTTTATTCACTCAAGGCTACAATGTCATGGTTATACATACATTGATATCATGTACATGAATAATACTATAAGGGTAATGCTATTTTTGAGGGCATTATCATTTGCAGAAGGCCGAGGTCTTCCATTAACTGCCCGACGAAGGAGGGCAGTTGAAAAAGACGAGGGCTTCTGCAACTGATAATGCCCTCAAAAATAGCATTACCGTTATTATTGTTAAATTACATGGTATTTGTGTTGAAAAGGAAAAGGAAACAATGAAGGAATTTGACTGTACGTTTACTCAAAACCAACTTCTGACGGGGTTGACTGACCGAATGCAATTACGTCATCGAACAATTCAAGTGACGTCACAACAGAAAGTGACAATATTCGACCTTTGCCTTTGACAAGACCATAGCCTGCAACATGTCAAACTATGTCAGTGTTCGGTTTTGGTCCAACAACAACGTTAATAGTGCAATTGTTGAGGTTAGCACCAACAAGAAAGCCAATATTACCGCTATTTAAAGAGGGAATTCGGGTTCCTTTGACTGGTTTGACCCAGAATATCTGCCAGTCCAAAGCCAATGTCGAATAAACCGTAAGCCTATGCACCCACTATGACGTCACTTGACAACAGAACTGATAGTGGCCCGTCGTTAAGGTTGAGCGGTCCAATATCATTTGCAGCGGCCCGGAAATTTCTGATAATGGGACGGCCGTTTCATGATAATTCCATGATGTATTTTAGCTATAAAATGATTTATCTGAATTTACAGAGCACATGGCGACAAAATATGGACAGTCTTATTAAAGTGGATACTTATTTGTCTGGAATAAATTGATCATGGTATAAGAGAAACGTGTCAGATCAGTTCTACTTCAAAATATATTTACACTATCAATAATTTTGCCTTGAGCAAATGTCAAGCTTCTTGAAGACGACCATTGATAAAACAAACGGAAATATTATATTTTACTTACGTTGCCAGAGGGTTTCTTATTTATTCATTTTGTTTGTAAAATATAAATATTGACACCCCACTTATTTCTCTAGGCATGTCATTTAGCCAATGCTCAGTTAATACATCATAACTGTGACCGTCTCAGACGCCATGACATTGCCGAAATAGTGACGCGAAACCACGTAAACACTGCGTTACTTTGTGGGACTCTTCGTTTCCGGGTGGGATACCGGGTAACAATGACCCAAAGGTACCCCCAAGATGTGTCTACTTATCGGGTCACCAGACACTATGACTTTGCTTATGTGTCACCATGCGCCGATTGTATGAACATGCCATAGTTTTTTTAAAAACGGTTGCCTGGTAACGACTCGAAAACACTCTGCTGTGGCTTACCCTAATATTGCTCACTGCCAAACGAAACATGCATTCAATTGTCCACTCGCTGTACTACACGTCCAAGATTTGCAATACTGCTGGACTTTCTGTCACATAAAGTCTATACGCCATGATATACTACTCACACTTTGCTAAGGATCACAAAAATTCACAGCTTTACTTAAACGTAGATTTATAATTTGAAAAAGTATCCATTTAAAACTAGATAAATAATAATATGGTAACCCTTCTTTAGGCAAACAGTCACTTTAATCTAACCTTATGCACTTGATACATGAGTAACCATAGAAATTGTGTTCATGGCACCAATCAACCATTTTGCAAATCATGGAATGAGTCATTGACAAATAAACAAGACCTGTCAATAGCAGGTATGAGATCAACACGAAGCAGTCACATACTGAAACCTAGGATCCATGCTTACATTTAGCTTAGATATTTAAACCAAATTTGACCCTACATGGTAGTTTTCTATTGAATCCATGATTTGATCCTTAGCAAAGTGTACATAGTATATATAACAAGGGCTGAAACCTTGGTACTTGACTACGAGGCGGGTAGGAGCATTACTCGTCCAAGAAGAGTTATCTCCCCTCTCACTCCACGTGTAGTCGTGTCGGCCCCAACATGGCTGAGCAACCACGCTCCAAAGTTTGGAGCTGTATTTAAACTTGTGTCATTTACTCATACCCGTAGATCATGCAATTACTAATCAGTTTGAGAATATATCACAACATAGCACATGTTGTTCGTTACGTAAGGATGGGTCCATTGTTTATTTCTTATTCAATGAGCTTCAAATATAACGTACGCATAGTATAATGTACGCAATAACTTGGGTGGTCATATGGGATCATTATTTTTTAAATGAACGTACCTCAATAGCTTAAAATTCGTACCTGAAATAAAGACGTAGTTACTATTCAAAAAACAAGAAAAAACGGTTTCAGAGCTTCTAATTTTCACAAGTTTCCATGGGTCATATCCAAGGACCCCCCAGCAGATCTCAGCTCACTCACTCACTCGCAGTCTCGAGGACGAGTACTGGAGTACTCGCAAGCAGTTGAAGGCGAGAACACGAGTACTTTCAGTTACTACCCGTTTCAACTCTAGATATAACTGAAATACATTTTCTATGGGTACCTATTTTTTTCACCCACTCGTCCGAGAATCATTTGCATAAATAGAAATGCATATGTTCATGTTTCAGATGCATTGAGAAACACGAACATGAGCACACAGTGGTAAAACGTACGGTAGCTTACTGTTCACAGTTGCCTCCGTTTGACGCTGATCGTTACCTCGAAGTCCCAGTCAGATCCTGGGTTGATCAACGCCATCTCCAATTTCAAAAAGACAGAAACATACTTGACCACCGTTATTTCAAGGTTTCATTCCACACACCCTGATGTGCTTGCAAAACTGTTCACATTGGTGTCAAAGCAAACCTTCTCACTGATAAGGATGGAATACTACATTGTCAAATTGGAACTAACCTTTATGGAGATGTGCTTGCATAACTTTCACATTGGTGTCAAAGCAAACCTTCTCACTGATAAGGATTGAATACTATAATGTCAAATTGGAACTAACCTTTATGGAGATGTGCTTGCAAAACTGTTCACAGTTGTGTTAAAGCAAACCTTGTCACTGATTAGGCTGGAATACTATAATGTCAAATTGGAACTAACCTTTATGGAGATGCAGGTCCTCAAATTTGATATTTCCAGACAAGTATTGTCCCAAAGACTTCTGAAATTCTTCGTGTAGGTCCTTCGATTGATTCTGCATCTCTCTTGCATGAACAGCTTGTGAATTTACCGTGTTCACAAAAGATGAGACGAAATGAAAGTCAGAATGTTCGATTCTAAAGAACACAACACAAATGGACGCCAAAGAAAGCCCGACTGTTAAACCTAACACAGCAGCAGATAGTTTTGTGACAGGAGGGAAGGCACCCATTATTTCGCTGTTGTTGATTTACATCCACGTAACTGGTACTAATATCCCTTTGTAACTTGTAACTTGTACCTCTTCAGGATTATGTGTAATGTTTTTAAACCTGATCTCCTTGGTAGCCACAGTATTGATACTGGCTTTCAACTCTCCAACGCCTTTCTCACCGTTAATCGCCGATCGCTTAAAGAGGCTGAAAAGAAACAACGATCAATCAGACTGTGGTCATTTGGGCAGTTATGATGCTTTTTTAAAAGGTTACAAGATTTAAACAAAATTATTCACCTTCATGTATTCCGTGATCACCTTTCGCAGGGTATCTGCCATCAGGTGAGGTGAAATTGGGTTTAACGTCGTGCTTGAGAATATTTCGCTCACATGACGACGTGCATGTGTGTGTATGTGTATGTGTGGCTGCTTGTACTAGCCCAGACTTAAGCTGGTTTTATAGTTCTAGCCCACTGAGATACCATGCCGCAGTGAAGCATGAATACCCCACTCAGACACATTATACTATCTCCGAGCCGACCAGTCCTTGTTGTACTCATTAATGCCGAGCGCCAGGCAGGGACCAACAAGTACTACATTTTAACGTCTTTTGGTATGACGCGGTCGGGGATCGAACCCGCGACCTTCCGCTCTCCGGGCGGACGCTCTAACCACTACACCACGGAGGCGGTCGTATCTGCCATCAGGACATCTCAATAAGAAACGTTTAAAATTCCCAAACCTAGGTGTATATATAACTGTAGTTGTGAATCGGCAACATTTCCGTTTTGAAGTTTGTGTCAGTATGTAGCAGATGTTCATTAAACAGCGAGAGCTAAACTGTTGTTTGGCGTATCATGATATGTGAATACGTCATAAAAAAGTTGTATAACTGAAACCATTAAGCAAGTCATTTAGTGACTGTTATAAGGGTAATGCTATTTTTGAGGGCATTATCATTTGCAGAAGCCCGAGGTCTTCCATTAACTGCCCGACGAAGGAGTGCAGTTGAAAAAGACCGAGGGCTTCTGCAAATGATAATGCCCTCAAAAAATAGCATTACCGTTATTATTGCTAAAATACATGGAATTTGTGTTGAAAAGAAAAAGGAAACAATGAAGGAATTTGACTGTAAGTTTACCAAAATCAACTTCTGACGGGCTTGACTGCCCGAATGCAATTACGTCATCGAACAATTCAAGTGACGTCACAAAAGAAAGTGACGATATTCGACCTTGGCCTTTGACAAGACCATAGCCTGCAACATGTCAAACTATGACAGTGTTCGGTTTTGGTCCATCAACAGTCTTAATAGTGCAATTGTTAAGGTTAGCACCAACAAGAAAGCCAATATTACCGCTATTTGAAGCGGGAATTTGGGTTGCTTTGACTTGTTTGACCCAGAATATCTGCCAGTCGAAAGCAAATTAATGTCGAACTATGACGTCACTTGACAACAGAACTGATAGTGGCCCGTCGTTAAGGTTGAGCGGTCCAATATCATTTGCAGCGGACCGCAAATTTCTGATAATGGGAGGGCCGTTTCATGATAATTCCATGTATTTTAGCTATAATGATTGACAAACAATATGTTTCTATAGATATCATTGGATAATGGCCACAAGACAACAGAAGACCCAATGTCGTAGCCAGTGTGTACGATGCCGAGCAATGAACAAAGTTACCGAGCATGACTACAATAACCACTCACTCACTCACTCACTCGTTTACACAAGACTCACAACGTAAGACCAAATGTCGTATCTATACTGTCAGAGTCGATCGGATATAGTTTCATTATAGTTTCTTAGCACATATTTCATAATATCTTTCAGTGATTCAATCATAATCTTCACAGGTAGTTTTCTCGTTATGTCGAAAGGAATTCATTTTATACAACAGTGAAGACTTGGTATTCTTCTGTACTGTACATCGATATATACCATTTTTATTTTCAATTGTAACAATAATAGACACATAAATCACAACTACCGAGAAATGTCCATATCAATATGAATTAAATTTAGTATTCAAATGATATGTCCCGTGCCCAACAAATACTAATAGGTCAATCATAAGTAACTTGGTTTATGTAAATAAAGTGAAACGTGCACATGGTTGACGTTTGACGTGGTACATTTTAAACTTAACAGACCAATACTATTACTTGTGATTTGTGGTCGTTCATGATGATGCATATTATAAGCGTCCACCAACGTTGTCCAGTAGATGACGGGCAATGAACCAAATTACCGAGCATGAAAAATAAAGTCGTTGCTTACAAGCAAACACTGAAAGTAAGACACTACTTGTAAAGCAGACGAGAGATTGGGGTAGCCTAGTGAGTTAAAGCGTTCGCTCGTCACGCCAAAGATCCAGGTTCGATTCCCCACGTGGGTACAATGTGTGAAGCCCATTTTTGTGTTCCCCCGCTTCATATTGTTGGAATATTGCTAAAAGCGGCCTAAACCTAAACTCACTAACTCTAAAGCAGACTTCCAGCGGTGTTTGCCAGTGATACAAGTTCCCCTTGGCATATTCCATGGTGTAACGTGTCTTCGGGGTAATAACGCAAAACATGATCATGTTGCGTATCAGTAGATTATCAAAACGGTAACTGTAAAACAGATGGCTCTTTTTAGTCAGTGTTTTAAGTTCCTCTCGAAACAGACTCAGCATCACATGAGAAGGTGTGTATACTTACAGTTCGATCTATTTGGATTTCCTTATAGATATATCATGACGTTGAAGTAATTATCTCCCTTTGTCAGCTAGCAATCTTTGTGACAGACCACGTATTAATCGTCGCAGCCAGTACTCGACTGTGGTACACGCATAGCTGGAGCTGTTAGCTACTACAGCTGTATTTGCTGTTGTGAGATTGTAATTGATCCACCATTGCTGCATTGCGTAAAACTCAATGCAAATCAATGATTCGCTTTCACGCTACGCTTTCAAATTCATGGCTCTGTTGCAACCACCCATCCACATAGGATCTCTCACTCACTCACTCACTCACTCACTCACTCAAGATTTAGACCAATGGTCTCAAATCAATCCATTACACAGTTTTGCCATACATTTTAAAATGTTTCAAACGTGTTCTTACCTGTCTGTCAAAGTTAGATAAAACGTCACCTTGATTCCATTCTAGTGTGTTTTTCTCATCGCTTAACTTATATCAAGGTGACGTCAAACGTTGACGCATGAACATACTGAGGATATTGTGTGCATCTGCACGATGTATTTATCATATGCCTCCTGGACATTCTATCTGAGAACATATTAGCTTATGAATAACCACATCTGTCCTAGACATCTACATCTATGCTGAAACGTATAAAGTATCTTGCCTAGATTGATACTCACAAACTTCCAAAGTACCAATGAAACAATACATCATTTATATTGTTTTTCATAAACCTAGAAATCATAGAATGCTAAAGTGGGACGCTGTATATCCTCCACATAACTCATACATGCATATGTTAAATGAACACACTTGTGTCATGTTTCCCCATTACCTGGTACCGCCCGTGTCATTTCAATATCACCTTGATCTCCGTTTCAGAATTTTTCAGTATTGTCATATTCATGGGATAAACTTGCCAGAAAAGTGAAGAGTATGATTCACGAACCAGTATCAAATAGCGATGATACCAGGTGCTCTCAGAAATGTTTTGTCCTGTTCCATTTAGAATGTACTCTTCGTAGAATGTCACATGTGGGTTGCCGAAGACCCGAGTAGCACAAACGGTACATCCCGTTTTAAGTTCCAATAATAAAAGGGGTGGTGGGGTAGCCTAGTGGTTAAAGCGTCCGCTCGTCACGCCGAAGACCCGGGTTCGATTCCCCACATGGGTACAATGTGTTAAGCCCATTTCTGGTGTGCTAAAAGCGGCGTAATCTAAACTCACTCACTCACTCACATGCGGGTAATCCACTATGCCGTATTGTGATGACATCACTGTTTCAAGTACGCATACATAAAAGGCGTTTCGGTATACGTTTTTCTTTACAAAGTGTTACCAAATATAACTCAAATTATCAAAATACAGCAAAACCCAAAATGAATGTGCACGTAGGGCAGTGCGTAATTAGGATCGGACATCACCCAACACCCCATTTGAGGAACAGTGTGGTTTCAGTATACAATATCGTGCACAGGCTCATGCAGCCAAAATACACATCTGACAGTCTAAACATTTAGAAACTATGCTAAATTAGTGTTGTAAGATATTAGGTTGTATTATTCACAATCAGCTGTGTGTGTGTGTATGTGTTCACAATTAGATGACACACTCATGGCCACCATCACAAACACATGCAACAGCAAGTCAAGTGTTCCCCTGAAAACACATCATAGGGCACAAGTCAACATGAGGCACTGCAGTCAGTCAAAGCATTCATGTTTCATATAGAGTAGTGAGTGAGTGAGTTTTGTTTTACGCCGCTTTAGCATTATTTCAGCAATTTCACGGCGGGGGACACCAGACATGGGCTTCACATATTGTACTCATCTGGGGAATCGAACTCGGGTCTTCGGCGTGACGAGCGAACGCTTTAACCACTAGGCTACCCGGCCGCCCCTTCAAAGATAGTAATCGTGAAGTGAAGTGAAGTATACCTTTTATTGTCTGTTAATTAATTCTCGATATGTGTCTTGAACAATCCCAAAGTATTATGGCCTATAACATTTATGACATTGTCAATCAACTACAACAGCTTGTCAACACCTTGCAAATTGTTTTGAAATGCCACACCTACTACTGTGTAAGCATATTTTTCCGGCTACCTGATTGGTCTAGCGGTGGTCACGTGACCGCCGACAGAAAAGCATATTGACTCCAACGCAGGTCCGACCAAAATATTTTGACGTAACTTTATTGGTTTGTATCGAAAATAAAATTAATTTTCTTGACTAAATGGACATGCTTTGGTTTCGGTCAATATTGCTTTTCGCGGGTCCATAAAAACAGGTATTGACCTCATCACCAGTCTGTAATTGTATAATTTACACGTTCAATATAGTGTATAGTTCAAAGCACGTTGTGCATTACACAGTTATCTTTTTTTAATATCATGGACTATGGACTCATCGATTTTTGTCAAATGAATTTGCGCCTGGCTTGACAGCAAGGTTTAACACAACTGATCATTATTTGTTATATGTTTGATAACTTTTTTGTGTGCAATAAAACGTGTCTGATTTCAACAGTGGCAGCTGCAGTTGCAAACAACGAAATGTTTCAGCATTTCAGTACGTTTATATAACCAACGCAAATATTCGTAAAATGTCTGTCTGTCTGTCTGTCTGTGTTACATTCTGAGACCCAGCCTAGCAAGAAGAGATGTGGTTACTCTTGTGCAGTTGCAATCATTTTGAAACGTGTCTTGTTTAGATGTCCTGATGGCAAAAGCCCTGCAAACTATGATCAGGGAAAATATCTCCGATAAATGTCATTTCAAATTTTGGACGTGCATAATTCTGTTTACATCTAGTAGGCTCTCAAAACTGTATCATCTCTGTCCAAATTTCCATTGCCTGATGTGTCAGTTAAACGGTCAGCCATAAATGTGAGAAACGCATAGTTGAAAGCCAGTATCGATAAATGCGGCTTCCACGAAGATCAGGTTTTAAAACGTTACACATAACCTTGAAGAGTGAAATATTTATAAGGCATATGTTGCAAAGGGATATTCAACTCAAATACGTGGATGTAAAAGCGCCATTGCTGGAAAATGGCTACGTCCGCTCCTGTCACAAAACTATCTGCAGCTGTGTTAGGTTTAACAGTAGGGTTTTCGTTGGCGTCCATTTTTGTTGTGTTCTTTACAATGGAACATTCCGACTTTCATTTCGTCTCGTCTATTATTAACTCTGAACATCCACAAGCTGTTCATTCAAGGGGGATGCACAATCTATCCAATGGCCTCAATGAAGGATTTCAGAAGTCGTTGGGACAATATTTGTCTGGAAATATCAAATTTGAGGACCTGCATCTCCATAAAGGTTAGTTCCAATTTGACATTATAGTATTCCATCCTATAGTTTGGCATGAAATGCATGTGGACCCGTTTTTTTGTAAATATCTCTTCATCCAATCACCCAATCGGTCTCAAACTGTGCAAGTGGATGTTTTTTCAGACAACCTAATCACACTGTAAATCACCGATTTTATGCATTTGTATTAAAGAATCTGTCTATGTAACTGTCAACAAAATAAACAGCAGAACGCAGATGGCTTGCAGAGGGAGAGAGCCAATGACCTGTAACAGCGGCAGTTTTGAAAGCGTACTAGATGTAAACAGAATTATGCACGTCCAAAAATTGAAATGACATTTTTCGAAGATATTTTCCCTGATCATAGTTTGCAGGGCTTTTGCCATCAGGACATCTAAACAAGACACGTTTCAAAATGATTGCAACTGTACAAGAGTAACCACATCTCTTACTCTTATAACATTCGCGTGTAACTACGTTAAATGAGTGAGTTTGGTTTATCTCTGCGATTAGCAATGGTCAAGGAATATTACGACGGGACACATCAAAATGGATCAATAATCTATTCATCTATCAAGTAATGTATTTTATACATTGAAGGGAAATAAATAACTCATTTTGGCCATTAAGATACTCGTTCCAATACCCCATGAATGTCTTACGATGATATGTAAAAAGGTTATTTGTCTATTGGATGTGGCATGTAATATGTGTAAGATAGGGTGGCACTAATATGTCTGGTATGCGAAGACGGCATTTCCTTTACTTAGTTATGACTACACTTAACATCACTTAGAGCAGATGACTGACTGACTGACTGAGTTTAGTTTTACGCCGCTTTTAGCAATATTCCAGCAATATCACGGCGGGGGGACACCAGAAATGGGCGTAACGCATTGTGCCCATGTGGGGAATCGAACCCGGGTCTTCGGCGTGACGAGCCAACGCTTTAACCACTAGGCTACCCCACCGCCCCTAGAGAAGATGAGATAACATATGGCAACAATAAGATCATGAAGGAGAACGAGACTAGGGCATTGCGACAGTAATGTCACTGCGATAAGCAAAACCAAGACATTCGTTGTCTTTGAACTCACAAATATGTTGGAGAAGTTGACAGCCAAGTTGTAATAAATTATGCAGACGTAACCGGTTTGATTTCTCAGACTGGCTGTGGGTGGATCCCATTTTTTGCTGTGCCTCGGGAATATCAATCTTCCACAATCACTGTGTGAAATTGTTTGGAGAAATAGCTCAAGGATGATTCCTACTACGCTACACAGTGCGACTCCCCTTTTAGCATGTCCCCATTTCTTCTTACCGACAACCCTTACTCACCCGCCCGCCCCAAACCAACCCATTCAAACACCCACCAACTTACTCTTCTTTAAATAGTCGCAATCTATCACAATCGCCGTGTGTAATTGTCTATCAAAGATAATTCCTTCTTTATGGGAACAGATAATGATGCCATATCCAAGGCTCTGTATCAAAAGGAGCGAGTACTGTGCTGGATTATGACGTCACCAAAGAACCTGGATGTTAAAGCACGTGTAGTTCGTGACACGTGGGCTAGGCGCTGCAACAAAGTCCTCTTCATGAGCTCTGTGACAGATCCAAAGTTCCCTATAATCGGATTAAACGTGTCGGAAGGGCGGGAGCATCTGACGGCCAAAACGATGCAGGCTTTCCGCTACATCTACGAAAACCACTTTGATGATGCTGACTGGTTCATGAAAGCTGACGATGACTCATATGTTATTTTAGAAAATCTCCGATACTTTCTGACGTCCCAAAACAAATCCGAACCTGTATTTTTTGGTCATCATTTCAAGACACTTGTCAAACAAGGGTACTACAGTGGCGGAGGAGGGTATGTGCTGAGTAAGGAGGCGTTGAGGAGATATGGGGAGAAGGGTCACGATCCCAAAGTGTGCAGGCCTGATGGTGCTGGAGAAGATGTAGAGTTCGGCAGATGTATGGAGAACCTGGGGGTAAGGACAGTCAACACAACAGACGCTCTCGGGAGGAGCAGATTCCACTGTTTTTGGCCTGAGAAGCATTTGGCGGGTACATACCCAGAGTGGTTTTACCAGTACGATGCAAATGGTGCTAAGAAGGTAAGTGAAACACAGTATGTTATGTATGTATCTCGATATAATCTGTGTTATCTCATCAGAATCAGAAATTTCACTTTTTAGGCGGTTGGTCAGGTGAAAATTCCAATCATCATCGGCAGTGGAAGCTTGTATCATACTGCTTTAAAGCATCTCAAACAAAAAGGAGTTTATGCTAGAGGTTTTAAATAAGTCAGATGTAGTGTAACCTGTTGTGAAATTTGGATACATCTGTATTAGACAAATCTGTGATTATTGTACTGTATATATACATTGCTTCTCGGAAATACAATGAAAATTGGAATAGTGGAATATACACTAAGTCTTAGAATACACAAGAATACAAAGATTTCATGGTTTTAAGGTTTCATAATCCTACACACATCATGGGATTTAACTCACATTTTTAAAAAAGAAGGGGGGTAATTGTATGCATCGCTGGGACAGCCTAGTTCATATCAACCAAAAGCATATTTTCAATGATAAAAAATGAACAAATCTTTAAACCTGAAAAGATTTAGCAATACATATTAGTCGTAATATTTTCAGATTTTCAATGACATAGTTCCACCTATATGAAACAATGTTACGATGTAAACATATATTCACCCTGTTTATAGGGTACAGAGTTGATGTCATAAGTCTTCACAAGGCTGTATGACAAAAGGGATGATTTCAACTTCCCAATAGTCAACTTTCCTTTTATGTCGAGCAATATTCCGACAACTCCAGCCGTTGGTGTTTACATTTCACAACTTTTGAGATGCAATCGAGCAAGCTCTTTTTACCAAGATTTCAAAGAGCCTCATACCACTCTTGCTCGGAAGTTGTTTGATCAAAGTTACAATTGCATCAAGCCTCAGTAACTCTTTCAAATAGTGTTATGGTTGACATGTGGATGTCATTTCCAAATCTGATGCTACAGTGCCAAAAAATATGTCCGACTCAATTCCCTATTTTGACTTATACCATACGTTCCCGAATTATTTCAGGTGAACAATTGACTAGACTTAGCATATGTTTATGACGGGTGACACCGTCCAGGCAGGATACGGGCACCTTTTCGCGGACACCTGGTATCATCATTATTTCATAGTGATTCATAAACACATGCTCTGTCATCGTATCGCATGTTGACAATCACGGGAATTGTCTGGTTCAGACCCGATTTGTTTACAAACAACATTAGGTATGGCACTGAGATTTCTTATGCATATGTGGAAAGCATTTTGTCGTTTTTGTTTAAATTTTTAGATTGTATCAGGTACTATTTCTGCAAAAGATTTTGGATATCCCGATGTTACCCAAATTTGGTCTGTCTGACAAAGATTTGATGCAGTCACCTATGAAATTGATTCTGCATTTAGCAGTGAATACTTATGTATTTGGAAAGTTTTTTGTCGCTTTTATTAACAACGAATCAAATTATGATAATTATAGACAGTTAGGTATAGAATGAAAGTCGACATGTAAATATTTATTAGCTTCATGTTAGGATCTCACAAATAAATTTATATATTTCAGGGTATAGACAGCATCTCTGACTACTCCATATCCTTCCACTACGTGCCCCCACAGACGATGTACGATCTGGAGTTTTACATCTACCACTTACGACCGTACGGCATTGTGTCCGGCACTCAGGAGCTTAACAGAAAAGAGAAGGTGAAACCTGGAACCAAGGAGATCAATCCATAAGAGAATTGACACAGAGGACGTCTTTCGTCTGATGTCTTGTTCGACAGAGAAGTTCCATCCATTATTTGGTTCTGTTCGTATTTTTCCAAATGCCTTAAACAGTATTAATACTATTGATCATGTATATAGCTTTTATGATGATATAACAAATCGATATGATAACGTAAAGGCACTATGAAACAATTATACGTACCTATATACACTTGTCAGGTACCTATATTCACTAGTCAGAAGTATGTTAAGTACCTATATCATTTCATCAGTATGATGTAAAGGTATGTTACATACTACTGACAAGTGTATATAGGTACTTTACATACCACTGACAAGTGTATATAGGTACTTTACATACATCTGACAAGGGTATATAGGTACACTACACTCTACTGACAAGTGTCTTTGAACACCAAAATGCATGTGTTATGTGGGAGAAGTTGAAAGCCAAGTTGTATTAAATTATGTGGACGTAACTGGTTTGATTTCTCAGGTTGGTACTGTGTGAACCCCATATTTGCCGTCACTCAGGAGTGGTGACATGCTCTTTTGCCCCCAACCACACACCCCACTCACTCACTCACTCGTCTTTGGAAAGTTGAAATGCATACATCTACTACTGTCGCGGTATGAAATTGTTTGGTGATATATACTAAAGGAAAAAGGGACTGTACATAACATAAAATTGTATAAAATACAAGTTATTTGAAAAGACATTTGAAAATAACCCTAAATAACGTGTACCAAAGCACTTTGAATGAAATTTGTTGTCCCGTATCGCGCATGGCACAATGACCTTATTCACTTTTGGCATGCTTTTTGACGCCTGAAGTTCACACACCTGATACTGGAAATTGAAGAACGGTTGGTTATTCTGTAGTCTCTGAATGTTGTGCGTACGTCATACCACGGCTTACAGAATATCAGTTTCTCCGCTCCGGGGTCCTGCTGGAATGGCCCAAGATGAAGTTGGCAAAGGTTTTGGTGTCCATCGAAACACGCGCTCTCATCTCTACGGAGACGTATTCAACGTAATGGGGACACGAGAGATTTGCCTCGGACCGGCCGTCCTCGCGTAATGTCACGTCATCAAGACAACCACATTCGGCTGTTCAATCTAAGGAATCGATTCCAGACTGCCAGTTTGACTGCTCGGACCATTCCTGGCTTAAGTCCAATCAGTAACCGACTGTGGGAGCACACGATCCGGCCCGGCAGCCTCAGTACGCCTAATTTAGCTCCAGCGCCAATGACAGGAACGTCTTGCCTGGTGCAGTTGCATCTACGGTACAGGAGGCAAGATTGGTATGGTGTTTTGTTCACTGACGAGTCGAGATTTCATCTGGACAGCTCAGATGACAGGGCAATGTGAACGGTATGCTGACGCGTGCGTTGCTCAACGTCGACAGTTTGGAATGGAAGCGTTAAGGTATGGGTAAACATCACATCTCAAGGCCCCTATGT
Organism: Haliotis rubra; assembly: GCF_003918875.1. Classification (NCBI taxonomy): domain Eukaryota; kingdom Metazoa; phylum Mollusca; class Gastropoda; order Lepetellida; family Haliotidae; genus Haliotis; species Haliotis rubra. Next base: position 1,502,007 of record NW_025767690.1, read on the forward strand.
AGGTCAACGTAATACTCATCATTGTGTAGCAGTGTTATTTATTGTGTAACAATGTAATACATTGTACATGTGGATAGTCAGTGAGGGACACTGGTGTGCTAAATTAAGACGTGCTATATTTACACATAGTTTTGGAAGGCACTACATAGTACTACACTTTCCACTAAACATTTATTCCGACACAGGGAATCTGGAGTCTATTGTTTTTGTATATTATTGGGGTTAACTCTTGCCTCTCTCCCTCATCTTACATTATATCTCAAGCTACAAGAAGACCAGTATTGTGTGGTATGTTGTTTTGAGAACTTTTCCTTTTCAACCAGAGAATGATCTTGCGTGTGCCGTAAAATACGACTGACCAACGTGTTGATGGTCATCATATTCTTTATTCATCAATAAAGACAACATCCGGTAAAGCACGGAAAAGCAAACTATCTCATCGCAGTTAAAGACATCTTCAATCGCGGGCAGTAAAAAAACAATCATGCGTCAGTGTGTTAATTTTTGTCAAAATTACTGTTTTCATTCACACGACAATTAATTTATAATAGAAGTGACACGTGTCACTCACCAATTTACCATACTCCTTTTATCAGGCAACATCAATGAGCTTAATGCCGATGGTAATCCGCTGTGTCACCAAACTATCTGCGCTAGGTTTAACTTTAGTGACCACCCTTAAATGAGTTTGCTGCACATATAGGATATTTTATTTATCTGATTACCATTACACAATGGCTTCAATGCAACATATATAGTTTGCAACTCTCACCTGCTAAATATCAGACCGAATCACTTCGTAGGTATGGCGGCAGGATAGATTCTATTATATATTAATAATATTCCAACAAGCCTCTAGGTTGATTGGAGTTAAGTATTCCAGACATGCCAAGGATTCATACCGCCAGGCCACTATGACAGGTAATAGGCCAAGTCAGACTGTAATAAGTAATATTTCAAAATGTGAATGGATGACACATTTCAAGACAGTTTTTTCTAATGATGCTGTTTTCGTTCAATTATCGTCCCTATACATAAAAAGGGGCTCAAGACAATCCAGATAATTATAGAGGAATATCTTTAATGAGTGTTATTGGGAAAATATTTACAACTGTTTTAAACAACAGAATCTCAAACTGGTCAAATCTAAGAAACTTAATTCCTGAATGTCAGGCGGCTTTTAGAAAAGATTATTCAACTACTGACCATATCTTTACACTATATGCAATAATACAAAAGTGTCTATCGCGTAATAAACACAAACTTTATGTAGCATTTGTTGACTTTAAGAAAGCTTTTGACTCTGTGGATCGTTGTAAATTATGGCACTGCTTACGAAAGTCTGGTTTACAAGGGAAAATGTATTCTATTTTAAAATCTATGTACTTGAATATTAAATCATGTGTTCGTTGTGGTGATGATGTCACCGATTTTTTTCGACTGTCCCATGGGAGTTCGGCAAGGGTGTATTTTAAGCCCTGTATTGTTTTCCTTCTTTATAAGCGAACTGTATTATGATATTTCCAATGCAGGTAAACATGGTGTGCAAATGTTTCCAGATATGATTGAAATTTTTATCCTCCTTTTTGCCGATGATGTAATTTTAGTGTCAGATACTATCGTCGGTCTACAAAACCAACTGAATATTTTGGAACGTTATACAAATGAATGGAAATTATTTGTTAATTTTGAAAAAACAAACATAGTTATCTTTAGAAGAGGTGGGCCTGTCGCCTCTAAAGAAAAATGGTTTTTGAGTGGCAAAAACGTATCTATTGTTAATCAGTATACCTATCTCGGACTATTGTTTTCCCATACCATGAACTTTAAAAAGAGTGTTATAGACCTGAAATCACGTGCTAAGAAGGCTCTTATTAATGTTATGTCAGTTTCCCAGAATTTTGGAATTTTAACCCCGAAAATATATTTTAAATTGTTTGATGCACAAATCCAACCGATTATGCTTTATGGGTCTGAAATTTGGGGATTTCAACGTCATGAATGTCTAGAGAAACTACACCTTTTAGCATGTAAAAGATTTTTAAATGTAGCGCGAGCAGCACCAACTTGTATGGTTTATGGAGAATGTGGTAGATATCCGATATATATAAATTCACAAATCAGATGTTTAAAATATTGGTTAAAGATCCTTGGAATGCACGAACAAAGAATCCCCAAACTAGCTTATAACATGCTTGTACATTTAGATGATAGGGGTAAGACAACATGGGCGTCTCATATTAGAACTCTTTTATTTTCTCATGGCTTTGGATTTGTGTGGCTAAATCAAACAGTTGGTAATATTAATCTATTTCTTAAGCAATTTCGAGAACAATCTGTTAGCATGTATTATCAAGAATGGCATTCCTGTCTAGACAATAGTTCAAGATACCAGTTGTATAGATCACATAAGAGCTTAATTCAACCAGAACTATATCTATCTGTATTGACATCTAGAAATATCAGACGCACACTTGTCAATTTTCGATTGGGCTTGTTAGACTTATCAGTAAATAAGGGCAGACGATTTTCAATAGAGAGACGTTTAAGGATATGTCCATTATGTAACTCGGCTATAGAAGATGAAATTCACTTCGCTTTTGTATGCCCACATTATGCTGATTTAAGAAAAAAAATATCCCAAATAATTACCTGTTAAAATATCCTTCATCTGCCTTTGCTTCCATTCTATCCTCCAAAAATGAAAATGTAATACGTAATCTTGCGCTTTATGTAAAACATGCTGTTTTCCTTAGAAGCAATATCTTATCTGAACTGTAATTTCTTTGTGAAATGTCTGTAACATGTGCTGTATATATACTTGTATTACTTGTATATGGGCCGGAGGCCTTAAGTACAATAAATATCTTTGACTTTGACTTGTCCCCGCCGTGATGTTGCTGGAATATTGCTAAAAGCGGCATAAAACCAAACTCAGTCAGTCAGTCAGTGTTGATAAAGAAGTATCACCTCTTTGTGACCAATGCAGTGATAAGACGCCTGAAACAGTTCAACACTACCATTTGGATTGTCCCCGTTATATTAACATCAGACAAAATCTTAGAAAAGCGATACACTCTCCCTTGCTGCAATGTTGGACCCCAACAACCTATACGGTTCAATCCACAGGGTTATATTAGAGTACGTTAATGCATAAGGCAAATATGAGACAACCTAAGCATATGTCATCCATTAGTTAGTTAGTTGGTGAATGGTGTTACTACCCAAAATAAATAGAAACGGGGTATCAAGGGAAATATGTATGGAAGGCTGAATTAAAAAAGCAAGGAAAAATATGAAATAAGTAAAGAGTAATAGAAATTTGGAATTTAATATAGATGTAGTATAATAAATTGTTATTGTTTGAGAACAGAAACTTGTTAGTGTGTTTAAAACCAAAAACATATTTATTAAGTGAATAATGATGAACATATAACAGGTTATAAATGATGTTAAAAAAAGAAAGATGAGTTACAAAAATGAGTTGAAAAGTGAAAAGAACATTTATACATATTTCTAACATATTTTAAAATGATAATAAGGGGAATTATTTAATCATTGTTTGTGTTGCTAGATGGTTTGGTATAGTTTTGTATGAATGATATATTTAATGAGTGGTTTAGTTAATTTGGGGTTTGTTAGAATGTGCTTGAGATCAGAAGAGTTAGCATTGTTGAGGTAGAGACCAGATCTAATAAATAACATATGCAGAAATATACTATACCACCAAAATAAAAATAATCAAATACATTTTATCTGGGTTCCGTCACATATCGGTGTCCATGGCAACGAAATGGCAGACCAAGCTGCCAAACTTGGACTCCACTCAAAAAACAAAGTAAAAGTACCTTACTCCAAAACAGACCTAACAAACAAAGTTAACAATGTAATAATAATTGAATTCAATTATAACAGGCAAAAAATAGGAAAACATTATCTACTCTACCAAATTCAACAAACACTAAATACAAAATGTAAAAAATATCACCACACACGCCGAATTGATGTTGCCATAACCAGACTAAGATTAGAAGATTGCAATCTTAATCACTATCTACACAAAATCAATCCTCATCCAAACGGAAAATGTATCACTTGCCAAATTCCTGAAACAAAGCCCACACTATCTTTTACTGCTCAAAATATAATGAACAAAGAACCCCATTTACCAATGCTTTAAAACAGTACCTCAACAATGCTAACTCTTCTGATCCCAAGCACGTTCTAACAAACCCCAAATTAATTAAACCACTCACTAAATGTCTCATTCAAACAAAATTATACCAAACAATATAGCAACAAAAACAATAATACCACTTTTACCATTTTAAACACTGTAATAAATATGTATATATGTTCTTTTAACTTTTCAAAAGTGTTCTCTTAGTTTATCAACTTCATTTTTTAACCTTTTATACATTTATCATTATTCACATAATAAATATCTTTTTAAACATGGGATGGTTAAACAAAATACAATAACAATAACAATAACCACTTACTACACTACATCTATACTAAATTCCAAATCTCTATTAATCTTTATTTATTTCATATGTTTTACCTTTTTAATTCGGCCTCCCATTCAAATTTCCCTTAATACTCAGTTTTTGTTGTTGTTGTTTTGTTTGTTTTTGGGGGTCGTTTTTCTTGGCGGTAGTACTATACCACCACTCTTTCAAAATTTCTATTTTTTGTTCCCCATCATTTCTTAATGAGTGTACTACCCCGTCGCCGAATTACCTTAGTTGTGCGTGCGACGTTAAACAAAGCAAATAACAACCTAAATATCACTTTGTAGTGTTACAAAATCTCACATACAAAGATAACTGGTCCGTTTAAGTAAAACTCTTTTCCCTCTCCATTCCCACCAAGTGTTTAAAGTGTTTAACTGCCAACGAGAATGTAAATTTTCTCAAATTCTGATTGTCAAAGACAAACGATGCGAAAGCATCCATCAATATTCCGATCATATTATGCCAAATGTGACAAGTCATCTTTTGTGATATCAGCAAGGCCTTCGATCGTGTTTGGCACGCAGGGATGGTATCAAAACGTGAATCCATAGGAATAACTGGAAAACTATTGCTTTGGTTTGAAAATTAACTTAGTTATAGAAAACAGTGAGTGTTATTAATGGCCACAAATCAAGTCCAAAATCTGTATTAGCTGGGGTTCCTCAAGGCTCTGTCTTGGGGTCACTATTATTTCTCGTCTATATAAACGATTTAACAAATGGAATAATAAGTAACGTTAAACTCATCGCTGATGATACTTCCCTATATCTAGCAATTGAAGATCCGTTTCAGACTCAGACATTGCTTAATAATGGCCTAGAACGAATTTCAGACTGGGTTAGCAAGTGGCAGGATAATTTCAGTCCTGAAAAGACTGAAACTATGTTACTCTCCAGTAAGACTGAAACTATGTTACTCTCCAGTAAGACTGAAACTATGTTACTCTCCAGTAAGACTGAAACTATGTTACTCTCCAGTAAGACTGAAACTATGTTACTCTCCAGTAAGGCTGAAACTATGTTACTCTCCAGTAAGACTGAAACTATGTTACTCTCCAGTAAGACTGAAACTATGTTACTTGAAACTATGTTACTCTCCAGTAAGACTGAAACTATGTTACTCTCCAGTAAGACTGAAACTATGTTACTCTCCAGTAAGACTGAAACTATGTTACTCTCCAGTAAGACTGAAACTATGTTACTCTCCAGTAAGACTGAAACTATGTTACTCTCCAGTAAGACTGAAACTATGTTACTCTCCAGTAAGACTGAAACTATGTTACTCTCAGTAAGACTGAAACTATGTTACTCTCCAGTAAGACTGAAACTATGTTACTCTCCAGTAAGACTGAAACTATGTTACTCTCCAGTAAGGCTGAAACTATGTTACTCTCCAGTAAGGCTAATGCAACTAACACTTAACAATACTACGATTTCTGAAGTTTGTGAACATAAACACCTTGGTATGATTTTACAAGATGATGGAAAATGGCAGAAACGTATTGATTATATACTAGTCAAAACAAGTCCACTAATACATTGTCTGAGAAGTTTGAAATACAGGCTGAACAGAATACCGCTTGAAACTATGTATAAATCCTTTATTTTGACTAGTGATACCATCTGGGATAACTGTACCAAGGAGTAGGCTCATCTGATAGAGAAGCTACATTTAGATGCCCTCAAGACTAGTTCAGGTGCAGTGAGAGGCACAAGTCACGAAAAACTCTGTGCTGAGACAAGATATAGCTCCTTAGTCGAAAGGCGCCCCTATCATAAATTATGTGTGTTTTACAAAATGGTAAATGGGTTGATCCCACAATATCTCTCAATATGGGTACCACCAAATGTTTCAAATCAAAGCAGCTATAATTTGCGAAACTCCGATAATCTTCAATGCAGGGTGTATGTCTTACTTTAATCATTTTTTCTCCCATCTACTGTTAAGGCATGGAATTCGCTAGACATAAATATTAGAAATGTTGAGTCATTATTACAATTTAAGAAATGTATATCTTGTGACGAGACATTTAATAATTATACATCGTATGGTCCTAGGCGAGGTCAAATTCTTCTCTGCCGTTCGCGCCTGGGCTGCGATGATCTTAACTCCCACTTGTTTGATAGATGTTTATCATACAGCTGAACTTGCCCCTGTGGAAACACTCGAGACGATCTTTTCCATTATTTCCTTCAGTGTCCTCTATATATATGGCTGATTTAGATTTAACAAATAGTTTACATGCTATTCTAAACGACAATTAATCTTTGTCTCAGTATGAAAACGAATTGATGATAATAAAATCGGTCTATAATTTCTTGAATGATACCAGCCGTTTTCCATAAAGTGTGATACCATATGCTGTACTTAGTTTGAAATTATTTATTTCCCCATATGTATTTACGAATTCTTTCTTTACTAGTCTATGTTTAGGAGAAGCATTTACACAGGCTGATGCAGCCTGTTTGCCGATCGTTTTTCCTTTTGTAACTTATTAATGTGTAATGTATATTACGTGCCTTTCGGGAAATAAAATACTGTTTAAACCATATATGACGAAAACATGTTATGATTGCATTTGTCTTGACAATAGTCAGCTGTTGCAACTGGCAGCCAGCTCTTTGTCAAGAATAGCGCAACTCAATATATGGTAAGGACTTCCTTTCAAAATCATTTAAGAAGGGAAGAAATAAGCTAAGCTTCCGTCTGCCAAGATTGAATAAAAGGAAGGGCAGTATTGTCACAAAGTTGAAATACGTATCGGCAACAGAAAATTGACATATCTGAAACGATTAAACGACTCATTATCTTGACACCATATGTTGTTTTCGAAGCATGTTTATACTATATACTATAATGGCAGTGGTTGCTGTATGCACCTGGTGCAATGATACCATGGAATTGTACTAAAATTGATCCTTTTGCCTCGGTATGTAATAACTTAGTGGCGAGATGGCCAGGCAGTACGCATGACAGCCACGTGCTCAGGAAGAGTAATGCGCAGCAACACGAACGAACTTGCAGTAATACACTTTTGGGGCCAGCAATTCCTTGTGCCTCCTTGTGGCCTGGCCTGGTAACTATTCCCTCGTGAATTTCTGATCAAACAAATGCGAATCGTCAAAACAGAAAATGCAGGGAGCAAGGAATCGTAGAAAATGAAAGTGAGACCTAACAATTATGATAACAGGGATTCATATGACAGTCAGGACCAATGATTTGTAATATGTTGGGATTGAGTAAAAGAGCTTGCTTTGAGCAACGTGATTGTTTAAATAACTTCGATCTGAGACTTTATTCATAGGCTTTTAGGTAGATATAACTCTATTCTATAGATATAAATACAAGTCAGGGTACATGTGTGAGATTTAAGTTGATTTGACGGCCGGGCCAAGTCGGACCGATCAAGGCGTTAGTGATCACACCGATCAGAGCGTGAGAGTTCGCAGATCTAAATCGTGGTGATCGCAGGAGATCTCCATGATCGTGAGGCATCTTGAATTGATAATCGTGGCAAAATATTAAACATGTTTAGCTATCGTTTCAGAACGTAGTACTGCGTAGTAGAATGTGGGGATCGGAACAAATCGTATAAGATCTTGTGAAAGCGTGAAAAAGCGCAATGGAGCATGTCAGTATGATCGTAAAACATCGTAATAACGAGTATGAGATGTTAGTTCCCATTGTCCCACGATTCTACCAAGACCTATTGCGATTCTATAAAGATCGATTACGATCTATTACGACTTTATTATGATATCCTGCTTTGTGTTACGTTGTACACAATCTATCTCGATCTAATACGATTCAATGCATCTCTATGAACCTTTTAACACGTTGTACTACGAATAACGTCCACGATCTATCATGCTCCCTTCTTAGCTTTGTCTAAACAGAAGGGAACAAAAGGCAGCAGATCATTATGAACGTCTCAAAACGTACGAAATCGCAACAGATCGTATACTTAAATCATGATGGTCGTAAAATGTCGCTACAGATAGTTAATTATTCGCAACAGATCTTCATTAACCCTTATCCCACCAAGCTTTCTCCATATCCATTACCAGATACACAGCATCTGCACAAGGAGAAATATATACATGACGGGTATTTGGGTTTATACAATAGAAGAGGTTGATGTGTGTTGACATGAGGCTTGTTGTGATAAGAAATGATTGAAGCCAGTAGACAAAGGATGGGTTATTCTTGATTAGTTGATCGTAAGATGTACGTATGTAATAACGTTGATCTCTGTTGATTGTCGGGTTGAGCCGTTTGATGTTGATTGCCTCTAAGAGTTCTCTTATCCCATGGCCTACCTATGGGATCACATCTCTCCCCCATTACAGCGAGATCTACATGACAGAACTCGAAGACAAGGCCCTCCTCACCTCACCCGTCACATCAATATGCTGTTTCCGGAAAGCAGACGACACAGAAAGACCCCACAGCCTTGCTTCCACGAGACCATAAAACCCTCCTGTAAGAACTTAGGGACAAAACGAGATAGGTCCGACTCTACACAAGCAGCTCACAGTTCCCCATCCTAGACCACCCTACGCACGAGCCACCATCAAGGTCTACAAAGACCCCATCAAAGCCCGTCTCCTAGTCTGTTCACGAAACACGGTCCATTACAATACCACCAAGCATCTCGACTGCCTTCTCGACCCTCTAGGTAAATTAGCTAAATCCTTCATCTCGGACTCCAACGAATTCTGCAACAAGATCAGCACCATCACCCAGCCAGGCAAAATAATCAGTTATGATGTGGTTGATTTATTCACCAATGTACCAAGAGACGAAGGCCTAGCCATCATAGAAGAAAAGTTGAAGACATCCGCGCTAAACCTAAACATCCATCTCACAGTAGAAAGCATCATCCGCCTCATCCATTCCTGTATAAGTTCAACATACTTCACCCGGTCTGATAAAATCTACCAACAAACCCATGGTCTACCTATGGGATCACCTCTCTCCCCCATCATCACCAAGATCTACATGATAGAACGCGAAGACAAGACCCTCCTCACCTTACCCGCCACACCATTATGCTGGTTCCGGAAAGAAGACGACACTTTTGTCATAATCAACCCCACCGATGATCCCATCTGCCTTCTCAAACACCTTAATGCCCAACATCCACGCATGAAATTCGACGGCCAAGTAGATAAAGACAACAACAAACTCCAAACAACTGTCTACAGGAAACCACACAGACCACTATCTTCACTTCTGCAATAATCACCCACTGCAAGTCAAGAGAGGTATAACCGCCACCCTAGCCAGAAGAGCAAAGAACATCAGCTCCACAACCCAAGGCCTTGAAGTCGAGTTAGAACACCTTCGCCATGTCTTCATAAACCTTAATCAGTACCCAGCTAATCTAGTCAACAGAACCATCAAGACCACCCTCAATCCAAAAGATAAACCACCACGTCAACAATCATCCCCGTTCATCACCAGTATACCATATGTCGATACAACCAGCCACCATATCCGCACATAGATGCTGTGTTCCAGAGAGGAACATCAATTCAGCATATCCTAAAAGCCAACCGTTAACCAGCTACAAGCAACAAAGAAGACCCTTCAGGCGTTGTCTACTACATTCAATGCAAATGTGGAGACTCGTACATGTAAACCCAAATATCCTTCATGTATATAATTCTCCTTGTGCATATGTTGTGTATCATTTGCTTGATAACGGTGTTAGGATCTACACAGAAACGTCGCATCCACTGCAGTAAAGAATTTGTCTATTCATAAAAAGTGTTCCTCTTCTCAAACTTGCTCGACGATTCATCTTTGACTTGCAGTTACTATGCAATGTTTTCATAAGAAAGCTTTATCAAGGGTGTTGACTGGACGCTGAGCGGGGTGACCGGGCCTCAGAGGCCCGGCAAAGCAGTTAATGCAATAATATTTGCTTTTTAAAATTAATGGTAATTATTTCAAAATAATTAAACTGAAATTTTTCTCTGCAATCAGTATTGTAATTTTCAGGAATACATTGAACACTGAACTTTATATAAAGAAATGAAGTTTTGGCATACCATCAAAGTGCACTTCGGGCCTCAAATGACCCACTTGGTGGGATAAGGGTTAAAGTGTAACTGATCGGATATCCGATCGTAATTATGCTTAGCAGAGCGTATGAAATCGTAAAAGAGCGTCAAGAGCGGGGAAAATATACAAAATGTTCCACGATCATCAAAAAGTTACTGAGCAATCAAGAATTTTTTTGACTGTAACATCCTGATCTAGATCTTGGACCAAGAACTATCCCTTTCACTACATTTAGTCTTGTGCTAGTTGACCCTACACACCAGTACCCCCAAGTATGGAGAAGATTGAGGCGCGCAGTGTAATAAGTTCTTGCACTTGAAGGGCTGCACTGCACAACAAATTCACGATGAGATGAAACCTGTTTATGGTGATGATAGCCCATCCTATGATACTGTTGTGAGATGGAAAAGGAATTTCCAAACCAGTCACATGTCCCCACAGATGACCCAAGAAGTGGACGCCCCTCACTTGCTGATGATATGGACACCGTGAACAAAGTCGAGGCGCTGGTTCAGGAAGATCGCCGTGTAACAATACAAATGATTATGCATGAGACCCATTTGAGTTACGGCAGCGCGTAGAACATCATCAGTAACCAACTGCACGGGTCCAAAGTGTCAGCACGCTGGGTACCTCGCTTACTGACTCTTTTTCAAAGACAAACTCGACGGGACATGTCACAACAGGCGTTGCAGCTTCTGGAGCAGGATGAAGAGGATTTCTTTAGACGTCTTGTAACCATGCACAAATGCTGGGTCTATTTGTATGATCCTGAGACAAAAGAGATGAGCAAAGAGTGGAAACATGCAACGTCACAAGCTCCGAAAAAGGCCAAGATTCAAAATTCTGCAGGGAAGGTCATGGTGTCTGTTTTTGGGGGACTGTCGTGGAGTTATTCTTACAGATTATCAGGCAAAGGGTCAGACCATCACCGGAGCTTACTACTGCAACCTTCTGAGCAAGTTACGAGATGCCATCAAACAAAAACGCCGCGGTATGATCACCAAAGGTGTACGCCTGTTAGCTGACAATGCACCAGCCCACACCTGTCAAGCAGCTGCTGTGGAGGCACGACGCTGTGGCTTCGAAATATTACTACATCCACCCTATTCTTCTGAACTCGCACCAAGTGACTTCTTCTTGTTCCCAGGGATGAAAAACCCACTTCGTGTACGTCGTTTTGACGACACGAATGACGTCATTCAAGAGGTGGAGGGTTGGTTTCTCTGAGATCAGGGGTCTTCTATTCAGGCGGTCTGCGCAAGGTCAAGAACGATGGCAGAAATGTCTATATCTAGATGGTGACTATGTAAAGAAGTCATAAGGACAAGAAAACAAAATAAAGTTTCTACCCTTAATATGTCTTGGTGAAAACTGGAACTTTTTGATATCCCCTCGTACTACGATATTTGGTTCGTGTCGGATCAGCATAATCGTGGCCTTGTGCAAACGCAGCATGAACACTTTTGATTGAGGCCATGTTGGTAATGGAGAGGGAAAAATCCGGCAGTGTTTAAAACTCACACAATTCCAAGCCAGACAGCCGGACTGGTAACTTAAAAAAAATTGCCAGTCCGGATACAAACAATGAACTGAAATGACACGTGATGTGATTGGTTATCGTAACATGAACTGTCCAATCATAAGTAGTTTAACATAATTTTCATAATACCTCAAACACCTCAAACTGACGACAAGATATAATGTCTGATATTATGAAATATTTAATGCTAGGGGTAAATATATCTACCAGACCACCAGACAGGCTTCTTTTCAAATTTGACAGTCCGAGATGAAAACAAACCGTTCCGCGCGGGCGGTCAGGCAGGCGGGAATTTTAAACGCTGGAAAAGGGCTTCACAGTAATGGACAAGTCATCTTTACATGTGGCATTTCCTGACATTACAGAATGACATTCTGGTAGATGTAATACTAATATACGGATTTAAACACAATTCAAGATACATGTGTGAGGTTTAAGTTGCTTTTGACAGCCTGGGCCAAGCCGGACCGAACACTGTTGATACATCAACTAAGTTGATATAGAAAAGAGTGGTTCATTTTGAGCAAAGTGTTTGTTTCAAAGAATGTAGGAAAGAAAGTCACAGGAAAGAAGGTCACAGATAAAAAGTCACGGATAAAAAAACACAGGAAAAAAAGTCACAATACATAGAGGATATTATATGAGTGCCCATGTCATACTATGTTTACGACACGAGTGCCTAAATATTGGTATTTCCCGAGCGAGAGCGAGGGATATACCGATATTTAGGCACGAGTGTCGTAAACATAGTATGATATGGGCACTCATATAATATTCTGTTTATTACCGAAACAGTGAGAAAGCATCGGAATCCCCCACCGTCTGAGATTGTGCAAAGGTTCAAGTTTCACACACGCCGTAGGAAATCCGCCGAGTAAGTGAGTGAGTACGTGGCAGAACTTAGGAAATTGTCTGAATTCTGTAATTTTGGAACTTATTTAGAGGATATGTTGAGAGATAGACTTGTTTGTGGCATAAATGATGAAAGAATTCAGAGACGTTTGTTAGCAGAAGATTCCTTGAAATTTGAAAAGAGCATGGGAATTGGCACGAGCAACAGAATCTACAGCTACGAATACAGCAGATTTACAACTTCCTTCTGGGAATCCTACATCTTCTATTCACCATGTAAATCACCATATTCAGCTGGGTGGACATAGGATCTAGAGGGGAAGAGGAAACTATTCAAGTAATAACCATAATGGAGACTGTTTTCGCTGTGGAGGTAAACATTCATCATCTGTTTGTTTTTACAAAGATTCAGAGTGCTACATTTGTCATCAAGTTGGACATATTGCTCAGAAATGTAGAAACAGAAATCATGGGAAGCCACGTACTCCCACTAATCATCGTCCAAGTAGAGGTCGAGGTCCACATCAAGGCAGCCGAGGCAGTCGTGGTTCACAGTCGCAGAGAGGCAATAGAACAAATTTTCTTGCTGGGATGGAGAGTTCTGAGGAACAAAATATGGATTTAGCACATATGGATCTATACAGTGAGAGTGTTCAAGAGGACGTTTGATACAATATGTTTATTTTAGAGGTAGAAAGAAGTGACCCCTATGTAATAAAACTGACAGTGAATGGACAACCACAAGAGTTCGAACTGGACACAGGAGCTGCGGTTTCTGTAGTGGATGAATCAACATTCAACTATTTGAATGGCAATAAGGACACAACTCTCAGACACACCTTGAGTTTCTTTCCGATCACCGCTTCAAATACTACGCAATAAGACTCTATGGAGTGCTATTTAGGTTGATATAATACTAATCTATGGATTTAAAATGAATTCAAGATACGTGTTTGAGGTTTAAGTTGTTTTTGACGGCCCGGGCCAAACCGTACCGATCAGGCACTTTGACTGAGGCTATATTGGGAATTGGCAGGGAAAACGGCTTCACTTTAACGGACCAGTCATCATTATATGTAGCATTTTGTAACTTTTGAGAGCCCGGGCCAAGCCGGATATAGCAACTATGTTAAGAAAATAGAAAAGAGGACTTCGCTTTGAGCAAAGTGCTTGCTTTAAATACTACGCAATAAGACTCTATGAAGTGCTATTTAGATAGATAGAATACCATTTGCCTTCATGTGTAACTCTAGTAAATTAGCAAAGCTGTAACAGCTTTAACTTATGTTACTTATATTAAACATGTCACATTTGCCCACTGATGGTCGGACAGGCGGGAGTTAGATAAGTAGTGGGAATAAGTAGTGATCAGGCAACCAGGGGACGTTCATACATAGACTTTGTAAAATGTGATTCTATTCGACCACAAATTGTTGCGATTTACGGGGGGGGGGGGAAGGGAGAAGTGCCAAAAACTCGGGCCGATCCGGGCCGAAGGATAGTACTAAAAATGGATTGCAGAATATTAAAACGAAACCTTGTAATGTATTGATTGGTTGAACTTTGGAATGAGGATATTCATGTTATTCACGTGCATGGGCTTGCCGCATGGCTGGATTAGAGATTACTTTAGGGTAGAGTATAAATATAAGCGAGTGCTATGTGACGTCACTCGGCGGCCATCCTCCAACCTAGTGATGTACCTCTAATGTTTCTCTTGGGGCGATTAAAGTGTGTGAAACAAGAAGATGTTGTATGGTGATATGTGAAGGTGATACACTACAATTGGCGACGAGGATTAACTTCGTATCCTAGAGCAGTCGAATGATGGCGACATTCGGTTCTATCAGCGAATTTAACGAAGACGAGGACTGGTCACAGTACACGGAGCGTCTGTCACATTATTTCGAGGCTAATGGGATAGAGGAGGAAAAGAAGAAAGCTATATTGTTGAGTGTCTGTGGTAGTAAAACATATTCGTTAATGAGGAGACAAGAAATACGACGAGCTCGTGGAAACAGTGAGAAAGCATCGGAATCCCCAAACGTCAGAGATTGTGCAAAGGTTCAAGTTTCACACACGCCGTAGGAAATCCGCCGAGTAAGTGAGTGAGTACGTGGCAGAACTTAGGAAATTGTCTGAATTCTGTAATTTTGGAACTTATTTAGAGGATATGTTGAGAGATAGACTTGTTTGTGGCATAAATGATAAAAAGAATTCAGAGACGTTTGTTAGCAGAAGATTCCTTGAAATTTGAAAGAGCATGGGAATTGGCACGAGCAACAGAAACTACAGCTAAGAATACAGCAGATTTGTAAATCACCATATTCAGCGGGGTGGACATAGGATCCAGAGGGGAAGAGGAAACTATTCAAGTAATAACCATAATGGAGACTGTTTTCGCTGTGGAGGTAAACATTCATCATCTGTTTGTTTTTACAAAGATTCAGAGTGCTATATTTGTCATCAAGTTGGACATATTGCTCAGAAATGTAGAAACAGAAATCATGGGAAGCCACGTACTCCCACTAATCATTGTCCAAGTAGAGGTCGAGGTCCACATCAAGGCAGCCGAGGCAGTCGTGGTTCACAGTCGCAGAGAGGCAATAGAACAAATTTTCTTGCTGGGATGGAGAGTTCTGAGGAACAAAATATGGATTTAGCACATATGGATCTATACAGTGAGAGTGTTCAAGAGGACGTTTGATACAATATGTTTATTTTAGAGGTAGAAAGAAGTGACCCCTATGTAATAAAACTGACAGTGAATGGACAACCACAAGAGTTCGAACTGGACACAGGAGCTGCGGTTTCTG
Source organism: Haliotis rubra (assembly GCF_003918875.1). Classification (NCBI taxonomy): domain Eukaryota; kingdom Metazoa; phylum Mollusca; class Gastropoda; order Lepetellida; family Haliotidae; genus Haliotis; species Haliotis rubra. Next base: position 1,517,804 of record NW_025767690.1, read on the forward strand.
TAGTGGATGAATCAACATTCAACTATTTGAATGAGAAGAAAAATCTTGAGGTTCAACCTGAGGACAAGTTTAGAACTTCGCATCAGGAGTTTGTGTTGTGCCAGTAAAGTACCATAACCAGGTTCTTAAACGTCCAAGGGAAACGTCCAAGTTTGCTGGGACGAAACTGGATTAAAGTGCTGCAACTTGAGCCAAGGGATATTGCGAGGATATTCACTTTTGAGCAAAGCAAGATGGTGGAAATTAACCAAATACAATCAAAGTCGGTAGAAGCATCTGAGGAACTTCACGGCATTGTAGACAAGTATCCAACTTTGTTTTCTGAGGGGTTAGGAACTTTTAAAGGGGTAGAAGCAAAGATTTATGTGGAAGCTGAGGTGAAACCACTGTACTTCAAGGCTCGTCCAGTGCCTTATGCCCTGAAGGAGAAGATTGAGAAAGAATTGGATAAGTTACAAGCAGAAGGTACCATTGAACCTATAGAGTTTTCGGAGTGGGCTGCTCCCATTGTTCCGATCGTCAAGACTGACACGAAAATTAGGATCTGTGGGGATTACAAAGTGACTGTCAACAAGGTTTCAAAATTGGATAATTACCCCATACCCAAGACTGATGATTTGTATGCAACACTTGGAGGTGGCGAAGAATTCACAAAATTGGATTTAAGTCAAGCGTACCAACAGATTAAGTTAGAAGAAAATTCCAAGAAGTATGTGACAATCAACACACACAAGGGACTGTATAGATACAACAAGCTACCATATGGAGTATCTTCAGCACAAGGAATATTCAAGAGAAGTATGGAAAATCTATTACGAGGACTTCCCAGAGTGTTAGTGAGAGTTGATGACATTCTAATCACGGGACGTAATAGGAAGGAACATTTGGCTACACTAGACAAGGTGTTACAGAGACTGGCCGAGGCAGGATTGAAACTTAAACGCAAAAAGTGTATCTTTCTTGCGCAAGAAGTGGTATATTTAGGATACAGAATTGACAAAGAAGGAATACATCCAGTACCAGAAAAGGTTATGACCATTAAAGAAGCTCCAGAGCCTACTTCAGTGACTGAACTCAAAAGCTACCTAGGAATGCTTAACTACTATGGAAGGTTTATGAGTAATCTCTCAACCATATTAGCACCGCTGCATCAATTATTACAGACAAAATCAACATGGTCATGGGGACCTGAACAGCAGAAATCCTTCAATAAATCCAAGGAATTGTTGTGTTCGGCCGACGTTCTCAACAATATTAGCACCGCTGCATCAATTATTACAGAAGAAATCAACATGGTCATGGGGACCTGAACAGCAGAAATCCTTCAATAATTCCAAGGAATTCACATTGTGTTATTCACATTGAGGTTTGATAGTTGTTTAGGCTATGCAATATGTTATTACTCTCTCCTGGTTTATTGGGAGTTCACTGACAACATTGTAAAGGATAACAAAACGTGCCTTTCTGATCAGTGTGTCATATCTTTTACAATGTATCAATGATTGCTGGTAAAATAAATAACAAATAAAACCAAAGTCGTAATATTTCACATTGTAAACAGAAAAAATGGCACACCATAATGTCACTTGTAAACCTTCCATTAGGATGTCATATTATTATCCATCAGCTTTAAGGGTTTCACGGCATGTCAGTGCAATACTGACACTTATCAAAACATATCTCCTTCTGACATCAGCTGAATTGTTGTTTCTGCTAGAATGTCAATAAACGCAAATTTGTATGATAGTTCAACAGTATCTTCGACATATTTAGTATTGTTGATACTTTGTAAAGCATGGAGCTGAAATTATCTTATATTTTGCTGATCTAAATACAAAGTACCAACCTTTGTTTCCTTGTAATGGTTTTTCATGAATACAATGCCAACCAAAGGTATATATGATCTTCAAATGATATAGCTGAATCAGAAACACATAATTTTGGAAAAACTACCTTTAATTTGTAAAGTTCAACTCACATTTTCTCATCAAATGCCCTTTCTATTAAAACTGACCTTTGACCTTACCAAAATATTTTTACGATGAGCATATATGTAATATTATTGTCCACAATTTTAAATCATGGTCTGATCATTCAAAAACTATTTTGTTATGAAAATCGGTCAAACCAAACCAGAGTTATTAAATTAAACCATCCAGTTATCGGTTAAAATATTGCCATAACTGACATGACATGTTGCACCTTAAAGGGCCTCTGTACGGTAGTCACGCACGGTAGCTGATGACAACCGGCTTTAAATCAAAGCCAAATCATTCCTGATTGTGAAAATCACATTCCATTCGGTCGCCAGAACTGCACCACATTTTCACCATTTGGGGGTCTGGCTTCTAAGAGCGAACTAATGTGATCGGGTGGTCGTTCTCACTTACTTGTTTGATGCATGCCATCGTATCCCACTTGTGAAGATCGATGCTCATAGTGTCATGACCATGCTATGTGTAACTCTTTTGTGTATATCATTACATATTACTAAAACCGAGGTATGCATATTTTTATGAACGTTACAGTAGAAGCAAGATGTTTATATGAATATTGTCTAGGAATGTTTTGTTGTGAGTTGTCCACAAAACTAGGCACTTAATGTTTTGTATTTAAAGCAGTGCGTTTCTTTCGTAATATATCTTTATCAAATATTCCTCTGTTCCTCTGTGATAAGGTTGCAAATAAGTTAAGACTAAATCGTTTCCGTGGACTTTCTTCAACATATCTGTGCATGTAAACGTCAATGTACAGGAAGGAGTAGCTGCAAGAGGTTGAACCTGTTGTGTATTTCGGCATGTGGATGTGGACTTGAAACATGTTCCCGTGATCTTGACAATGTTGACATTGACTAACATGTCAACTGGGAATACACTATGACTATTAAGAACAATAAATACGAATTGATATGAAGGTAATGTTGCTTGTGTTATGATGACATGACTGCGTGTATATTTGGTGGTAAGATACCAAAACGCCTTTCTGATGAGTGTGTCATATCTTTTACAATGTATCAATGATTGCCGCAGTAAAATAAAGAAAGAAAACCAAAGTCGTAATATTTCACATTGTAAACAGAACAAATGGAACACCATAATGTCAATTGTAAACCTTCCATTAGGATGTCATATTATTATCCATCAGCTTTAAGGGTTTTTACGGCATGTCAGTGCAATACTGACACTTATCAACATATCTCCTTCTGACATCAGCTGAATTGTTGTTTCTGCTAGAATGTCAATAAACGCAAATTTGTATGATAGTTCAACAGTATCTTCGACATATTTAGTATTATTGATACTTTGTAAAGCATGGAGCTGAAATTATCTTATGTTTTGCTGATCTAAATACAAAGTACCAACCTTTATTTCCTTGTAATGGTTTTTCATGAATACAATGCCAATCAAAGGTTTATATGATCTTCAAATGATATAGCTGAATCAGAAACACATAATTTTGGAAAAACTACCTTTAATTTGTAAAGTTCAACTCACATTTTCTCATCAAATGCCCTTTCTATTAAAACTGACCTTTGACCTTACCAAAATATTTTTGCGATGAGCATATATGTAATATTATTGTCCACAATTTTAAATCATGGTCTGATCATTCAAAAACTATTTTTGTTATGAAAATCGTTCAAACCAAACCAGAGTTATTAAATTAAACCATCCAGTTATCGGTTAAAATATTGCCATAACTGACATGACATGTTGCACCTTAAAAGGGCCTCTGTACGGTAGTCACGCACGGTAGCTGATGACAACCGGCTTTAAATCAAAGCCAAATCGTTCCTGATTGTGAAAAATCACATTCCATTCGGTCGCCAGAACTGTACCACATTTTCACCATTTGGGGGGTCTGGCTTCTAGACCAGAATGGATAGTTTAAACTTAGGTGGGAGGAGTGTAATGTATTGATTTGTTTGAACTTTGGAGTGAGGATATTCATGTTATTCACGTGCATGGGCTTGCCGCATGGCTGGGTTAGAGATTACTTTAGGGTAGAGTATAAATATAAGCGAGTGCTATGTGACGTCACTCGGCGGCCATCTTCCAACCTAGTGATGTACCTCTAATGTTTCTCTTGGGGCAATTAAAGTGTGTGAAACAAGAAGATGTTGTATGGTGATATGTGAAGGTGATACACTACAAACCTGCACATGTTGGTAGATACACTTCCTGCCTTCACAAATGTATAGTTTTATTGAAAATGTATATTTTACGGTGGAATGGGAAGTAAACCATGGCTACATACCGAGAGTCCCGTAGTAAAGATACCGTCTTGTCATTAGGTGTTTCCCTTGAATCTATGTAAGAAGGTTACTTACTTCTCTTAGCCTGGGCAGGAAATGACAGTGTTTTGACTTCATTTCTTTCCTTAATTAAAATAATCGAAAATATCGAAATATTCTCTAGCGCGACGTTAAACCCAATTTCACCTCACCTCACCTTAATTAAAATATTGGGGCTCTAAATACGGTTTGCAGTTTCGATTTTCTGTTGGTTTAAATCGATGTTATGCTTTCTTTTGCTTGTTAGTTTATATTGACAGCAAAACATGACACTGATAAACATGATAGGAAATACATAACTCTCCGTACAAATTTGTGGCATATATATATGTGAAATATATACACATTAAGAGGATAAAATACCTAGTACCAATTTAGTACCAAATATATGGTGCATAGGTGACAGTGCGCATCGTCTATCTTTACTTATAGTTAAACAGCATGCATATGTCCATCTGTAAGTGATAACATACCAATAATTCTAATACATACTTATTCTAATAACTTATCAAAATATAACACATATCACTAACGTCATGACAATTCTGAAATACATGTTATGATATCTGTGGATATAATACATATGTTTTTTTATACATAAGAAATATTCTTTTTTCACATTGTTTTGGTTATGTCTGGATTTCTCAGACGGTCGGTGATAAAGTTTATTTTATAAATGAATTCAAATTAGTTGCAATCAATATGTTTGTGTTTTTTCCAGTCAGGGACGTGTGTATTAAATAACACCTCACAATATTGTATATATAGAGAATAAAAAAGTCTTTTAGTTCCTGAAAAATATTTATCGACAGTGATTAAATTTAGATGTGGATTGCTAAGATTAAAGTATAACGACGGTAGATGACAAAATAAAATGGGGCGCGGTGGGCGAGCTGGCTAATGTGCCAGGCAAGTGGTCCAGCGAACTTGAGGTGTCGGGATCGAGCCCACCTGTGACCGGGTGTAAAAACCTGGGAGTCAACATTGTGTGCAGACTCTTTCAGTGTTGTCACAACCCCTACTGTACAATACACAACCCTGTGCACTTAAAAGTACCAACGAATCCGTTGGCATATGACCAGATGGTAGCCACATAAATACGTGCAAACACCCAGTTGCAGGTACAACAACGTGCAGTAAAAACTTGGACAAAGTTCTGTGACTATGTGCCCCAGTCCACCCAGCTGTGAATGGGTACGTCGTGCGGATGAGAAAGCCGCAATTACTTGTATGCTCCCCGGGGAGTGGAGATTGATAATACGACATCTTATGATCGAGGGGAAATAACACCAGCGCCTTGAGCATGTACTAGTTGCGTGGATATGTGTGCTATATAAATATCTTATAGTAAAAATAATCAATGTAACGTGACGCAACTGTCCATTGTGCAATTTAGGAGTAGAAGATGGGTAAGAGTTCCTCCCGTTCCCCCATCCCAAATAATGTATAAATATTCTAGAATTATAAACGAAACTTAACACATCAATTACTAGAGAACTCACGAAATGATTAAAAGTCCCAAATTTAAGTTAGGGCTAGGTTTAGGGTTAGGTTTAGAGTTGGGGGAACGGAAGGAACACTTTCCAGAAGATGAGTGTGTATTTTGTGTATTTTAACATATTGTATATATTAATTAGAATTCATGTAAATAAATGCTTGAAATTTCCTTGCACAGCTTTAGTCGTCTTAATTTATCATATTACGCAGCCTGCCTTAACTATCACTCACAGCACAGGGGTTCGAATCACTGTTTGGACAATAATTTTTAAAAATAAAAAATCTAATTTTTTGCAACCGTATATTGATTTTATGTGTTATGAGTAACTTATGTTTCAAATTTGAACGAAATCGGTGAAGAAATGGATTGCAATGGATTGAAATTGCAAGACATTAACGGTTTGCAAGCGTTCGACTGTTCGAACACTGCCAGTCTCGCTCGTCGCTGTAAAAGATAGTTACGGTCTTTTGAAATTTATGCCGATGGAAAGGGGGAAAAGAATGCGGACCAAAAGAAAGCTTTATTGCTACATACGGCTGGGTTATCAGTGCAGGATATTGTTTTCACGCTTACAGAAAATGTTTTCACGCTTACAAAAAATGCACTCAATGGGTACTTCCGACCACGGGTGAATGTCCCGTATGAACCATGTGCCAGAATAACGAGACAGTTTTTCAGTTTATCACCCGTCTTTTACAACAAGCAGACAGCTGTGAATTTGGTGATATTGCACAGGTTGAAGAACGGATTCGTGACCATTGAGAAATGTCCTTCACATACATTGAGAATGAAGTTGTTAGAGAAAGGAGGTGACTTGACTTTGGATAATTAAGTAACACTTTCAAGAGCCAAAGAAGAATCAATATGTCAAGCTAAAGCTATTGAAACACGTTTGGAAGTAAATGCAATAAGGCATGCTAAACGGGAAGGGTTTTAAGAAGTTTGGACATAGAATAAATGTGATTTGACCTGTTATAGGTGTGGTAACGAGGGACATATTTCCAAAGATGACAGTTGTCCGGCAAGAAAGAAAACATGCAATAAGTGCAAAATAGTTGGACATTTTGGAAGAATGTGTCGTACAAAGATGTCAGCGGAGCATGGGAAGAAACCACGGGATGGCAGGAGAGGAACCGGTCAAGGGAAAGTCAGATAGGTGACTGACTGACTGAGTTTAGTTTTACGCCGCTTTTAGCAATATTCCAGCAATATCACGGCGGGGGACACCAGAAATGGGCTTAACACATTGTGCCCATGTGGGGAATCGAACCCTGGTCTTCGGCGTGACGAGCCAACGCTTTAACCACTAGGCTACCCCACCGCCCCAGATAGGTGACTGATGGTTGTGATGATGATAAATGTGCAAATGATGAGGGTACTGACTATGCATTTGTGGTTAGTTGGAAAAGTGCTAATGAATTACATAATGGAAAGATTGAAACACATATTGAAGGAATTTCAGTGACAGTTTTGAGTGACAGTGGGTCAACATGTAATGTGATTTGATTTCAAGATTGGAACAATTTGAAGAAGGCTGGAATTAAGTGTACTTCACAGAGGGTTACTCGTGACATTTTTCCTTATGGTAGGACTGAACCTTTTCCAGTGCTTGGGACATTTAACACTGACGTCACTACAGGGAAAGTAACTGTTAAAAGATGTGGAATTTGTAGTGGTGAAATATGATGGACCTCCACTTCTTGGTCGTATCCTTTCTCAGAAACTGGGAGTACTAGTGCTTGGACAAAATGTGAATGTTCTCCAATCTCCAGTTAACAGTACTAATTGTTGATGAGGTCACACCTGTTAGTCAGCCATTGAGAAGAATTCCTTATCATCTACAAGATAAACTGGAGAGTAAACTTGAAGAATTAGAGACAAGGGAGCCAACAAACGCTAAAGAAGTAAGCAGTTCCTTGGACCTGTCAACTTTAACAAGAGTTCACCTGCATCACAGGAAACAGAACAATATATCAGATTTGTTGCAACAGAATTTTCACCTGTAGCGCTGACGACACGAGACATCGAACAAGCGTCTGACCATGATGAAGAATTGAGCAAGTTGAGAAGTTGTTTGCTGTTAGGAAAGTGGTACATGCTTGGAAATACCAAAATATTTACCTATGAGAAATGAGCCATCTGCATTTGGAAAGGTTGTACTGAGAGGTACCAGAATTGTGATTCCATTGAATCTCAGGGACAGAGTATTACAGCTGGCACACGAAGGGCACCCTGGGATAGTCAAGATGAAACAACGTTTAAGATCCAAGGTATGGTGGCCTGGAATTGATTCGGATGTGGAAAAGTACTGCAAATCGTGTCGTGGACGCCAGGTAGTTTCCTCAGTAAACTCCCCCACCCCCACCCCCCGCCTGTGTATAGGGCGCCATTACCATCATCGCCATGGCAACATCTTGCTGCAGATTTGTTGGGACCTCTACCATCTGGTAAACATGTGTTAGTTGCAGTTGACTACTACAGTCGATATTTTGAACTTGACGTCATCCGAAGTACAACGTCAGAAACTATCATAGACTGTTTATCACTCATGTTCTTGACTCATGGATTACCACTTAGTCTGCAGACTGATAATGGACGTCATAATGGACGTTTGTGAGTGAGAAAGTTAAGGACTATCTTGAGCATAATGGAATTAAACATAGTACCAGTACACCATATTGGCCTCAAGCCAAAGGAGAAATGGAACGTCAGAACAGAACAATTCTGAAGAAAATTCGGATTGCTCAAGTAGAAGGGAAGAACTGGAAGACGGAACTGAGTCCATTCCTTATGATGTACAAGAGTACACCACATGCAACAACAGGAAAGACTCCGAGTGAATTGTTGTTCTGGAGAACAATACGGACAAAATTACCCGGAATTGATGATTTGGGTGGTGATGATGTTGAAATGCGTGACCATGACTGTGACCGAAAAGGGAGAGGGAAGGCTTATACAGACAGTAGGAGAAATGCTAAGCAGTCAACAGTTGAACCTGGTGACAAAGTTCTGGTTAAGAAGCAATTACGAGAAGACAAGTTCTCGTCAAATTTTCACAATGTACCATGTACTGTTGCGAAAAAGTATGGAAACGTTGTGGAAGTCAGTTCTGATGATGGCCTGGTCTACAAGAGACATGTGACGCATGTGAAGCGGTATATCAGTAAGTCTGGAAATGATGGTGTACCTGATGTCACCACAGGCCACAGTGATGGATCTGTGCCTGTGAATGCTGAAAACATGAACTGTTCGACGTGAAAAAACTCTGCCAAAAAGTATAAAGATTTTGTGCTTGGGTATATGCGCTGTTAAATGTTTCTTTGAGAGAAAATGAACAGTACACATAAATATTCAGTTTTTGTGGGGCTGGGAAACAGGGTAGGTCCCTAAGTATTAACAAAACAATTGTTTTGTGTTGACATCCCTGTTAGTTAATTTATTTAACATAACTCATTTTGCAATAAGAGTTAATGAGGTCACTTTGACCTAGTTCCAGAATGGGTATTTCTCTTAAACAATTATTTTCATGATAAGTGTTTATCATGTTTATGTCTGTGTTTTACAGAAAACTTATAAGTTCTGTTTATAAAGAGAAACCTTTTTCATTCTGAAATGATTTTGTACATATGTATATCATTAAATATAATTTTGGGTTTAACATTCTAAAAGTTTAGTTTGGAAATGAAAAAAAAATAACTCAAGTCTAGTAATACTAAGTGAAAACAGTTATTTCTGTGTGTAAAAAAATAGCAGGATTTCCTGGTTTCCTTATTGTAAAATGATATGTAATTCTATAGGTTCTTCCATTTTATTATTGGAGTGAGTGAGTTTGGTTTTACGCCGCTTTTAGCAATATTCCAGCAATATCACGACGGGGGACACCAGAAATGGGCTTCACACATTGCACCCATGTGGGGAATCGAACCCGGGTCTTCGGCGTGACGAGCGGACGCTTTAACCACTAGGCTACCGCACCACCACTACCTACCCCACCACCCCTTTTATTATTGGAACTTAAAAAGGGATGTAGCGTTTGTGCTATTTGTGCGTTTGTAATATTTTGTGAAATCATCCGCATTCCACATTTCGCATTGGAGTTCACATTTTGAAATGATACATGCGCAGTGACCTGTATCCAGTTGTGAAATATAACTGACAGTAGAGTGTGAACTACGAAAGTGTCCGGTTGTGTCTCTGGGTTCACAGAAACTTAAATGGGTATTGAGCACTGATGGAATTCCGAGGAAATGCGACAGTAACTGATTACACCCTGCAAGTTCGAAGACATGACAATTTCATACTATGCGTTACGAGTATTTTTAGAGTAGTGACGTGTGTAGTGTGCTTGTAGAAAATGGGATTAATTCGATAGGTCGTGTGTCGCCATTTGTATTCATGAACCCCAGCAACCGTTTCATGTTGAACATTGTTTCAAGCAGTGTTTTTAGTTCTGAATGTTGCGAGCGAATCTGGTAATATACAAATGAAGATATGGTTGCTCAGGTGCTGGAATTAGATTACGTCTATCAGTCAGAAAATGATTCCCCTTCATCAAACCACTTGACAAATCGATTTCACAGTTGGACAGGCACTGACGTTTTATGGTCTCACAAGGATTATAATAAAGCATCACAGGGGTTTGTATTGCTGAACATAATACGTCCTGGCTCTAACAGTCGTTCATAGCCATCTACATATAACAAGGTAAAGGGATGTAACGCACACAAAGTTGACAAACAACCCTCTCTCGTTTCTGGGCGAATCCTGGGTGGGAAATCATGGAATACACAGCCGGAATTCTTACAGAATTTAAGCCAGATAAATGTCCTTTCGCTCAAATCTAAAATTATCAAAATTGGACTCACTATTTACCGAGTAACATTGCTTGGAACTCGGTAATAGACAACTTTTTCATTTGTACGCCAAACACCTGCCTCAGAAAACCATCGCCTCTCACCAATAAAGAGGTGAGGTGAAATTGGGTTTTAAGGTCGTGCTTGAGAATATTTCGCTCATATGACGACGTGCATGCGTGTGTATGTGTATGTACGGCTGCTTGTACTAGCCCAGACTTAAGCCGGTTTTATAGTGCTAGCCCACTGAGACACCATGCCGCAGTGAAGCATGAATACCCCACTCAGACACATTACACTGACTCCGAGCCGACCAGTCCTTGTTGTACCCATTAATGCCGAGCGCCAGGCAGGGACCAACAAGTACCATATTTTAACGTCTTTTGGTATGACGCGGTCTCACCAATAATGTATTTATAGTGTCTCGTAGGCCCATGTATGGCTGGGCGCACTTCCTTTAAAATGTTTTATCTGATTCTGTATTTTAATTTAAATGTTGTGATGGTGACACTTTAATAAACATTTTTACTACTACTACTACTACTACTACTACTACTACTACTACTACTACTACTACTACTACTTCTACTAGCTGTCAGCACACAAAAGGCAAGCCTTTGCAAATAAATAAACTGCGAGTATAAGGGGCGGGTAAAGGTACGTAGTCATGCACGACTGCACACGCCACATTTGTATCCAGATGAAAACTTGAGGCAAACATTTCACGTCCGCGAAAGAGTTCAGTGTGAGTCCAAATGTCTGAGTGTCACAATACAAACGGAAACCTGTCAAGTATAACCAGGAGATATATCAAGACTGTTGTGAATGTTCTTTTAGAAATACATGTATACTGTGTGTACCTGCGGATTTGTATGCCGTATGGCTTATGTTTCACTAACACCAGGTAATGTTATTCTGCAGTTAAAGTGAGTGAGTGTAGTTTTACGCCGCTTTTAGCAATATTCCAGCAATATCACGGACACCAGAAATGGGCTTCACTCATCGTAACCATGTGGGGAATCGAACCCGGGTCTTCGGTGTGACGAGCGAACGCTTTAACCGCTAAGCTACCCCACCGCCCCTTGTGCAGTTAAAAGTGAAACAGATGTGTAACATGCTGCAACATATGCTTGTGTTCCGTATGTATCTGAGTATTCTCCACCGCCTCCGTGGTGTAGTGGTTAGAGCGTCCGCCCTGAGAGCGGAAGGTCGCGGGTTGGATCCCCGACCGCGTCATACCAAAAGACGTTAAAATATGGTACTTGTTGGTCCCTGCCTGGCGCTCGGCATTAATGGGTACAACAAGGACTGGTCGGCTCGGAGTCAGTATAATGTGTCTGAGTGGGGTATTCATGCTTCACTGCGGCATGGTATCTCAGTGGGCTAGCACTATAAAACCAGCTTAAGTCTGGGCTAGTACAAGCAGCCGCACATACACATACACACGCATGCACGTCGTCATATGAGCGAAACATTCTCAAGCACGACGTTAAACCCAATTTCACCTCACCTCTCCTGAGTATTCTCCATTTACAAAACCTTGTTTGTTTTGTTTGTTTGACGTTTAACGCTGCGGTCAGCAATATCCCAGCTGTATGACGACAGTCTGTAAATTACTGATGAAAATAATAATAATAATAATTGATTTATAGAGCGCCTATTTCCAAAAGATATTGTTCAATGGCGCATATTAATTAATTAAACAAATGTTCCCATGGGCACCTGATAGTTAAACAATTATTAAATGTTGTTCAGATTAGAATCATGAATGGGTTTTATTATGGGATATTTATATTGCGCACATATCCACGCAACTAGTGCATGCTTAAGGTCACAGTACTTTGTCCAAATTCGTACCGAGGTATTGTGGCTTTCCTATGCTTAAGAGGTACACATTCACATAGGGACACATAGTCACAGTACCTTGTCCAAGTTTACTGCACGTTGCCGTACCCGCAACTAGGTGTTTGCACGTATTCATGTGGCCACCATCAGGTCATACACCAACGGATTCGTGGGTTCTTTTAAGTGCACAGGGATGTGTACTGTACACCAGGGGTTGTGACAACATGGAAAGAGTCTGCACACAAAGTTGACTCCAAGGTTTTTACACCTGTTCACAGGTGGGCTCCATCCCGACACCTCAACCTCGATGGATCACCGGCGCCTTAGCCAGCTCGCCCACCGCGCCCCATATGGTCCTCCATGCAAACGCACACATCCAATCTGAGAATCATGCATACATATGCACGAGCAATCTGCGAAACACGACAAGAACACGACAATGTAGTCGAAGGAGATGTCCCCATGAACGTTGTTCGTCATTTGGATATTTTCAGAAGAAAATATTCATTGAAGTCTATTTGAGGCAAACATATTTGTTTCACCAATATACACACATACGGACACATAGCGGGACACACAGCCAAATAGACAGACAAAATCAACACAAAACACGCAGGCGCGCACGCACACGCACGCACGCACGCACATCTGCTGGGGCGCTCGTAAAATATCTAGCTGATTGCTGGGTTTTGTTCTGTTTTTTTTATGACCTTTGGTTTTCCGTAGGGTTTTAACTAAACACGTTGTACCGTCGCTAGACACCATCGTTACCTTCCCGATACATGACGAGAATCGGGCTTGTTTACTACCACTTTGTTTGAGACGCTTCGAGGAAGCATTTTCAAGAAGACTCTTTCTCTTCTTGTAAGGTTCTTCATCGAAACAATTACATGCTGCTTCCAGTAGAGTGAGTGAGTGCGTGAGTGAGTTTAGGTTTACGCCTCTTTTAGCAACATTCCAGCAATAGCACGGCAGGGGACACCATCAATGGATTCACACATTGTACCCACGTGGGGAATCGAACCTGGGTCTTCGACGTGACGAGCGAACGCTTTAAACACTATGCTACCCCACCGCCCTCCAGTCCAGGCCCGCGTTTCTCAAAAGCCTCCTTAATTTAGGAGGTCGTAGCCCCTACGACCTTGTTAACGACCCTCTTCCGACCTCCTTTACGACCGTTTCACAAAGACGTCATATCCATGTCGTACGACGCGGTCCTAAATCCATGTCGTACATTGTATAAGAGGTACTTTGTTGCATAGCAACGCATAAAGCGAGACCGAACGGGCACCTGCTTATCTTGTTATTCCCAAAGTATTTCAAAATAGAAATACAGTTTGAATAACAAAGCAAATGTTATGTTTTTAATTCAATGTACAGGTTATGTTATCGTAAAAAAATATCAATAAATGAATTATTTTGGACTCTCACTAAATTCCATTGAAAATTACACGATAAAATGTATAAATCATTTCCATTAATATTATCAGTTTTACTTATAAGGTTTGAATTAAGTCGCTGTCCATTAACTTGTTCATATGAAACTGCAATTTCAGTCCCAATGTATTGAATATTGCACACTATAAGACCTAAAGTCAATGTTGCTGTTATGGCTACGCTTGATCTACTAACACTTGTGTAAAGGTTTAAAATATGGTGTGATACTCTAAATGTGTCAATTTCTTTTGTAACTTTTCTTCAAATAATCAAAAACTTTCAAAGAATAAAAACGTATACCCTATATCCACGTATGATATGATATTGAACAAGGCTAAATGTAGGTAGAATCTACTGAAATTGTTGTCATGAAAAAAAAAAATCTGAATGATACGAAAAATATACATCATAGTACTGAAAGTGTAATCAGAAGGATAGGACGATTGTGTTTACTTTTTTTTCATCCGACCTTCACCTCAAAGATATTGCCTAATATGTAGTACTACAACAATGTTGACGTGTGACATCACAACCGATGACCGATTTCTTACAAAATGGCGGCTTCGGTGACAAGGGTACACAGGATTTTGCGAGGACTCTTCCCTTGCTTCAGGGGTCGTTTGTACATAAATATGAAATGTAAGTAATCAGAGTGACTCTGACTATCTGTGTATTGTTATATGTTTTCTTTGTAAGTAAGAGAAGAAGCCAGAAATGCTGATACTTACCGTTGTCGATCTGCGTGATTTTGCGTCTGTTATGGCCTCACGCTGCACGGAAACTTTGACAATTTCTTATACTCTTTCAATACATCTTCTTAAAGGTATTGAGTCATTGCAAGCAATGAATAGCCGGCTGCTCCGCACCTCGTTGTATCGCGGCATTCATGGTATCGCGGCAAACTTTATTTCGGGTTTTCTGCGCGAGACACGCCTCCTAGATATACTTCCGAGCACAGCGTTTGTTTTCACACCCAATATCCAGTTGGTATTGGTAACAAAGACCAACTGTGATTTGATTTTAAAATGTATGGGGAATTCAGTGATGCATTTGTCGCAGCTGACTATGAAATATACATGATTTATTACCCACGCGGTCAACGAATGGGTAGTTGCATACTAATCTCGTATGTCACATGAGTGTCGTATCGCGTTGACCTGTGTCGTAACGACTTGACCTGAGATTATAACGATTTGATTGGATAACCGATGACCTCTCAATTGGGTCACATTCTGACGTAACTATTTTTTCATTCTTAACAAACACGTGAATTCATTCATTCTACAACTTCATTGTGGGAATGTAAACATTGCGAACGTTGCCGTGTCGCTGTTTAATTGTGAGTCGAACTGAGACATTATATCCGTTGAAAAACATAAACGCAATGTTTCCACCAGTGATGTTAGCCGAATGAAGCAACTGCAAACCAAGAAACGGGGTGCTACGGAGTAGTTTACTGTAGGAGGCTGTACGAGGCGATGACAACTGACATGCATCGTGACGTCGGTTACCAAGGCAGTGACGTCATTACAGTGTGACGTCATGCAAATATTGTACTACAGTACAAAACTCTTCCGCAATCTCTTTACGAAACCGGTTTCGGTTTGAAACCACAAAATAACAAAAATACGCTATTTTGTCAATTTAATGCATGTAAGAAGTGGGTAATAAATAAAATACCACACTCGGTCTCATTACATACGAATTATACGAAACGAGTGTCCTTCCTATTGTATCTGACCTCGCGCTCGGTCAGATACCATAGGAAGGACACTCGTTTCGTATAATCCGTATGTAATGAGACCTCTTGTAGTATTCTCTATGTAATAGGCGTCTCAATACCGGCCTTTGCGAGACGTGATTTTGTAAACACTATCCAATATGTCGGAAAGTGCACTTCGGCGTTCGTGTGAGTATATTTTCGAAAACATCCAAACCGATTCTAGGTTCATCGGCAGCGTTTCAGATTCTCATTAGTGATATCATGAAAAACTGATTTCAGTTATCAGTACTCCCAGTAATTATCCGATTTTCACATTTGAAATCATACTGTCTACACTGTACAGCAAATAATGCTGTGAATCGTGATTTCGTATTGTGTATAAAATGGCGACATTTACGATGAAGCCTATTTTGAAAGGTTATTTAAGCACTTTAGCTTTGTCTGAGATTTTAGTGGATGGTATCAAGAAACAGGGAATTTCCCGCAGAATACAAAACTGTGAAGTATATTTGTGTGCGTGATATATTTAGAATTTGTTGTCGGGGTTCTTTTTTCATTCTTCTTTGTTGTTGCATTTTAAAAGGTAACATGACGAATCAGCCATATTAAGTTCATGATTTTAAGATCGTATTTCAGTTTGGAATTGCTTTTGAAAAAAAACCCTACGCCTTTGCCCATACGTGGTCCAATAATTCCAAACCGTCACAGATGTGCCTCCATACTGTTGATGTTATACTGGACTTTTCTTTTGATTGACTTTTTCGTCATAAGTTTTACTGATCATAAAAAATCATACTTTGTTTTAGCGTAGAATTTTGCGCAGTAAATGAAGATATGTTTGTGTTTGCATGCATGGATGCTTTGGTTTGTGCATTCTTGCCTGCATGTGTGTGCGGGTTTTTGTGTGCGTTCATGTTTGTGTCGTACATGAGTGTTTGGGAGCGCGTACTGGGCCCCGCTCCTCAAGGCGATCGTAGCGCTACGACAGTCGTAAGTCTATGTTAAAGTATGGGAGTTACGATCACCTTAGCGCTACGATCGCTTTGAGGAACGGGGCCCTGGTCAGCCTGTACGTACGTATATGCGTGTATCTGTCTGAATGCAAGATGAGCTAAAGCCATAACGTTCACTACTTGTTTCCTGAACAGTCAAATGCTGGACCAACTATATTTGTGTGCGTGCGCGTACGTTCGTGCGTGCGTGCGTGCGCGCGCGCGCGGACAAGTTATTTAGACATACAGTGTGAGGTAGTTATCATTCGATAACATGAATTGTCCACAAACATCTGTTGAGCACAGCCATTATTTATTACATGATACTAGTTTATAACAAGATCTTGGCTTAAATGGTCAATTTTCAAGGTATACCTGCAAACTGGAATGACGGGTTCCGCGTGATACTTGTAAGGCGCCGTGGGGTAGTGGTTAAAACGTTCGCTCGTCACGCTGAAAACCGGGGTTCGATTCCCAACATGGATATAATGTGCGAAACCTATTTCTCGTGTCCCCCGCCGTGATGTTACTGGAATATTACTAAAACCATACTCACTCACTCACTCACTGATACCTGTAAGTATCAGATTTCCAGTTTGACACGCATCCATATACATGCTCTATTAGTTCACTACATATGAGTGAGAGAGTGGGTTTAGTTTTACGCCGCACTCAGCGATATTCCAGCTATATGGCGGCGGTCTGTACATAATCGAGCCTGGAACAGACAATCCAGTGATCAACATCATAAGCATCGGTCTAAGCCATTAGGAACCGATGATATGTGTCAACCAAGTCATCGAATCTGACCACCCCATCCCGTTAAGTGGACTTTTACGACAAGCATGGGTTACTGAAGACCAATTCTAACCCGAACCTTCACGAGTAGCAACAGACCCTTACTTCTAGATGCAAGCTGTGTGAATGACAGTTAATACCAATAAGGCAGGACATACTTAACCTTTTCGCTTGATATATATATTAATATATTTTTTGTAATTCTCCCCGGCCGAGACGTTTAAAATGTAAATAATGAGCAACGGCATTATTATCGATTGGTTATGTTCTGCCACCGGTACAGACACGGCGCAGGGTATTGTTTTCAACTGTTGCATTATTAATACATAGCAAGGTATTACACTGGCAAATGTTGGAATACCAGATGCAAGCTCACAATAACACAACCTCCGTGACACAAGTAAGATCCAGCTCGCCCCGTACAACAGGTTAAGACAGAGGCACTGTCATCTATCATAGCTGTCGTGATGACGGGTTACCGAGGAATCACACGACCACATACGTCACGGCGACCTGTATTATCTTTAGACCTGTATCTGGTCGGTCTAAACCTAATACATTCACATTATCTCCAGTCGACGTGGCCACATGGCCTTGGAAGCCCTCTACACAAGCGCACAATAACACGAGGGAATAACCCAGCTACTGCAGGTAAGTATTTCCGACTGTACCTTGTTCAATGTTGAAAGAACCTATGGGTGTGAACCTCTATCATGCTAATAGAATGTGCGTTTTAAAAACGAGCAGTTTAAACAGACAGGGGAGTGTTTGGCGTGAGACGTTACATTTCATCCGATCTCCTGAATGAATTGGGCCAGTGTTTCAAGGAATGGAATTTTTCGCTTCCTTGTCACAAGGATGTGTAAGGTATATGTGTGTTTGGAGTTGATGTCGTGTGATGCGTGTTGTTTAAGACCATGCCGTTAGAAACTCGTCTTAGATGTTAGTGTGTCAATATACACTGTGGGAAAGAGACAGCGTGATCGGGGGGCGCAGGTTGACACGCACCTTGTGTTGTTCAAGCATTGCAACGTGTTGATGCCTGTGTGACGGATCGTTGTCAGAGAAGCGCATTGCAGCTACAAATAGCCAGCTAAATACTGTCAGCTGACACGTAAACAGGACTTAGTTTTCGTGAAATACAATAACACTTTCTATGAGCATTTCGCTTTCAAACCGATACACATACCATCACCATTGAACAATTTACTTTACTGTGCTCGAATCATTTCTCTTCATATATACTTCCTTTTAAAAGTTTACACTCACTAGTGTAAATATAGCCACTTACTTCAGGCAACTGTGGTAAACTACATTTTGCAAAATATTCCATACTGTTTAAAGGTATTGTTTACACATGAATTTATGTATTGTAAAACAAATTTGTAACGTTGAAAAGATTATTGTCACGAGTTCCATAAATGATAAAACTCAGTGAAAATTGGCGAATTCTTAACGAAACTTTACACAAAAAGGCAGCTGTTCCCTTGTACGATATTTGCACATGCTTTTCAGCAATTTGATGCACGATCCTCGTGCAATTCGTCTGCATAGAGTTTGCAGTTGGTTGCCCCAAGTTATTTGAGAAATCAATCTTCGATGTAACTACATATATATACATAACACATAGCGAGTGCTTTAAGTGAGTCTAAACCTTTCATGGGAAGCACATTCCAGGACACAAAATTGTCTCTGATCACTGTCTAGCTCTACATAGCTTTGTCTCTGCTCACTGTCTATCTCTACGTAGCCTTGTCTCTGATCACTGTCTAGCTCTACATACCCTTGTCTTTGATCACTATCTAGCTCTACATAGCCTTGTCTTTCATCACTGTCTGCCTCTACATAGCCTTGTCTTTCATCACTGTCTAGCTCTACATAGCCTTGTCTCTCATCACTGTCTGCCTCTACATAGCCTTGTCCCTGACCACTGTCTATCTCTACATAGCCTTGTCTCTGATCACTGTCTACCTCTACATAGCTTTGTCTCTGACCACTGTCTATCTCTACATAGCCTTGTATCTGATCACTGTTTAGCTCTACATAGCCTTGTCTTTCATCACTGTCTAGCTCTACATAGCCTTGTCTTTCATCACTGTCTATCTCTACATAGCCTTGTCTTTCATCACTGTCTAGCTCTACATAGCCTTGTCTTTTCATCACTGTCTATCTCTACATAGCCTTGTCTTTCATCACTGTCTATCTCTACATAGCCTTGTCTCTGATCACTGTCTATCTCTACATAGCCTTGTCTCTAATCACTGTCTATCTGTCTGTAGCATTGTCTCTCATCACTGTCTATCTGTCTATAGCATTGTCTCTCATCTCTGTCTATCTGTCTGTAGCATTGTCTCTCATCACTGTCTGCCCCTATATGGCATTGTCTCTCATCTCTGTCTGTCTGTCTAAAGCATTGTCTCTCATCACTGTCTATCTGTCTGAAGCATTGTCTCTCATCACTGTCTGCCTCTACATGACATTGTCTCTCATCACTGTCTATCTGTCTGAAGCATTGTCTCTCATCACTGTCTATCTGTCTGTAGCATTGTCTCTCATATCTGGGGCGGTGGGGTAGCCTAGTGGTTAAAGCGTTGGCTCGTCACGCCGAAGACCCGGGTTCGAATCCCCACATGGGTACAATTTGTGAAGGCCATTTCTGGTGTCCCCCGCCGTGATGTTGCTGGAATATTGCTTAAAGCGGCGTAAAACCAAATTCAGTCAGTCAGTCAGTCTCTCATCTCTGTCTATCTGTCTGTAGCATTGTCTCTCATCACTTGCTATCTGTCTGTAGCATTGTCTCTTATCACTGTCTTCCTCTACATGGCATTGTCTCGAGAGATCATCACTGTCTATCTGTCTAAAGCATTGCCTCTCATCACTGTCTGCCCCTACATGGCATTGTCTCTCATCACTGTCTATCTGTCTGTAGCATTGTCTCTCATCACTGTCTATCTGTCTATAGCATTGTCTCACATCACTGTCTATCTGTCTGTAGCATTCTCTCTCATCACTGTCTATCTGTCTATAGCATTGTCTCTCATCTCTGTCTATTTGTCTGTACCATGGTCTCTTATCACTGTCTATCTGTCTATAGCATTCTCTCTCATCACTGTCTATCTGTCTGTAGCATTGTGTCTCATCACTGTCTATCTGTCTATAGCATTGTCTCTCATCACTGTCTATATGTCTGTAGCATTGTCTCTCATCGCTGTCTATCTGTCTATAGCATTGTCTCTCATCTCTGTCTATCTGTCTGTAGCATTGTCTCTCATCACTGTCTATCTGTCTATAGCATTGTCTCTCATCTCTGTCTATCTGTCTATAGCATTCTCTCTCATCACTGGCTATCTGTCTGTAGCATTGTTCTCTCATCACTGGCTATCCGTCTATAGCATTCTCTCTCATCACTGTCTATCTGTCTATAGCATTGTCTTTCATCTCTGTCTATCCGTCTACATAGCCTGTCTTCATCACTGTCTATCTGTCCATATCATCTCTTCATCATCGTCTTTCATCACTGTCTATCTGTCTGTAGCATTGTCTTTCATCACTGTCTTCTCTACATGGCATTGTCTCGAGAGATCATCACTGTCTATCTGTCTAAAGCATTGCCTCTCATCACTGTCTATCTCTACATGGCATTGTCTAGAGAGACTAGCACTGTCTCTATATGAAGCATTGTCTCTCATCACTGTCTGCCTCTACATGGCATTGTCTTTCATCACTGTCTATCTGTCTGTAGCATTGTCTCATCATCACTATCTGTCTACATAGCATTGTTCTCTCATCTCTGTCTATCTGTCTGTAGCATTGTCTTTATCACTGTCTATCTGTCTGTAGCATTGTCTCTCATCACTGTCTATCTCTCTGTAGCATTGTCTTTCATCACTGTCTATCTGTCTATAGCATCCTCTTTCATCACTGTCTATCTCTCTGTAGCATTGTCTTTCATCACTGTCTCTGTCTATAGCATTGTCTTTCATCACTGTCTATCTGTCTGTAGCATTGTCTCTCATCACTGTCTATCTCTACATAGCATTGTCTCTCATCTCTGTCTATCTGTCTGTAGCATTGTCTCTTCATCACTGTCTATCTGTCTATAGCATTGTCTTTCATCACTGTCTATCTCTCTGTAGCATTGTCTCTCATCACTGTCTATCTGTCTATACATAGCATTGTCTCTCATCACTGTCTATCTGTCTATAGCATTGTCTCTCATCTCTGTCTATCTGTCTGTAGCATTGTCTCTCATCACTGTCTATCTGTCTATAGCATTGTCTCTCATCTCTGTCTATCTGTCTATAGCATTCTCTCTCATCACTGTCTATCTGTCTGTAGCATTGTCTCTCATCACTGTCTATCTGTCTATAGCATTGTCTTTCATCACTGTCGATCTGTCTATAGCATTGTCTCTTCATCTCTGTCTATCCGTCTGTAGCATTGTCTCTCATCACTGTCTATCTGTCTATAGCATTGTCTCTCATCACTGTCTATCTGTCTGTAGCATTGTGTCTCATCACTGTCTATCTGTCTATAGCATTGTCTCTCATCACTGTCTATATGTCTGTAGCATTGTCTCTCATCGCTGTCTATCTGTCTATAGCATTGTCTCTCATCTCTGTCTATCTGTCTGTAGCATTGTCTCTCATCACTGTCTATCTGTCTATAGCATTGTCTCTCATCTCTGTCTATCTGTCTATAGCATTCTCTCTCATCACTGGCTATCTGTCTGTAGCATTGTCTCTCATCACTGGCTATCCGTCTATAGCATTCTCTCTCATCACTGTCTATCTGTCTATAGCATTGTCTCGTATCTCTGTCTATCCGTCTGTAGCATTGTCTCTCATCACTGTCTATCTGTCTATAGCATTGTCTCTCATCACTGTCTATCTGTCTGTAGCATTGTCTCTGATCACTGTCTTCCTCTACATGGCATTGTCTCGAGAGATCATCACTGTCTATCTGTCTAAAGCATTGCCTCTCATCACTGTCTATCTCTACATGGCATTGTCTAGAGAGATTAGCACTGTCTATCTATATGAAGCATTGTCTCTGATCACTGTCTGCCCCTACATGGCATTGTCTCTCATCACTGTCTATCTGTCTGTAGCATTGTCTCTCATCACTGTCTATCTGTCTATAGCATTGTCTCTCATCTCTGTCTATCTGTCTGTAGCATTGTCTCTTATCACTGTCTATCTGTCTGTAGCATTCTCTCTCATCACTGTCTATCTGTCTGTAGCATTGTCTCTCATCACTGTCTATCTGTCTATAGCATCCTCTTTCATCACTGGCTATCTGTCTGTAGCATTGTCCCTTATCACTGTCTATCTGTCTATAGCATTGTCTCACATCACTGTCTATCTGTCTGTAGCATTGTCTCTCATCACTGTCTATCTGTCTATAGCATTGTCTCTCATCTCTGTCTATCTGTCTGTAGCATTGTCTCTTATCACTGTCTATCTGTCTATAGCATTCTCTCTCATCACTGTCTATCTGTCTGTAGCATTGTCTCTCATCACTGTCTATCTGTCTATAGCATTGTCTCTCATCACTGTCTATCTGTCTATAGCATTGTCTCTCATCTCTGTCTATCTGTCTGTAGCATTGTCTCTCATCACTGTCTATCTGTCTATAGCATTGTCTCTCATCTCTGTCTATCTGTCTATAGCATTCTCTCTCATCACTGGCTATCTGTCTGTAGCATTGTCTCTCATCGCTGTCTATCTGTCTATAGCATTCTCTCTCATCACTGTCGATCTGTCTATAGCATTGTCTCTCATCTCTGTCTATCCGTCTGTAGCATTGTCTCTCATCACTGTCTATCTGTCTATAGCATTGTCTCTCATCACTGTCTATCTGTCTGTAGCATTGTCTCTGATCACTGTCTGCCCCTATATTGCATTGTCTCTTATCACTGTCTGCCCCTATATGGCATTGTCTCTGATCACTGTCTGCCCCTATATGGCATTATCTTTCATCACTGTCTGCCTCTACATGACATTGTCTCTCATCACTGTCTATCGGTCTGTAGCATTGCCTCTTGTCACTATCTGTCTCACTGTAGCATTGTCTCTGATCACTGTCTGCCTCTACGTGACATTGTCTCTCATTTCTGTCTATCTGTCTGTAGCATTGTCTCTCATCACTGTCTACCTCACTGTAGCATTGTCTCTGATCACTGTCTGCCTCTACGTGACATTGTCTCTCATTTCTGTCTATCGGTCTGTAGCATTGTCTTTCATCTCTGTGTGTCTGTATCATTGTCTCTCATCACTGTCTACCTCACTGTAGCATTGTCTCTGATCACTGTCTCCCTCTACGTGACATTGTCTCTCATTTCTGTCTATCGGTCTGTAGCATTGTCTTTCATCTCTGTGTGTCTGTATCATTGTCTCTCATCACTGTCTACCTCACTGTAGCATTGTCTCTCATCACTGTCTCCCTCTACGTGACATTGTCTCTCATTTCTGTCTATCGGTATGTAGCATTGTCTTTCATCTCTGTGTGCCTGTAGCATTGTCTCTCATCACTGTCTATCTCACTGAAGCATTGCCTCTGATCACTGTCTCCCTCTACGTGACATTGTCTCTCATTTCTGTCTATCGGTCTGTAGCATTGTCTTTCATCTCTGTGTGTCTGTAGCATTGTCTCTCATCACTGTCTATCTGACTGAAGCATTGCCTCTGATCTTTATCGATCTATCCATTGCATTGTCTCTGATCGTTATCTATGTCATCATACCTTTGTTGCTTCTGCTATACTCACAACAAAGTTTTCCACGTCATTCTTGATCACAGTGTTCATTGCATTTTTAATAAATGCTGTTAAACCTTTTTTGAATTGCTTGTTAAATGTCATATTGTTCACCCTCGTTCAGTTACCTCTGATTGTTTTCAGATTTCATAAGTATATTTAACCAACCTCATGTAAGAATGTCTGATTGGTTCACGTGACCTTTAACAAATTACCATGTATGCCCAGTAAAATATATGACTGAATTTCAGCTTGTTTTAATGTTATATTTACACAAGATTTAAAGATTCGGTAAGATAAATTCGTTGTAGCATTATGATTCGGGGGTATAAGAGGTTTTACATGTATGAGTCCCTCGTTACGTCTATCCCAAAACCTAACACGGGACGCATGAAACTCCGTATTTACCCCTCATCATAATGATACGAGTTATAATGTATTCACGCATTTAAGATGCAGTCATTATTTGTGCAAGCAACTCGGGTTTGATCAAATGATGTTACGGTATGTCGTCCGTAACATCAAATAGTGACCATGAACGTGAACTTAAACATGGCCTAGGCTGAGATGTGTATTTCCCACAATACTGTTGAGTTCCGGTTGTCATGTTTTGTCGTGTTGTTATCTGACTCCGTCTGGACACATTCCATGTTACGAGTATCCAGGCAGTCAATGTCAGCGGTGAGGACCTTATCGCCGATTTTGCACATGTGTTCAGCTCCTCCTCGCTGTAACATCCGTCTGGGACCAGGCTGTTGACAAATGACATATCTCAGCCCCATGCATACAATACGATTTGTCGCACGGTGACATGGTAAGAGGTGAGGTGAAGTGAGGTTTAACGTTGAACTTGAGAATATTTCGCTCATATGACGACGTGCATGCGTATGTATGTGTGGCTGCCTGTACTAGCCCAGACTTCAGCTGGTTTTATAGAGCTAGCTCACTGAGATACCATGCCGCAGTGAAGCATGAATTATACTGACCCCGAGCCGACCAGTCCTTGTTGTACCCATTAATACCGAGCGCCAGGCAGGGAACAAGAAGTACCATATTTTAACGTCTTTTGGTATGACGCGACCGGGGATCGAACCCGCGACCTTCCGCTCTCCGGGCGGACGCTCTAACCACTACACAGTTGACAGATGACGTTTATGCAGCATTTCATAATGCACATCTTCTTCTGAATCGTCCTTGTGCAACGGGCAACGGGCAACAAGAATGAGCTTTACGTACTAGTTTTCGGCTCATGATCAGAGACATCGCCGCGACAGTATCAACCCTCGCCGACGGCAACAATTATCCATGACTGAATAGTCATAACAACGACTGCCTGTCTGCTTTCTACCCTCAGGCACTGACCGACTGTTGGGCAATATGACGTTTATGGGATGCGTCTCATTATATTATATTATTCAATACCTAAATGCTATTGATATCAGTAAGATCAACATCCATGTACTCTGCATTCTACAGGCTCCTGACATCGAAACAGCTTCCTGTTATGTAACTGAACCTTAGATGATAACGATGCATAGCCTAAATATAACTGAATTGTTCCCGTTTCGAATCATCCATGTTGTGTTGCCATCAGGTTATCATAGCTTCCTTGTGTGGGTCTATGAATATGACGAGAATTAGAGTCTGCCCGTTGTGCGTGTGCATGTTTAGAGCAGAGAACACTACCCCCTATTCCTCGCCCAAAACTTCATTTCATATTCAAATATCAAGCTGGACTTGAAAGAGCTGAGTTTCTAGCTCAGTCGAATTGCTGACGATTTTAAAAATACCCAAAACGACTTAAGTTATCTATCTACCAAAATCAAATTGTCTACTACTTTGGAGACTGATATCGATTTCAGTTGATTGCTGGAAATGTATTAAGTAAAATTTCAGATTTACGTCAAAACTCAGACTTACGATGTTTTTCATGAAATTGGGGCCAGGTGAGCCCTGTAATTGCGATTGAGGCGCTGGATACTTCAGACTGAAGCTGTCCAAAGCTGGTTGGTTGGTATGTTGTTTAACGCCGCACTCAGCAATATTCCAGCTATATGATGGCGGTTTGTAAATAATCCCAGTGATCAACATCATGAGCATCGATTGGGATACGATGACATGTGTCAACCACGTCAGCGAGCCTGACCAACCGATCCCGTCAGTTGCCTCTTACGACAAGCATGGGTTACTTAACACCAATCCTACCCGGATCTACAGTGTCAGCAAAACTTTTCTCTTGTCCTAACAATGGACAGTATGTGGCTGACAACATACCAAACACAACTCCAGCTCTATGTTTGCGTAATGGCTGTTAAGATGGAATGCGTATGCACAGACTCATTACCAATGACCTATAAACTTGAAATCGACAACAGGTTAACCACCATCCGTGTTGCAGGGGCTGTATCTTTAGAACCTAGGTAAGATTAGGAACATGTGTAGGACGATAGGGAATTGCAATTCTGTCCCCTGCACCGACCATGACTCTATCATTGACTTTATCATTGAGCCACTAGATTTTTAAAAAGAGCAAAATGATACATTCTGCAAGATTCTAGTAAGGGACGTAACTGGTTTGAGGCTGAATCTTGAGTAGCTCACTCTAAACCTCGATAATAATTGCATGCATTCCAGGGGACTTATGCGCCACTCACACGAGTCTGTCTCACAGTCCCTGAACCATATTATTTTCCCTACTGTCTCGCCCTCTCTGCAATGCTAAAGCCCTAAATGAAGCAAGTCTAGGTTTTCTCAGGCTCAGGTTCTGAATCTCTGGTCTCCCTTGAGGCTACTTTTCAATATAAATGGCTTTGTTTGTTAGTCTAAAACATGTTCGCTGACTGTAACAAATATCGACGAATCGATTATCTCTCACGCGATTCGATGTGTCGATCTTACTTACTACGCGATATTCTGTTTTCTATGGCATCAAAATGTTAATTGAGGACGTTGATATTCCATGAAACAGTCCAACGCGTTTCATAGATCAGATCGTTGGCCTCGAAGCGATCTGTTTCCTGTCTGGCAGAATAAAGTCGTATTTTCTGTGAGTGCAGACGAAGCCATGTTTAGCGTAAATAGGTATTACCTCACAACAAAACGTAATTTCAATGGCTGCTTTCTCCTTTTCGCGAAACACTGGAACAGACTCAATACACACACAACACGATCGACGCGGTTTTGAGCGGCCGATCTGTCCTCGAATTCAATTAATCACTCAGACGAATTCGATAGATATTCAGAGACAATGCCATAGTGAGATAGATAATAATCAATTTATAGACAATGCTATGGTGAGATAGATAATGATAAGAGACAATATTATGATGAGACAGATACTAATCAGAGACAATGCCATGGTGAGATAGATAATAATCAATTTATAGACAATGCTATGGTGAGATAGATAACGATGAGAGACAATATTATGATGAGACAGATACTAATCAGAGACAATGCCATGGTGAGATAGATAATAATCAATTTATAGACAATGCCATGGTGAGATAGATAATGATGAGAGACAATATTATGATGAGACAGATACTAATCAGAGACAATGCCATGGTGAGATAGATAATAATCAATTTATAGACAATGCTATGGTGAGATAGATAATGATGAGAGACAATACTAATTATGGTGAGATAGATAATAATCAATTTATAGACAATGCTTATGATGAGACAGATACTAAATCAGAGACAATGCCATGGTGAGATAGATAATAATCAATTTATAGACAATGCTATGGTGAGATAGATAACGATGAGAGACAATATTATGATGAGACAGATACTAATCAGAGACAATGCCATGGTGAGATAGATAATAATCAATTTATAGACAATGCTATGGTGAGATAGATAATGATGAGAGACAATTAATTATTTATGATGAGACAGATACTAATCAGAGACAATGCCATGGTGAGATAGATAATAATCAATTTATAGACAATGCTATGGTGAGATAGATAACGATGAGAGACAATATTATGATGAGACAGATACTAATCAGAGACAATGCCATGGTGAGATAGATAATAATCAATTTATAGACAATGCTATGGTGAGATAGATAACGATGAGAGACAATATTATGATGAGACAGATACTAATCAGAGACAATGCCATGGTGAGATAGATAATAATCAATTTATAGACAATGCTATGGTGAGATAGATAATGATGAGAGACAATTAATTATTTAATTTAATTTATTTTATGATGAGACAGATACTAATCAGAGACAATGCCATGGTGAGATAGATAATAATCAATTTATAGACAATGCCATGGTGAGATAGATAATGATGAGAGACAATATTATGATGAGACAGATACTAATCAGAGACAATGCCATGGTGAGATAGATAATAATCAATTTATAGACAATGCTATGGTGAGATAGATAACGATGAGAGACAATATTATGATGAGACAGATACTAATCAGAGACAATGCCATGGTGAGATAGATAATAATCAATTTATAGACAATGCCATGGTGAGATAGATAATAATTACAGCCAATACTAATAACCATTTAAACACTTTCCGTAAAATCCCAAACGAGAAGGATCGATATCAGCTCAATCAATGGACATCTGTTATTAAATTGCTTTGCCCTTGTGGCACTACCGTTAATAGAAAGTCAGCAGTCGGTGTATGGGCTGGAGGTTCCACTACACTAAATCAGAATCACATGCTCCCTGAGTGAGAACCGTATGTAAACATCTGAAGAGATAGAGACATATGACAGCTGTGATTGGATGAAATAGTGTAAGATTTTAATTTTTTTAAAAGCACATCAATCCAGTAATTAAAACTGACCACAATTTTAAGTATTTAGTGCTGTCATTTTTATCACCATGACTTATGCTAGCTGTTTGTAGAGATATTTTTCAGTAGGTGATATTTGGTGCGGAACTGGGGTTGATGTGTTCCGCTTCCGGTGTTCGTAAAATTAGCCGGACAAGTTTGCCGAAATTGTGTTTTATTGTAGTTTAAAGGCCAGACTGTACACATGTGTACATGGAATGGCTGTTGATAGCCCGGATCACGGCGGGGGACACCAGACATGGGCTTCAGATTGAACCCATGTGGGGAATCGAACTCGGCTTGACGAGCAAACGTTTTAACTACTAGGCTATCCCACCTCCCCTTGTTTGGCTTGAGCTGGATTCAACTTTAATTTATTTTTTTCTAGGGTCTGTGAGACACTTACAGTTCCCCATGAAACCTTCGCCAACCTGTCACCTGTTCTCCCCCTAACCTGACACATCTACTGTAGCGGGTGGTGGGGTGGCCTAGTGGTTAAAGCGTTCGCTCGTCAAGCCGAAGACCCGGGTTCGATTCCCCACATGGGTACAAAGTGTGAAGCCCATTCCTGGTGTCCCCCGCCGTGATATTGCTGGGGGCGGTGGGGTAGCCTAGACATTAAAGCGTCCGCTCCTCACGCAGAAGACCCGGATTCGATTCCTCACATGGGTACAAAGTGTGAAGCCCATTCCTGGTGACCCCCGCCGTGATATTGCTGGAATATTGCTAAAAGCGGCGTAAAACCATACTCACTCACTGATGTTGCTGGAATATTGCTAAAAGCGGCGTGAAATAAACTCACTCACTCACTTTACTCTAGCTTGGTGGTTAAAGCGTTCGCTCGTCACGCCGAAGGCCGGGTTCGATTCCCGAATTACCAACAGCCCCATTTCATACAAACCATTCGGTATGTTGGAGTACACGGGTATATAAAGACATATGTGCACACAGAGTGTCAGATATGGAGGCAATTCTGATTGTCGTTTCTTTCCTCAAAGATAAGCTTGGCAAAATATTTGAACAACAAAACATTCCAAACAAATTATTTTGATCGCTCCCGAAACGATGCTTTTTCGCGTTATATCAGCGCCCCTGTTCGCTGCGCGCCTGTGGAAGTGTGCGCCACATTGTGTCACTATTATGAGACGTGACTCAGAGATCTCAACACCTCTCAACACCCACACGACAGCTGTAGGTATACGTTTTAGAAAGCCATCTTTTGATTGGAAATACACCCAGTATTGTCCACTATCCACTAGCGTTAGGAATTGGTTCAAATCTCATAATTGATGATTGGTTCATTACTACCGATCAATCATCGAAAATAATTGATTAGCGTCATTTATGAAATTTTTTAATGCACATAAAAATAAGGAAAAAAACATGTAGTTCTTTTAGGGGTTTTTTGGCAAAATTTCACATCTTTAAAGGATGACTAGTATGTTGGGAACATAAATTTCTTGAAATCTTTCAGATAAATTCAATCATGACTTGAAACGAGATTGCAGTACTTACGAAATGTAACAGACAAAACCAACCATGTGAAAAATATTGTTAATGAAAACAAGTGTTCCAGAATTGTTTGTGTTCGATTATGAGAAATTATGATCGATTGCTTGGTCGTTTAGTCACTACGACCAATCTTCGATTATTTCAATTAATCGGACCACCACTACTATCCACACTGAGCGACAAGTCGGTAGGTGTGTACGGGGCTTCAGATATTACTGTCCGCTGCCGGAGTTACGTGTTCTGAATGGCTGACCTGCTTAAGTTTTTAAGCTAATAATTATTAGCTTAAATGATAATTTCTAGATTAAATAAACATAAAGAACAAACTGGCCTTATAAAAGATTGGCGACCTCAGACTTAGACTTCACTTTAAAGGATAGAATTACTATATAACCATGGGGTTAGCGGTCTGTATAGCCTTGTAGCAAGGCTAGCTGAATCTCTGCTTTGTGCTGGTTCTCACTCCAGCTCGTTTAACTTTCGCGGAAGAACGCAGGAAGGAAGCTGCGAGTTGCGTAGCGTCAGTTGGACAGGGTTGTATTCGGGAGGACCTAATATTTCCACCGATGAGGTCGGGACCCTGACAACGGATCTGTAGTCAGCAAGGAAGGTAGGCGACACATTTACAGTATGATAGACACAACTCGGCTTTGATAAACTTGTGGCTTTACTGGCTTGTAAGAGATAGCCCTATCCCACAGCGTGTACAGCTAGCACTGCTATAAACAGTTGGCGGGGACCCGGTCGCCTCGTCAGCGAGAGCCCCTTGACGTATCAACTGTCAGAATTGTGATTTTGTGTCCGGTAAGTATGGAATACTGTAGGGGACATTCTCGCGAACTCGCACCTCTGGCATATTTAGCTCGTTTCGAAAGGTTGTGAGATCGCGAGATATGTTCCTTGACAGTATTCCATGGGACAAAATAGTGGTTATTTTGAACCGTTGTTAACTGTAATTCTCTGTAAGAATTCGTGGTGTTTTTCATATTATGTATAGTCCGTTTGGCTCAAAAGCGGACCGATGAATTGCAACTTAACTCGAAAACTAATAAACATATAACACTGAATGAAACGCTGATCATAATCAAAACATCAGACCAACTCTGTGATTTGTGTGCAGAATTTATGTTCTAAAATTAAAAAGGTTGTTTAACAAACTATCATTAAAATATTGACACAGTTCACTATTTTGCAAGAGTGAGGAGTGCAGAGAAAGGGACAGCCAGGTGTTAGAGAAGCACCTGCAGATTAATTATTGTTACAACAGTTATTGCTAGATTTTTCAAACACGTAAATCTGAGTAGGCAAATTAATTTCTCTTTCAAATGATCACGAAGTTACCTACACAAAGTGTTTGTTTTTAAAGCCATTTATCTCGAGTAGGTTAATTACTTTATCTTTTAGAGTTTCATTAAGTTACCTCAACAGGAATCAGTTAAATAGCTAATCCATAATTAGCTGGGGTTAATCCATTCTATCAGTTAGGGGAGTAAGGTGTGTTTTCTTTGCTAAATACCTACTCCACTGTCTCACAACTGGGAGTCTCACAACTGGGAGTTCTCACAAATGGGAGTAGACCACGTGCACAAGTGCCGACAAAGTTAATGATTCATTAACATGTGCTGTGCCATCTCCATCCTTTCTCGCACATCTGGCTGTCCCTTTCTCTGCACTCCTCCCTCTTGCAAAATAGTGAACTGTGTCAATATTTTAATGATAGTTTGTTAAACAACTTTTTTAATTTTAGGACATAAATTCTGCACACAAATCACAGAGTTGGTCTAATGTTTTGATTATGATCAGCGTTTCATTTAGTATTTTATGTTTATTAGTTTTCGAGTAAGATTGCAATTCATCGGTCCGATTTTGAGCCAAACGCACTATACGTGGTTTCACTTGGATATCGACCGGTAGACGAGGTTCCCGGATAGACGGGGTTCACTGTATAGAGAACATTGAGAAGTGATGGCAGTATTTTACGGCTGGTTAGACCTCACCGATGATACGAGTTGCCTTTGTTCTACATGTTTATTAAATCAAGGATACTGCATAGTTTAGGATTTATTTTTACACGGTAACCTTTAATCTGCCGACATTCTAATGTTTATATATGCAATATACCGCATAACGGTGGTCTGTAAATGATCGAGTCATGGCAAGACAATCATGACCAGACAATCATGACCAGACAACCCGGGGGTTGACATCATGAGCATAGATAAACGCATTTGGATACCGAGCCTCCATTCCGTCAGTCACCTCTAACGACAAGCATGGGTTTCGGAAGACCAATTTCAGGGTTCGAAATACCCCATGTATTAGCGTGCCATGGCACGGTAAATATTGAAATGGCATGGTTAAAACTGTTCTCAGCGCCCTTATGGCATGCCCAATTTTTTAAAACATAACTCACCTTTAGTCATTTAATCCCCGAAACAATTATTTTTTTCGAATTGGATAACACATTTGAATGCTCAGAAACCCATTTCTTTATTTAACAATAAACTTCAAATGATCATCATCTTTGTCATTTATTCTCAAAACATGTGGACACACTTCATTTCTGAAAGGCACACCTAAGATATTTGTCTGGTGCACACAAAAAGGTATTTCTATCCCTGCCAATTCTAACTCGTATCTTCACCAGTCTATTTTTCATCTACAGTAGTTTGTGTTAGATCGTATTCAGATATCACACAGTCGCGATCCAGTCTAAGGGAATTTACGGAAGTAAAGAAAATAGAACTATCCTACTCAACTTCTGATAAGGATAATGTTCTTACCTACACGGGCGGTGCGGTAGCTTAGTGGTTAAAGCGTTCGCTCGTCATGCCGAAGACCCGGGTTCGATTCCCCACATGGGTGCAATGTGTGAAGCCCATTTCTGGTGTCCCCCGCCGTGATGTTATTGTAATATTGTTAACAGCGGGGTAAAACTCACTCACACACTCTTACCTACACGTTACGAAGGTTGGTAGACAATGTGTATAACTATTCAAATTACGCTCTTTGGGGAAATATAGCGTGCGTCAATTTCTATGACTAAATTGGATCCTAATCTTACGTCAGCATCTAATTAGCATTTACAAATTTATCCCTCCACAACGCCCCAAAAGACGCAGAATTCCCCTGGCAAATGTTGTGCGGTATGTATTGAAGTCATTGTGGATCTAACGATATACCCCTTTCAAATGTTGAATGGTATATACTGAAGTTATCGTGGAGCTTATAATATGCCGACTCAGAATATCCCTTTCAAATGTTGAGTGGTATATACTGAAGTTATCGTGGAGCTTATAATATGCCGACTCAGAATATCCCTTTCAAATGTTGAGCGGTATATATGGAAGTCATAGTGGAGCTTATAATACATAATTACACCGACGTGCTGTGTATGTAACTCAAACCGTCATTACCGCTGTGTTTAACGCATTGTGTCTGTATCTGGCCGGCTGTGGATTTAGTGTACAAATAAATGATGTGGTGTTAATACATAAATTGATAACGCATGTACCAGGTGCGAATAATTGACACACGCGATGGAAAAGTCTCATTTTCACAGCAACGGATTTGATCATCAGACCATGGAGGACAGCTAAGCTGTTCGATTTTTATATTGAATACATTGCTTTTCACATGTTTCATACATTAAACTCACAAAGGATACCTTTATGTTGAATAATTGTATGAATTGTGTGTCGCACAGATATACAAGAGACGTGAAGGCGTGCTCGTGCACAATGTATTTGTTCTTCCTTAGGCTGAATAGAGAAAATATAAGACAAGTTGAATTCGATACAGAGGCTGCCATACAGGCCGACAAATACAGATCATCCGCCTTTTCTGGTCACTCACAAAGTCGTGTCTGTGTTTTCTTCTATGGTCATGTTTTCCTCTTGTAACAAATTTCCCAGTATGCACGGGACAAACGCAGGACTTAACTCCATAGAAACAAGCAGTGAATGGGTACCCGGTGGGATAAGTCATATGACTGTTAACCTTCTAGCGCCTCACAGACAGCTTGGGCTATCCAGGTTACCAATGCGTTGGCGCTTTGAGCATGCACAAGTGCGTGGAAACAGGCGCATTCTAAACAGCCATTGTTATATCATTATTAAATATAGTTGGAAATATATGCTATGGCCTGATTTGCGTATGTTTACCGATGTTGACTCACCAACTTCTAGAATGCCGATCAAACAATTACTATAAATACTTAATCATAATTAAAGCGATGTAACATTTGAGTAAGTGAGTGAGAATGGTTTTACGCCGCTTTTAGCAATATTCCAGCAATATCACGGCGGGGGACACCAAAAAAGGGCTTCACACATTCTTCGGCGTGACGAGCGAACGCTTTAACCACTAGCTATAGGCTACCCCGACGCCCACTAACATTTGAAGAATACGGAGAACAATTTGCAAGGTAACGGGACTCCCGTCTTCATTTTCCTCACTTATGAATGGAACCATTCATCATTAATAGCCGCAAGCGCTGATGAGGCGTTTAAGCAATATTCACTCACTCACTCACTCATATATCAATGCTACAACATATGATTCACCTATCAGGTGCGTTAAATATAACAATAAATCTCTGTACGTACGATTCAGATTACAAATGAATTACTATGTAATGGCGATGGTAACAAGTTTTTGAGAAAACGTGAGCACATACTGCCTCACTGTACCCGTTACAAACACACACAAAGGGGTTATTGCACACGTACAAACTGGTCACTTCACTTGCTAGTCCTGTGATAGTCACAATGATTTCTTTGGGATAGCTTAGTGGTTAAAGCGTTCGCTTGTCAAGCCGAAGACCCGGGTTCGATTCCCCACATGGGTACAAGTGTGAAGCCCATACCTGGTGTCCCCCGCCGTGATATTGCTGGAATATGGTTTAAAGCGGCGTAAAACTAAACTCACTCACTCAGTCACAATGATTTCAGCTGCTGAAATACCCATCCCTACCGTTTAATGCACCAAGAAGCAAAAACACATACGCGCACACACACACGCATTCAAACCAGAAAAATGTGCGAGTAGTACATGTATATTGGGGCTTACAACTGTCGTCTAACATGGAAGAAAATCATAAATATCGACATGGTCTTGGCAAACCAATGAGATACTAAGTACCCAGGCATGTTTCCACCCATAATTACAGGATCCTAGCATGTTTGTCTCTGGAAATATATAATATGTATAGAAACAAATGACTACATTTGAAATGGAAAGGAGTCACAGAGAGCTTGGCGAGTCAGAACCAGAAGGAATCTATACTTGTTTCATTGAAAGGCTTGTATGTAGAAACGGTTTTGCGAAAGGAAAGTGATATGGTTCGCCTTTTTTAGAAAGGATAGGACAGAAGGGGAAAAAGTAGTTCAGGGACTGTGTGACAGATTACTGACAAGCCCCGTAAGAGAGCTGAGCAGAGCGAAAGTGGCTCGGACAAGACTGGAACCGCATTTTAAAATCCCAATATCCTTGAAATACACTATTCACACTTTGCTAAGGATTAGATCTTTGATTCAACAGAAAACTATGACGTGGGGTCTAATTTGGTTTAAATATCTAAGTTTATTGTAAGCACGGATCCATGTTTCAGTATGCCACTGCATCTTGTGGATCCCATACCTGCTATTGACAGGTGTTGTTTACTTGTCAATGACTCGTTCCAAGTGGCTGTGTGCCTAAAGAAGGGTTAACATATTATTATATTGGATATAAATTCAAATTATAAATCTATGTTTAAGTAAAATTTTAATTTTTGTGATCCTTAGCAAAGTGTGAGTGTCAGATTTTAGACAACCCCTTGCGAAAACGTGCAGCTATTTTATCATTCCATATATCTGCAAATGACTGAAAGTACATTTTCCTTTTAGAGAACTAGTGTGATGTACGTACATTGATTCAAAACTGTTGATAAAGGTTAAATACGTAAACGCTCAGTGTTCAGTATCGGTCATGTAATATAGTAAATGTGGATGTTTTCAGTGCGTGTGACATGCATGCACATATACGCCGCACAAATATACGACCAGTACTTCATCATGTGAATCACATCAGCTAGCGTAAATCAGGTCCTTAAACTCCTAACACATATGTTTTGTTAAACGTCATGTGTTATACATATATATGTCGTGCCCAATTCCCTGGGTTGATGCTAGAGCGTTGCCCAGTCCCTATGAATGGCCGGTGGCTTGTTCAGTCTCGCTGTTCAATCCCAGAGAGTGAACAGAACAGAACAAAACTCTATTGCTTTTCAGGCCGTAAGACAACGGCACATGAAGGTCACAATGATTGTATACATTTTGGTAACAGGGCTGGTATTCTGAATATATAACATATAACATACACATAATAAATAGTAGTACATGGTACTTTCATTTACACAGAGGACTTACATCTAAATGTTCACATAAATTTTACAGAAAAAAGTCACTTTATAATACACGTTCCCAGTGACTTGCACCTGTTACAAAAAATACCTAGTTTGTCGTACTTGATCAACTTTTTCATTTTGAAACAATTGACAAAATTTAACAGAGTTTGTTTTTTTTGTAAAAGTAAGGTTTAATAAATTGGTTACTAGAATCAACAATATAGGGACATTGAGCAGGGTTAACGATTTCTCATTCCTTTGGATTGGATGATAGCATACACAAGCTGACTGACTACAAATTGCATTGTAAAGATCACATGACTAAATTTTCAATTTTGAGACCTCTTAAATTCGAGAGGGCTGTAGGTGTGGCGTTTGAACTGATGGATATTTTCACATGATTTGGTGCTCAAGCCATTGCCGAAATATCAAGTGTAAATAAGCAGTAATTTTGTTTTAATTTCGGTTTTAATGTTTGATCTTTCAAGTACCTAAATGTTTTGATATATTACAATGTATCTAGATACTGTTTGTTTGAATAACCATTAGTTTATAAATGATATATTTTTGAACTTGTAACTACCTAAAGGTTTGGATGTGTTACATTGTATCAAGGTACTGTTTTGTCAGAATAGACATTAATCATGATGTCTCTCATTTGAATTAACTTTTATCCCTGTCCATTCCCAGATCGTGCAAATTGAATCATGAATTGTCCCGTTCCTGGGAATGGGACAGAGCGGTTGCCCAAACCCTGGGAATGAACAATTCCTGGCACGACATATACACACGGAAAAAAGTATCGCAACTCCCCAATATTTTCCATAGTATCAGTATGTTACCATGAACAGTAGCAAAGGAACGTATCCAATATAACTTACTCTCTTGATATGTTAACCTTCACGACTTACTTAAATGGAAAATCTAAAAACAAAAATAAACTAAAACGTGTAGTTTTTTCGTAGAAGCAAACACGGCAAAACTGACTCATTTTGTAGTGCTGATAGCTATATGGTCAAATGACGTTAACACGTGCGGTGCTTTCCAGGATTCTGGCTTACAGTCGCAGAAGTATCAATGACCAATCACTATGTGAATATCTGGTGCAACCTCCGCCAACTACAGTAACATCCCTGGCTGATCACAGCTGGTGACTTTCTAATCTCTGTTGGAACAATGCAGCTGTTCAGGCAATTCAGCGAACTGACACTTGTTTGGAAAATAGGTTTCTTTCTGACTTGTAGTCCTTTTGTCTCTTGCTCATCCCGATTTCCTTCGCCTTGGTGTGAGTTCCGTCTACTCTTCAGCGGACTTCTGGGATTAACAACTGTAGACATTCTTTAAATAAATACTGGACTCACTTTCCGTAATGATCACAAATCCAGTAAGAATGAATCATGTATGGTATCCACAGCTATCGGCCATGTTGTGTTAGCACTTTATGACTGACTGACTGACTGACTGAGTTTGGTTTTACGCCGCTTTTAGCAATATTCCAGCAACATCACGGCGGGGGACACCAGAAATGGGCTTCGCGCATTGTGCCCATGGGGGGATTCGAACCCGGGTCTTCAGCGTGACGAGCCAACGCTTCAACCATTAGGCTACCCCACCGCCCCTAGCACTTTATGAAGCTGCACACTGTCCAAAAAGGTGTTCTTGTGTCCAAAATAAACGGGTCATTCTCACTTACCCAGCACCTTTTGTTTTAGGGTCCCTGTTCACTGGAGCGAGATAATCCCCTACAACAAAAGGTGCGCTTTATATTTTGTTCCCTGTGCTATTTGGTCACCTGTGATATTTAGTCACTGTGTTGTATGATCCTGTAAACTCTGAAACCTTGTAATTTAAGGAATGACTGTGGCAGACTATTGATCGAACAAGTTTAGTTTTACATGACACATGTTAATAATTTACATCGCATTATATCCATATTATACAAATCGGTATAAGTGCAGGTCTGATGCTGTTAAAGGTTGGGATGGTGAAAAATGGAAGGTATCGGCCTCGATTGTTGACGGACCATGTCCTTCAAACTGATGACAAACTTGTCGGTGGCAATCTGTCCGTTGTCTACAATATGGTTGTGTTTGCCTCTGTAAGATGTCAGTAGGCCATCTTGGTGTTGACTGTGGCTCGGCAATCCTTCTGGCAACACTTCCAGTGGATAGAAGTTGCTCTCCTTGTCTATATCAAGTCAGCCTGAACGTTTACCATGACCACAGTGCAACATTATATACTTGTATTCAGAGAACATATTTCACTTAGAGGGATGTTACAACAAATAAAATTTAATGTCCTTCGGTGTCGGGTTGAACTGCGCTCAGCAGGCTAATTAGGTGAACCAATCCTCCAGCTTGCCGGATCATATCTCACAGGGATGAGCAGTATTTGCACAATCAAGCAAGCATAACTGTTAATCCCCCTAAGCTGCTGGGTGAACGAGAAGACCCCAAATAAACTCCGTTGATCAGCGTTCGAAATTAACGTCGCTCCTTAACGCCCGAAGCTGACTGAAAATCACTCGGGTCCACAGGTTTTATTTTCTGCAGGTTCTTATGGCCGACAGCTTTTTCATCACCAATAACTGACATATCCCTGTCTGAACATTCTGATTAAGACTTTTCAGAAGACTTGGATTTTGACATGGATGTAGATTTTGTTGTAAATAAAGACTAGTCAGTCACCTGTAATATAAGTTGTATGCTTCTCTCGAGGGTAATATGGTCTGATGTATGCCTCTTTGTAGCAGTGTCACCTGCACCGGCTCAGGTGACACTGCTACAAAGAGGCATACATCAGACCGTGTTACCCGAGGGAGAAGCATACAACTTATTTATCTTACCGCCAGGTTAAATGTACAAAATAACATTTTATTTTATTTTGAAGATGGCGACCCACTATGTGACATGTAAACAAAATGGCGTCTGCCTCTCGACTGGATTTTTATAATCAGTGAAATATATTCTGACAAGCTTAACACTGCTATAAAAATGTTTACTTGTGTTTAAGTTGAATGTGCAATCGATTTAATGTATTAAATAGTTTAAATAAAGCAGTGAAAGTCGGTAAATAAACGTGTACACAGTGAACTCAAAAACAGCCAATCGAACGGTTTTAAAACTCCGGGCACTGCATGCGTCATATTATGACATCATATGATTGTTAGCGATTCATGTTTCTCGGCAGAGAGCTTGGCGGTTACAGTGGCAGCGGGTAATATTTCCAGTTGTCACCCTCCTCGGAGTGGTGACACGGAAACTTGTTAACACTTCATTGACCAATGAAATTAAAGTATTTTACATTAAGGTAAGATAATAGGATATGTAGAAGACAAGACAGATTTGTCCCACGGAAGAATATGGCGTTCCCACATTTTCCCCCAGGCAGCATACATTACGTATGACACACTCCAGCTCTACTGACATGAGATGTCATTAGATAACAGAGTTGAGTCATCAACTAGTCCACAGTGATGTCTAGATCATGTTATTGATGAGTGAAGCTTCAGAAGCTGAATTGTATTGTGGGATGTGTCTCTTTCATATCGCCACGTATCTAGCGCCTCAAACACATATATGAGCGTTTGACTGACTGATTGTTTAATTACGTAATCATAAGTAAATATCAGCACCCCACCGGACATATCTGACCAGTCCACAAGCATCATTTTCGGCACCGACCTTTCTTCTCCCGTGAATAACAAGGTCATTCAATTCAAGTTCTTTATCTCGACAAGGCCTGAGAAGTGTTTACAACCCCCAGGCACATGCACGACCACAGGCTAAATAACAGCTATTATTAGGCGATACGATACTATTTTCTTATCGCCACCATCGAGTTCTGACTTTATCAGTGCAGGGCGGACATTATATTAGGCAATCACAACATCAGAAAAGTTATAATACACGACGCATAGGGAACATATGGTTTTCTGTCTCAGGCACACTTGCTTGAATAAACTAAAAGGACTTATAGCTCTCTCATCTCTTGTTTCAAGGTAAGCAATATTTACTTTATGTCTGCTTTGTGTTCAACTATTTCATTACTGTCGTGAAAATGTTAGAGTTGAATTCGAATTAGTATTAGGGTACTGTGTAGCTCAATCTGACTGCTGTCGAAACTTGCTTATCCAGACACTTGCATTTTTCTCTGTACCTCTGTACGAACCATGTCTCAATGACTGCCATAAATGTATCATTTACCTTATAGTACTTATATCATGCACTGCCCGAAGATATATATTATAGGCTTCTCCAGTTCCTATACATCCTTAATATACAGCTAAGCATTACTGTTTTATATCCCGATTCCCCTATACCGCTATTTATTAGGGGCGGCGGGGTAAGCTAATGGTCAAAACATCCTCTCGTCACCCTGAAGACCCGGGTTCGATTTCCCACATGGGTACAGTGTGTGAAGCCCATTCCTGGTGATATTGCTGGGATATTGCTGAAAGCGGCGTAAAACCATACTCACTAACTAACTCACTCCTATTTATTCTGTATGATTAAAGGTGCCACCTACATTATTACGGACAATCAGAGTTTTAGGTACTGAAACATGTAAGGACCGCCAAGTAGCTAGGGTATGGCCCTCCTTTAAGAACACATGAAGTGTGGCAACCAGGCTACAACCATGCCAGAATCATGCTACAACCAAGCTACAACCAGGCAAAAATCATGCTACAACCAGGCTACAATCATGCTACAACCAGGCTACAACCATGCCACAATCATGCTACAACCAGGCTACAACCATGCCACAATCATGCTACAACCAGGCTACAATCATGCTACAACCAGGCTACAACCATGCCACAATCATGCTACAACCAGGCTACAACCATGCCAAAATCATGCCACAACCAGGCTACAACCATACCTGCCTTTTTGCTACACCGTATCTGACGTACGCTAGCGTACATAATACAATTGATACGCAGAATTGATTAATAATGGTCAGTCCAAGAATCGATTTGTCCCTGATCGTGTGTAGGTAAATACGTTTTAATCTACCGGATCCCTGCTGTACATATTCCACACATGCTGCGACTGAAAGTGTCAGTTTATGACCAGTATTCACACGTTTCCATGACAACCACGTGCCACATGGCAAAGATAATATTCGCATTATTATAACTGATGTTGATTGTGCCGTTAATAAGCCATAAAACCTCTGTTTATATGAACACTTGAAAGAGGCGAATGCTTGAAACATGTTGATACGTCCAACTTGTGACATTCTTGACCGGCAATATTATCGATATATTATGCATTATTGTCCAAATGGTATATAATTGTTGATGTTAACATGTACTCTACACGAGCCTCGTGTCAAGAACTCCAGTATATTTAGTTTGCTAATACTTTAATTACTGGGGTGCAAAGAGAAAGTCAACATTTGACATACACTGAGTTAAAGAGCGTACATGTTATGGCAAATAGCAGCACTATTAGTGAATATCATCAATGTATTTCTCTAGCTTGATGTCTGGTCCAGACTGGATTATTTACAGACCGCCGCCATATAGCTGAGTGCGGCGTAAAGCTAAACTCACTCACTTACTCTTGCTTGATAATGGTGTTATTAGCTATACCGAAACGTCGCTCTTATTGATAATAAAGAAGTTGTACATTCGTTTATCCATACAACTCTCCCCGTTGTTCATCACACCAACTTCTAAATGTCTCTGTAAGAAGTAATTTATTTTTGTCACTCGTAAACATCATGATTTAATGCAATATTCACTGAAGTAATTCTGAATGAAAAATACAAGTGCACGTCCCATATGAATAAAATGCTTCCAGACCAATCAGGCAGCTTTTACGGGTAAGACATCATGTTCCCATGGAATGCGGCCGTGGGATAGCCTAATGATTAAAGCGTCCGTTCGTCACGCCGAAGACCTGGGTTCGATTCCTCATATGGGTATAATGCGTGAAGCCCATTTCTAGTGTCCCCCGACGCGATATTGCTGGAATATCGCTAAAACCCACTCACTCACTCACTCATATCCTATATTCACTCACTCACTCACTTATCCCCGAGGCTGTTATATCAAGGTTTGTAGCATAGCTTCGCATGGTGATATTTTTAACTGACTGAGTTTAGTTTTACGCCGCTTTTAGCAATATTCCAGCAACATCACGGCGGGGAACACCAGAAATGGGCTTCACACATTGTGCCCATGTGGGGATTCGAACCCGGGTCTTCGGCGTGACGAGCCAACGCTTTAACCATTAGGCTAGCCCACCGCCCCGATATTCCTAACAGTGATTGATCTTAGAAGTGGTTTAGAGGTTTAGTTGGCCATACAGACCCTGAAACAGATATACCCAATACAGCCGATGTAAGTCTAGAATGTGACAAGTCTAGATTACTACAATTTAGGATGAAGAAAATTTCCGGGCTCCTTTTTTTACATGTTATAAATGTATTTTATGCAACGTTCATTTCAGAGACTCGATGTTGGTCTATCCGAGGTTATATATGTATATTAAAAGTATTATCTGGAAAATGTATTTTTAAAGTATTACCTGGATAAAATATTTTTAACCTATCTGCAGGAAATTACGTTGTAGCTAGAAGCCATTTAAATGTGTGCTTTAGGGTATAAAACTCTGATAACAGTTTGTTTCCGGGTACTGTCTGAGGCAAATTAAGTCTGTGTTATCTGGTCAATATATTTGTACAACATGCAGGTTTAACTCTATAAATGTTACCCTTTATTCGGAAGACAATGAATGTTGTATCTTGGGGTATGACACTTGACACTCTCAACGACCACCACGAACACAGCCCTCCATTAAGCGAGAAAGTTTAGTTTTACGCCGCCTTTAACAATATTCCAGCAATATCACGACGACGGACACCCAGAAATCGGCTTCACACGTCGTCACACCATGTGGGGAATTTGGTGTGACGAGCGAACGCATTAACCACTAGGTTAGCCCAACGCCGCCACCCCACCCCACCCACCCCTTTAAAAACACTCGACCTGAAGCAAACATAATGTAACTTGCACTCTGCTACACCTTATCTGATGTACGAGAGCCTCAACTTGATATACTATCGCGATACGCTGTACACGTTCGAGTATAATTTAAGAATCACTTTGTCCCTGATCGTGTGTAGGCTCTTACATGCCAGTCGGAGCTAATTTCAACTTGTGAAATAGATAAGCTGAAGATTGTGTTGGTTTGACCATGTGCCGGACCGTACTGACCGCATGAAACTAGGTTCAACCCAGGGAGGACAGGGATAACGGGTGTATGTATGCTTGCTACTGGTCATGTGTTCTCAATTATATCCCAGCTCGCTGTTTCTGTGTCACTCCGACCTTCCAGTGTGAAAGTAGTGTCTACCACGTATGCCCTGCCTGCTGTATGACAGCGTTCAGGCTATGGGAGCCTGTGTGTGTGTCTGTATCTGTGTAAATCTGTATATGTGTGTGTCTGTATATGTGTGTGTTTGTGTGTATCTGAATCTGTGTGTCTGTATATGTGTGTGTTTGTGTATATCTGTATCTGTGTATGTCTGTATATGTGTGTATCTGAATGTGTGTCTGTATATGTGTGTCTGTGTGTATCTGTATATGTGTATA
The DNA here is from genome assembly GCF_003918875.1 of Haliotis rubra. Classification (NCBI taxonomy): domain Eukaryota; kingdom Metazoa; phylum Mollusca; class Gastropoda; order Lepetellida; family Haliotidae; genus Haliotis; species Haliotis rubra. The sequence goes on from NW_025767690.1 coordinate 1,562,328, forward strand.
TATGTATCTGTCCATAGCTGTATATGTGTGTGTGTCTGTATATGTGTGTGTCTGTACATGTGTGTGTATGTGAGTATCTGTATATGTGTGTATCTGTATATGTGTGTATCTGTATATGCATTTAACTGTATATATGTGTGTCTGTATCTGTGTGTATCTGTATCTGTGTGTATCTGTATATGTATGTTGTACTGTATATGTCTGTATCTGTATCTGTATACTGTATGTGTATAATCTGTATCTGTATCTGTGTATATCTGTATATGTTTGTATCTCTATCTGTATCTGTCTCTATCTGTGTATCTGTATATCTGTATGTGTGTATCTCTATCTCTGTATCTCTGTATGTATCTGTATATCTGTATCTCTATCTCTGTGTATCTGTATATCTGTGTATCTGTGTATTGTCTCTCTCTATATCTCTGTGTGTATCTGTATGTGTCTGTGTGTATCTCTATCTCTATCTGTTCTGTGTGTGTGTATCTGTATTTGTGTGTGTGTGTATCTCTATCTCTGTATCTGTGTGTATCTGTATATGTGTGTGTATCTCTATCTCTGTATCTGTGTGTATCTGTATATGTGTGTATCTCTATCTCTGTATCTGTGTGTATCTGTATCTGTGTGTATCTCTATCTCTGTATCTGTGTGTGTATATGTGTGTATCTCTATATCTATCTCTGTATCTGTGTATGTGTATCTGTATATGTGTGTATCTCTATCTCTGTATCTGTGTGTATCTGTATCTGTGTGTATCTCTATCTCTGTATCTGTGTGTGTATCTGTATATGTGTGTATCTCTATCTCTGTATCTGTGTGTGTATCTGTATATGTGTGTATCTCTATCTCTGTATCTGTGTGTATCTGTATCTGTGTGTGTGTCTCTATCTCTGTATCTGTGTGTATATCTGTATGTGTATATGTGTATGTGTATCTCTCTATCTCTGTCTCTGTATCTGTGTGTATCTCTATCTGTATCTGTATGTATCTGTATATGTGTGTATCTCCTATCTCTATCTCTGTGTGTATCTGTGTGTATCTGTATCTGTGTGTATCTCTATCTCTGTATCTGTGTGTGTATCTGTATGTGTGTATCTGCATCTCTATCTCTGTATCTGTCTGTGTATCTGTGTGTATCTGTATCTGTGTCTGTGTGTCTGTGTGTGTGTGTGTATCTCTATCTCTGTATCTGTGTGTGTATATGTGTGTCTCTCTATCTCTGTATCTGTGTGTATCTGTGTGTGTGTGTATCTGTATATCTGTGTGTGTATCTTGTGTGTATCTCTATCTCTATATCTGTGTGTATCTGTATATGTGTGTATCTCTATCTCTGTATCTGTGTGTATATCTGTATTTGTGTGTGTCTGTATATGTGTGTATCTCTATCTCTGTATCTGTGTGTGTATCTGTATCTGTGTATCTCTATCTGTATATGTGTGTATCTGTATATGTGTGTGCATCTCTATCTCTGTATCTGTGTATATCTATCTGTATATGTGTGTATCTCTATCTCTGTATCTGTGTGTGTATCTGTATCTGTGTGTGTATCTCTATCTCTGTGTGTGTATCTGTATATGTGTGTATCTCTATCTCTGTATCTGTGTGTATCTGTATATGTGTGTATCTCTATCTCTGTATCTGTGTGTATCTGTATATGTGTGTATCTCTATCTCTGTATCTGTGTGTATATCTGTATTTATGTGTGTCTGTATATGTGTGTATCTCTGTATCTCTGTGTGTATCTGTATCTGTGTGTATCTCTATCTCTGTATCTCTGTGTGTATCTGTATATGTGTGTATCTCTCGTGTGTGTTGTACCTGCTTATACAGTCACAAGTTTGCATCTCTTTTCATATGTAATTAAAAATTGTACCAGCTGCTGACAAAACATATCGATAACCCTCGTTTTGATCAAGTTACTAAACAACAATAATTAACAGATGTGCCATACATTTAACTTGGTATCATACAGAGACTGACACGACTGTCCAACTTAGCACAGGGTGTATCTTGATCGCAAGTGACAAGTACGCCTTTGCACGGCCAGTGCTCTAAGTTGCACGCGCAACACGACATGTTTTAGCTTGATCACGTCCTCCGTCGCTATTGATACAGTCAAAACTCTTAAGGCTCCGTTGCCAGAGCTGTCGTTGTGGGGAGCTCAGGAAGAGCGATATTTGCGGTGGGAATAGTCTTTTTGAACTCGTCTCGTTGACCAGGTGTTGGTGATACGTTGGTGAAGATCATCAATCCCTACAATATCCAGGTAGGGTTAAGCCAGTGGATTGCTTTTAGATAATTCGAAGTGCTCATTATAATTATCATTTTCATGGTTAGATCAGTCTAGAAGTAATACAACAATGACTCACTGGCTTATTCTTTCTCACCGATCGGCGGATAACATCAAGTACAAATATATATTTTCAATGGAACTGATTCCGCGTATATGTTTTTGGCGAGAATAATGACATTCATCTTCATCAGTGGCACTGGAGTGAGTGAGTGAATGTGTTTTGTTTTGTTTTATTTATTTGTTTCGTTTATTGGTTCCCGAGATTTAATATCACAGATATACAAACCCGTGATGCATACAGCTCAGAGTAATACAGAGACGTGATTGGCAGGTATGATACCAATATATTGATATATTCCTTAAACGTAATTTTTATTAATGATGTCAGGTACAAATTGATACAGTATGGAGTCATGTAAGTACCGGGGATAGAAGGCTCCATATGTGATTGAAATTATTTACTTTATTATTTTTTTGTTGATCTATGATTTTCCATAAAGAATATTTCTTTTAGAGTTGTTATTTATAAAGTTAGATTTAAAATCATATTTATAATACCGCAAGTGTAAATAAATAATGTCCCTTCGCAGCAATGATGATGTGTATTCTATTTGCATGTGGAGTACCAAACCATCTGTTTTGATAATATCAATGGATGAGAATATTAATTGTTAAGCCAAATTTGTAGGTTTATCCAAAAAGTTTGTGTCTCCTGACATTCCCAGTACACATGACACACACTCGCATTTACATTGCTGCAAAAACAACACAAACTGTTATCAACTATTTTCATTTTGACCAATTCCCTTTTTGTATAAATAATACCTTGTAGAAATCTATATTGAAAGTCTATAAGCTTTGTATCATGTAATCCCTTTCTACATACTGTAAACATATTTTTCCAATCAAAGTCAGTTTCAGGTAATAAAAGCTGCCATTTAGTACAAATGTTTGGATATTTATCATTGAATAAGATTATCATAAAAAAATCCGGTTCGTACACTCAGGCAAATCCGCCTACATGGTTTGGTATGCTCTGGCTATCGACCGATCAGAATTCGACAAATTTATCTTACGGGTAATAAATGTTTCTGCCATAGTCGGGATCGTTCAATGTCGCTGTGATATAAACTTAAACAAAGAACAAGCTTGAGTCAACTTGTACCTCATAGTTGGAGGTGCAGCAATGCGTTGTACACCCTATGTTCCTCCTTAGAGACAGACACCAGTTATTGTGGTTTCGAGAGCCGTTGTCGCATTTAATAATGTTTCCTTCTCCAAACATTCCATTTTCGTTTGTTTCACTAAAGTGGTAAATGTCTCAAGACCGGCATCATTTAGAATTTGCCGTCATATCCGTACTTTAAACTTAAAATCAGCATTAAACCACGTCTGTTTTCTGCATTTACCAAAAGCACCTGTTGTGTCACGAGAAAATAACAGACATTCCCGTGAAGAAGCTTTATCTGCCAATTTGTGAAGATCCCCGTGCAGATCCGCTTTAGAAATTGTCTTCAGCAACTCACGCTTTCATGAGGCGGGTGACGGGAGAGGGCATTATCGTGTCCTAGTTGCATAGGTAGAAGCTGTTAATGTACATTAACCACTAAAACTGTGACCATCCGTGCAGGTAGCATGTTTGTTTGTTTGTTTGTTTTACTGCGAACTCCGCACTTTTCCGCTTTGTGACTGACATCTATAAATCATCTGGCATTTGGCATCCTAACCATCGATCTACGCAAATAGGATTCGATGACATGCATCGACCAAGTCAGCGAGTCTGCCCACGTGGTCCCGTTAGTGGTCTTACCACAAGCATGGGTTGCTGATCTAACCTGGATCAACACGGGTGCTGGCGATCTGACTTCAGTCTATAATTCGATTTCCTAAGTCTCTGCGGCCACTTGAAGTAATATTTAAGAAAGAAGTCAGCTGGCGATATGACCTCATTCTGAAATTCTATGCCAGGTAGTCACAGGGCCGTTGGGTAAGGTGGTGAGGTTAAATGGGGTTTAACGTCGTGCTTGAGAATATTTCGCTTATATGACGAAGTGCATGCGTGTGTATGTGTATGTGCGGCTGCTTTACTAGCCCAGACTGAAGCTGGTTTTATAGTGCTAGCCCACTGAGATACCCTGCAGCAGTGAAGCATGATTACCCCACTCAGACACATTATACTGACTCCGTGCCGACCAGTCCTTGATGTACCCATTAATGCCGAGCGCCAGGCGGGGACCATATTTTAAAGTCTTTTGGTATGACTCGGTCGGGGGTCGAACCCGCGACCTTCCGCTCTCCGCGCGGACGCTCTAACCACTACACGACTAACACCAGTGACATGATTCTTACTTGTATTATTTCGTTGCAGTGAGGTGACCAAACTGCGCGGACGGTGAAGATTATTATAAGTTCCACTGACCACTGATGACCTGATGCTTTGAGCAAATGAGGACGCAAGCAATAGCAGTCAGATTTTGTCGTTAACAGACAAACGGATTAAGACGGATCATTCCAAATCGGATGCCATTTCATGTGTTTGTGGTGACTTTCAACAACTGCCTTTGTGATTCAGGACTGAGGTGGTGATCAGTTTTATTTCAAAATGGCGTTGCGATTGTCCGGTTTGGCGCAGGTGCAGCTGTGGATTGGCATCACCATTGGACTTGTTGTCGCCTTTCTGGTCACTAGCATTAGTCGAGTATCTCCTATCACCAGTTTCGGGTTCAGTTCGGAGCAGCTGAATCCCAGACACATCGGACAAACAGTCAACACCATGACTGCCGGGACGGCCGGTGTACCTGCTTCTGGTCCAAAGGGAGAGAATCTTCATGAAGAGTTTGAAAAACACGTTGAAAAACACAAGGCCGGGAACGTCAAATTTGAAGATAAACACGTACATCACGGTAAGTAGTAAAAGCGAGTGAATGAATGTTTTGTGTGTTTTTAACTAGTTATTTTAGCAGAACCGTTATAGTAAGTATTCCTATGGGCCGGGAAAACCAGGTGTGTCATGAACGACCAGAGTCATATCCGTGAGTCCGAGGTAGAAGTGGTCTTCACCAACCCAGGCTTGTAAGAGGCGACTAACGGGATTGGGTGGACACACTCGAGGGATAGAAATACATGTTTTTCGAAAGGTACAATTGGCTACCGACAGATATGCCCTTCTACGTGTGCCCTTGTGATAATAAGTGTGACCATCGATGTTCATGATATCAATCACTGGATCGTCATCCCCGCACTCAGACCGCCGCCATACAGCTGGAAAATTTCTGAGTGCGGCGTTAAACTATCAACCAACATACGTGAATGGATTTTATGGATTTTCTGAATTTGTACATTGCTTGGTACATTATTTTGTTCAAATCCATACTTGAGGGAGAAATAGATTTAACGAAAAAAACAAATTTGAATACTATACAAATTGATGAAATGCGATGTGTGTTTGATACGATGTGTGTTGCTGCTTAGCCAAAATGATGAGGGCAAAATATTCCGCATCAACAAATGGTTACGTCATATGATCTGATTACTTACTGAACAAAAAAGGGATCCTGAATATTTTTGAAGATGCTTGCATGAAGCCTACACCACAAACAGATTGTAAGGGATCGTAAATACATTTGGGGTTATATACCCCAAAATGGTCACGATACCTTAATTACTGGTGACCCGTGAAGATCCGGGTTAGAATTGGTCTTCAGCAACCCATGCTTGTCATGAGGCGGGTGACGGGAGAGGGCATTATCGTGTCCTAGTTGCATAGGTAGAAGCTGTTAATGTACATTAACCACTAAAACTGTGACCATCCGTGCAGGTAGCATGTTTGTTTGTTTGTTTGTTTTACTGCGAACTCCGCACTTTTCCGCTTTGTGACTGACATCTATAAATCATCTGGCATTTGGCATCCTAACCATCGATCTACGCAAATAGGATTCGATGACATGCATCGACCAAGTCAGCGAGTCTGCCCACGTGGTCCCGTTAGTGGTCTTACGACAAGCATGGGTTGCTGATCTAACCTGGATCAACACGGGTGCTGGCGATCTGACTTCAGTCTATAATTTGATTTCCTAAGTCTCTGCGGCCACTTGAAGTAATATTTAAGAAAGAAGTCAGCTGGCGATATGACCTCATTCTGAAATTCTATGCCAGGTAGTCACAGGGCCGTTGGGTAAGGTGGTGAGGTGAAATTGGGTTTAACGTCGTGCTTGAGAATATTTCGCTTATATGACGAAGTGCATGCGTGTATGTGTATGTGCGGCTGCTTTAACTAACCCAGACTGAAGCTGGTTTTATAGTGCTAGCCCACTGAGATACCCTGCAGCAGTGAAGCATGATTACCCCACTCAGACACATTATACTGACTCCGTGCCGACCAGTCCTTGATGTACCCATTAATGCCGAGCGCCAGGCGGGGACCATATTTTAAAGTCTTTTGGTATGACTCGGTCGGGGGTCGAACCCGCGACCTTCCGCTCTCCGCGCGGACGCTCTAACCACTACACGACTAACACCAGTGACATGATTCTTACTTGTATTATTTCGTTGCAGTGAGGTGACCAAACTGCGCGGACGGTGAAGATTATTATAAGTTCCACTGACCACTGATGACCTGATGCTTTGAGCAAATGAGGACGCAAGCAATAGCAGTCAGATTTTGTCGTTAACAGACAAACGGATTAAGACGGATCATTCCAAATCGGATGCCATTTCATGTGTTTGTGGTGACTTTCAACAACTGCCTTTGTGATTCAGGACTGAGGTGGTGATCAGTTTTATTTCAAAATGGCGTTGCGATTGTCCGGTTTGGCGCAGGTGCAGCTGTGGATTGGCATCACCATTGGACTTGTTGTCGCCTTTCTGGTCACTAGCATTAGTCGAGTATCTCCTATCACCAGTTTCGGGTTCAGTTCGGAGCAGCTGAATCCCAGACACATCGGACAAACAGTCAACACCATGACTGCCGGGACGGCCGGTGGGACAGAATCTTCATGAAGAGTTTGAAAACACGTTGAAAAACACAAGGCTTTTGAAGATAAACACGTACATCACGGTGGTCCAAAGGGAGAGAATCTTCATGAAGAGTTTGAAAACACGTTGAAAAAGTCACGCAAGGCCGGGAACGGATCAAATTTGAAGATAAACACGTACATCACGGTAAGTAGTAAAAGCGAGTGAATGAATGTTTTGTGTGTTTTTAACTAGTTATTTTAGCAGAACCGTTATAGTAAGTATTCCTATGGGCCGGGAAAACCAGGTGTGTCATGAACGACCAGAGTCATATCCGTGAGTCCGAGGTAGAAGTGGTCTTCACCAACCCAGGCTTGTAAGAGGCGACTAACGGGATTGGGTGGACACACTCGAGGGATAGAAATACATGTTTTTCGAAAGGTACAATTGGCTACCGACAGATATGCCCTTCTACGTGTGCCCTTGTGATAATAAGTGTGACCATCGATGTTCATGATATCAATCACTGGATCGTCATCCCCGCACTCAGACCGCCGCCATACAGCTGGAAAATTTCTGAGTGCGGCGTTAAACTATCAACCAACATACGTGAATGGATTTTATGGATTTTCTGAATTTGTACATTGCTTGGTACATTATTTTGTTCAAATCCATACTTGAGGGAGAAATAGATTTAACGAAAAAACAAATTTGAATACTATACAAATTGATGAAATGCGATGTGTGTTTTATACGATGTGTGTTGCTGCTAAGCCAAAATGATGAGGGCAAAATATTCCGCATCAACAAATGGTTACGTCATATGATCTGATTACTTACTGAACAAAAAGGGATCCTGAATATTTTGAAGATGCTTGCATGAAGCCTACACCACAACAGATTGTAAGGGATCGTAAATACATTTGGGGTTATATACCCCAAAATGGTCACGATACCTTAATTACTGGTGACCCGTGAAGATCCGGGTTAGAATTGGTCTTCAGTAACCCATGCTTGTCGTAAGAGGCGACTAACGGGATCGGGTGGACAGGCTCGCTGACTTGGTTGACACATGTCATCGGTTCCCAGTTGTCTAGATCGATGCCTATGCTGTTGATCACGGATTGTCTTGACCAGACTCGATTATTTACAAACCGCCGCCATATAGCTGGAATATTGCTGAGTGCGGCGTAAAACAACAACCAACCAATCAATCAACCCTTACTGGTTTGTTCAGGTACCCAGATTATGACCATGCCTCGTCCACACGCAACATGTCGTGTCTGAATAATGAGTCGCTTAATCGTTTCAGATGTGTCGATATACTGACACCGATAAGTTTCCTACTTTGTGACAATACTGCCTTTCCTTTGTTCCTTTGGCAGGCGGTAGTTTGCAGATGTATGGGCCTTAAGCGTATTGATAAAGGTTTGCGAAAGAACCAGTTTACACGATATATATATTGCCTGAGGAACGGCTTGATGGTAACGATTAAGTAATCTGCGGAACTTCAATACAGCGGGTTATGATGTTTCTCAGATAAATTTTAAAACAATCCAATGCTGTACTTGAGTTTCGGTAGGCCAGTCGTTGAAGGAAACGTAATTCGCTTGCCTCGCGTCATGCCAGTGACCTTGAAACTCGGTTCGTCCAGGTTATGTGTCTTGACCATGCTTGATTTCACGACGGTAAACGTCTGAGGTCTGCGTCCATTAAGTTAGCATACAATGGGGAACTGGAAGCCTGGGACAATATAATGAGCACAAAAGCTGGTATGGTGATGTCCACTCTCACTCTCTTTCTCTCCAAGTCCAGCATTTCTGCAAGCCTATGCTAACCCCTGGATCCGTTCTAATGGCTTTGCGATTGCAAATTACTCACGCCAGATTTCCGTTGCCTTATTTCACGTGCAAAGCGACTCAATTTAATACCGCCACCCTCCACTCTTTCAATCTGACTGGCCAAAATCAAAATGCCAGCCTAAATGGCCGGCTGGCGATATCGACAAACAGATAAGGATAGGGTTTGTGAGAGGTTCAACGTTATAAACTGTCTACCACGCAAAACTCCGTCAAAATCTTTTTGATGGAAATAATGCCTTTACGTCCTGCCTCAATCATTTGCTTTTTTGGGTCGGTAAAATGATAATGAAAATCAAGGGCGGGTAATTCGAGACCGCGAGAACCACGGCGTCCCGGGGTTAACATGGTTTGCCGAAATAAGAGAACTGAAGATTCAGATGATAACTCAATGTCAGATGACGAAACCCATGAAGATCCGGGAATTGGTCTTCAGAAACCCATGCTTTTCGTAAGAGGCTACTAACGGGATCGGGTGGTCAGGCTCGATGACACATGTCATCGTATCCCAATTGCGTAGATCAATACTCATGCTCTGGATCACGTGATTGTCTGGTCCAGGCTGTATTATTTACAGACCGCCGCCATACAGCTGGAATATTGCTGAGCGCGGCGTTAAAAAACCAACCAATCAGATCACGAGGCTACTTTAACCTGCCACCAAACCCTATACGGGTTGATCAAGAGTGTTATTGGGATCGAACGTCTCCTTGGTCAGGTGAAGAGGTCAAGGTCAGCGGTGAGTTGATGGTTCGGTCCCTGGCGCCATCAGACCCAAAACAGTATAAGATGGTACTTGTTCTTTTCAATCTGACGCTTGGCATTAAGGGCACAAAGTCGATATACAATGTGTGCGTTGTGTATCCGTATTGTTCTATGCTATGTCATCTCAGTGGGCTAAGTAAAACCGGATGATAAGTAGGGCTGCAACGATTCAGTTCGATTCATCGAAACTCGAATCTGACACCTTCGATAACCATCATCACTATTTCGATTCGATATTTGAGTACTATTCTGTGTTTCAACATCATATTTCATTTGTTTGAAAAAGGTTACATCGTTTACATTCCTGATTTCCTAGTCAAATCTTGGGAAAGATTTTCAGTTTCATATGGTTTTTTTTTTAATAAACTCTTAGAGTTAAATAAAATCTGATGTTTTTACTTGTATGAAGAATCGAATCGAAAATGATGGAATCGAGGGTCCAGTATCGAAAATCGAATCGAATCGAGGTCTGGGTGAATCGTTGCAGCCCTAATAATAAGTCTAGAAGAAGACACGCACGCACGCACGCACGAATGTCACTATATTAGTTCAATCATCATTTATTCACGCAGACAGAAATGTTTATTCAAGTGGGTGAGTGAGTTTAGTTTTACGCTCACTCAGCAATATCCGAGCTATATGGCGGCGGTCTGTAAATAATCGAGTCTGGACCAGACAATCCAGGGGGTCAACAGCATGAACATCGTTCTACAAAATTGGGATACGATGACATGTGCTTTATTCAAGTGACACACATAGTTACATATATTATCATATTAGTAAGTTGCATTCAGATTTAAGGAAAGCGTACATTAAGCAATATAAATTAGCTTAGGAGACCGTCAAAACCTCCAGCGGCATAGGGACGGTGGGGTAGCCTTGTGGTTAATGCGTTCGCTCGTCACGCTATATATATATATATATCGAACTCGGGTCTCTCGAACTCGGGTCTTCCATGTGTCTCGAAATCGATGTGTCTTATCATTTTCCTTACTTGGAGGGAAATACGTCGTGTCACCTGGCCTATCGGCTTCGTGAATAACTAAAATGCAACAGATAATTATTGTTTTTCACTCAAAAATGTCATTGCTTTTCAGTGATAAAGAAACGATACACATTGAGTTATGCAGTTCTTGGCAACAATCTGACCGCCAACTATAACAACTGATTATTCTGGACGCTAAATGCATTGTGAAAAATTGATAAGTGTCGAAAGCTGGCGCACCTTTGTTAATCTTTTTGTCGACTTCTTTCTTTGACGCTAGTTCGGTACAACATTTTCGCTCGAGATCATTACAGATAGGCTCCATTCTCTAATGGCTTTAGACCCGTGAAGGTCCGGGTCTATTAGAATAGCCCTTCAGCAACCCATGCTTGCTATAAAAGGCGACTATGCTTGTCGTAAAAGGCGACTAACGGGATCGGGTGGTCAGGCTCGCTGACTTGTGTATAAATCAAGGTTTGGCTTCTTTTATCCACACATATTTATTATGGATATGATCTGTAAATTGATATGTGCTATGAAATGGCGTGTCTTCGACAATCAGAATTTGATTGACAAAATGCATAGTTGTGTGTCCGTTGCCATTCAAATTGGCCCGTCGTTTGTATTCCTTAATGCATTGTGTCAAAAATGCTAACGTCGCCTTCTACTTCAATAGTGAAGTCAATAGGATTGTGCTGAGCCAGACTGCCGTATAGTAAATAATGGTCTTCGTGGCGCGTCACCTAGTCACCTCGATCATTCTATGCGATATTGTTTGCAAGTAAAATAGCTTGTCCGTAGTTAAGGAGAAGATATTTCACCTTATTTCTAATGTGACCCTGCTTCACATGAGAGGGGCCATTTAAACATCGGGGAACCATTTGTGTTATTATTGTGTGTATGTGCTACGGCACACTCCTTTTCTTGAATAAACAAGCTATCAATACTTTACACTGTTCTTTGGAGCGATGACAGTATCAACACTGCAACAGCACGCTCCTAATGTATGATTACTAATATTGGAAAATATTGGTTTGTAAAACGGGTAAGCTGATGTTCATCAATCGAAAGGGGCGGTGGGGTAGCCTAGTGGTTAAAGCGTTGGCTCGTCACGCCGAGGACCCGGGTTCGATTCCCCACATTGGCACAATGTGTTAAGCCCATTTCTGGTGTCCCCCGCCGTGATATTGCTGGAATATTGCTAAAAGCGGCGTAAAACTCAACTCAGTCAGTCAGTCAGTCATCAATCGAACTAAAGCGGCCCATATGTTAATAGCCTTCATCCAAGTCTGTACTATAGGCTAAGCTTATGGATGTACAGCAATTCTATCTTTTAAAGGGGCAAGTCTAGATAAGCGGACAGTATATAAGGACGTCAATCTCTTTGAGGGATATTATTTATTTTTTAGAAATTATCATTTAAACTATTGATTATTACCTTAGAGTCTTATGCAAGTCTAATATGTCAAGGACACCGGAATATCCTGTACAGAGTTACACCCCTTTGGTTGAGACCATCCGCCTGCGTCTGTCTCGAATATTGGTTCTGGTCGTTTATAAATTGTTAGGTTGTCTCCTGCATTAAATAATAAGTGATCACTCGTATGCCTTAAACATTTATTGTTATGTTTTTTTTCTCAGATGATGACACAATCGCCAAGTCCCTGTTTGAGAAGGAGCGCGTGCTTTGCTGGATAATGACGTCACCACAGAACCTAGAGTCAAAAGCACGTGTAGTTCGCGATACGTGGGCTAAACGTTGCAACAAGGTTATTTTCATCAGTTCCACAACAGATCCGAAGTTTCCAACAGTTGGCTTAAAGGTCGCTGAAGGCCGGGAACATCTAACAGCCAAAACAATACAAGCCTTTCGGTATATTTACGAGAAACATATAGACGACGCCGATTGGTTCATGAAGGCTGACGATGATACCTATGTTATATTAGAGAACCTCCGATACTTCTTATCGTCGCAGAAGAAGACGGATCCTGTATATTTTGGCCACCATTTTAAGACAATCGTTAAACAGGGTTACTACAGCGGCGGAGGGGGGTATGTGCTGAGTAAGGAGGCGTTGAAAAGATACGGGGAAAAAGGTCACGACCCAAAAATATGTCGACAAGATGGCGGCGCTGAGGACGCAGAGTTCGGCAAATGTATGGAGAATCTAGGGGTGAAGACAGTCAACTCTACAGACGCCCTGGGGAGGAGCAGATTCCACTGTTTCGACCCTGAGACCCACCTGTTTGGAGGCTACCCTGACTGGTATTACCAATACGACGCCAATGGGGCCCAAAAGGTATGTACATATATATTTTACCATTATCTAACATTTCGAGCATATGACTTCCTGGTTGCTACTGTCCTGGTGAGTAAACTACGGTTATGACGAACGTGTTTATTACGAACTTACTCATACAACGAACTTTTATTTGTCTGGGTGTTTTATTTTAGTGGAAATGCGTATAACGAACTATGGTTATAACGAATTGAAACAGACTCGGTTAGATCCGGGTTAGAATTGATCTTCGGTAACCCATGTTTGTCGTAAGTGGCGACTAACGGGGCTCGGTTGGTCAGGCTCGCTGACTTGATTGACACATGTCATCATATCCCATGCGGTTGATCACTGGATTGTCTGGTCCAGACTCGATTATTTAAAGCTAGAATATTGCAGTATTAAACAACAAACTAACGAATTAAATAAGTGGGTCCTTTAAGTTCGTTATAACCGTACTTGGGGAACCACGTGAAGAAATGACGGTTCTTAAGTCTTGAGACACGCCTTGATACAACAAGGGCATAAGTGGGGATTTTGAATACAGACATGCGCAGAAGGGCATAACCATGACAGGACAAGCGGACTGCAAGAATGAGTTGAAATGCAAGAATGCTTTCTTGTTACATTGTTAGTGAACGTGGATGTACGCCGCACCGCCTTAAGTGAGTGAGTACGCTTCCAGCAATATCACGGCGGGTAAAACCAGAAATGGGCTTCACACATTGTGCCCATGTGGGAATCGTACCCGGGTCTTCGGTGTGACGAGCCAACGCTTTAACCACTACCGCCCACCACCCCTGCCCTAAGCAATATTCCAGCAATATCCTGGCGGGGAAAACCGGAAACGGGCTTTACACATTGTACCCATGTGGGGAATGTATATATTTTATATTCTACACATTGCCTGATTCAACACTTCGACTGTAATACATACAGGGCGTGTACAGACAAACCCACTTCATCAAAATGCAGGTTTATGATGTATGTTTGAATAATTTACTGGTTAACAAATCAGATCTGACGTTCACGACCAATGCACTGAAGCCGGGGTCAGGTGGAATTGATCTTCAACACACGTCTTCATCAGACGTGTTGAACCTTACACCACTTCGGCGATGTCGATGTCAACTGTCGTCACAATATATGCTGTTACGGTGATGCCGCCAGCTGAGACGATGATATTGAGGTGATTCAGTGCTTGGTGGAGTAGTATGTACCTGTCGAGTGCTTCTGTGAAGAAGCCTGAAGATATTTGTCTCATAGTGAGATTCGTGGTCACGTCGACATTGATCTGTATGTTAGTTCCACGATGAAAGCACGTATCGCGAATACTCGCATCCTCGTATTCAAGTTCCAGGGGCGGTGGGGTAGCTTAGTGGTAAAAGCGTTCGCTCGTCACGCCGAAGACCCGTGTTCGATTCCCCACATGGGTGCAATATATGAAGCCCATATCTGGTGTCCCCCGCCGTGATATTGCTGGAATATTACTAAAAGCGGCGTAAAACCATACTCACTCGTTCACTCACTCACCTCACCTCACCTCACCTCACCTCACCTCACCTCACCTCACCTCACCACACCTCACCCCACCCCACCTTACCCCACCTCATGATTTCATGTGTTATTGTGAGGGAGATCACCCCACTTCACACGAACTCATGTGATTTTATGTGATCTCATTATAAGGTTGATCACCTTACCTAACCCCACCTCACGATTTTATGTGATTTCAGCGTAAGGGACTCGTGTGATTTCTTGTGATCTCATTATAAGGTTGATCACCTTACCTCACCCCACCTCACGATTTTATGTGATCTCATTGTAAGGGACTCATGTGATTTCATGTGATCTCATCCGAACTCATGAATGTCAAGAACCGTTATGTATTTCTTTTGTTGCCAATACTGGTGAAGCATTCTTGTAGCAACTGTCTCCTTCAAAGTTATGGTGTTCATTTCAGGGAACAGAGAGCATCTCCGACTACGCCATATCCTTCCACTACGTGCCCCCACAGAAGATGTACGCTCTGGAGTTTTACATCTACCACTTACGACCGTATGGCATTGTGTCCGGCACTCAAGATCTCAACAAAAAACACGTGAAACCCGGAACTCAAGCTCACTAGACATGCGTACTGGTACCCGAAAGTCAAGAGAGACATGCGTAGTGGAAAGACATTATTACTGTGATCTGTGAAATATGTTGAAATCAATAACGCTTCTCACTGTGATTTAGTCTACTGGTGCCAGAATCTGGTACATTTCTGTATTACTCGCTGGTGCTAGTGTGATGGAAGACTGGCTGCACACAGCATGTGTGAAGTAGTTTCTCCATTATACCAAACCAATGAAACTAGTCAAATGTCTGGAACTAAATGCCACTTTGTACAGCATCATGTTCAGAGAGATCTGGACACTGGAGGATGATTGGGCAACTGGTCAGTGCTGGACAGATTGACGTAAGCGTCAGTGTATTATAATTGCTGACTCGGTCAAATCCCGAGAATGGTAACTTCAAACCTCATTTCAACAATGTCACGAGAAACCCGTTCACCTCAAGTTCACTAGTCATGAGTACTGGTACTCTGAAGTCAAGAGAGACATGCGTTTCTTTGCAATTATAACCAAAAAATAACCATTTCAACAATGACCAAATATTGAATCACGGGGTCCAACATGAGGTTATTCGCTGTGTGGTCGAACCACACCCAGTGCGTAACCCTCTAACGTCATGTACGTGCCTTCTGTTCATGAAAAGAAGCCGATGTATGTATTTTCAATATTGTCTCATCGAATGCCCTTGCAAACACTTGAGGCCTTATCTGAGTCATGGCACAGCAAGTAGTTACACACGGGGTTACATCCATGTATGTGTTAACTAGAAGTTTGCTGTTTAGACAAACAATCATAATTATATATGGTATTACCGTATATCCTCTGTTAGGATGTCTGCAACTTATATTTTCGTGCAACCCGCTGACCGAACGCATATGGAGACCCAGCGACTGTTCCTTCTAAGACGCCGGAACTGTCACATAGGGCTGACAGCAACGTTATTTAAATAAATAATGTGAAAAATATTAAATGTATATGTCCGGTGATGGGGTTCACTATTTAATGGCGGAAAGAATCGTTAAAGTCGGAGTTACGGAGTCGTCTAATTTGTGAAGATAGCCACAAGTCATGATGAGCAAATACTGATGCTTAACCTGAGTTTCACAGAAATCTGGCCATGAAACTCGACGTGGGCGTAAACCAGAAGCACATACTGTTTATAATGTTAATTTATGTGTGATAAAATAAATCCTTGATGGCATATTGTCCTCACCTCTGACGTTTTACGATGTATTTTAACATCAGGACTTGAATACTTAAATTCACTGTTATTTTCGAAGGAGTGAGCGAGTTTAGTTTTACGCCGTTTTTAGCAATATTCCAGCAATAACACGGCCGGGGACACCAGAAATGGGCTTAACGCACTGTAGAAATGTGGGGAATCGATATTTTCGAAGGACAACCCCGTCAAGTCAGCAATTGCATATTATATATAGGAACTGGTTTATATACATGCAGTTTATTATATCAGATGGACTGGGTTCAACGTTGCCTTCAAGGCCTTTGCTCATGTATCGTAAAATACTTTGTTTTGTTTGATCGTTGAATGTGAGAAACAAAACACTTGTTTGTTGAATTGCATTTATTATTGCCACAATGTTATCGACATCCTATCATGATAATTGAAACAAACACGGCCATTGTATGGTGAGGGGGAAATGTATCAAGTGATGAGATAATAGTCTGAAAATTAGGAACTGTCAGTTAAATGCATACCGAACAAAACAAGTGAATGAATCATGAGTATATGCTGGGATATCACACACACTTTTCTGCTTAATCTTCGGTGCAAATATAATAACGTCCAAACTATTCAAGATCTCTAAGCTACTTTGGTTGTGTGTATGTTTCAAAGGGCACGTACTTCAGTTTGGTCGTATGAAGATATTGGTGTGATTTCTTTGTGCGAGCTACGAGATGACATTAATTGAATGAATTTACACATTGACGTAAACAGTGTATTTTTGAAATAAATCAGATAATATTTTGGCACATTTGATTTTTTGCTACCTGTGACAAATAGAGAGTGAGTGAGTTTAGTTTTACGCCGCACTCAGCAATATTCCAGCTATATGGCCGCGGTCTGTAAATAATTGAGTCGGGACCAGACAATCCAGTGATCAACAGCATGAGCATCGATCTGCGCAATTGGGATCCGATGACATGTGTCGACCAAGTCAGCGAGCCTAACCACCCGATCCCGTTAGTCGCCTTTTACGACAAGCATGGGTTACTGAAGGTTCATTCAAACCCGGACCTTCACGAGTACGATAAATTATAGAGTTACGACATGTCATAACGAATTACACATTGGTATGTACGAGCTACAATCAAATTTAGATTCTGAAGAATTTAGATGAAATTAAACATACCAAACATACACAATGAGAATTGACGTCGATGCCATGTCCGGACTTTGAGATATTATCGACGAATGTGCCCATGCTGCAACCACCGACACAGGTTTGTCACCAAAACTGCATGACACAGAAAGACTATTGACACTTGAACAGGGCAGTAGAAAATATAAGGCTTTGCTATATGGCATAGTTGAATCAAGTACTGAAAACACACAATCTTTAAAGTCAACCGTATTTTGGTTGGTTTGTTGTTTAAAGCCGCATTCAGCAATATTCCAGCTATATGGCGGCAGTCTGTAACTAATCGAGTCTGGACCAGACAAACCAGTGATCAACAGCATGAGCAACGATCTACGCAGTTGGGATACAATGGCATGTGTCAGCCAAGTCAGCGAGCCTGACCACCCTATCCCGTTAGTCGTCTCTTGAAGAAAGTGTCATGGTGTGGGCCGTGATATCCAGCACACACATATCGGATTTAGTGGTGGTTCAGGGGAATTTGACAGCAAATCGGTACATCAGTGAAGTCCTTGCACGTCACATGCTTCTCATTCTGGAGTTGTTCCAGCATGACAACGCTACTTCACATACAGCACGTGTCACGGTCCGCCACCTTGCCATTTCTAACTTCAATGTCTTGCCATGGTCTTCCCGATCACCAGATCTAAACCCGAAAGAACACCTCTGGGATGAACTCGATCGACGTGTACGTCAACGTCAAAACACGCCTTAGACACTTCCACAACTGGCCATCGCATTGCAAGAAGAATGGGGAAGAATTCCGCAAGAGCGAATTCGTCGATTTACCTCGTCTGTGCCAAGACTGTGCCGGGCAGTACTTGCTGCAAATGGTTGTCATGCAAAGTTCTGACTTTGACGCCATCGTGTGGAATTAAATAAACAGAAACACAACAAGGGCTGCTGTTTTGTTGGTGAACACTGTGCCTATAGACGTGTGAACCTTTTTACCATATAACTTACATGAAATAACTGCTCTGAAACTAAGGCAATAAATTCTTCTAAAATGGGTTATAATGTATAACCCATTTTATAATATATAACCCATTTTATAATATATAACCCATATAATATATAACCCATTTTATAATATATAACCCATTTTATAATATATAACCCATTTTATAATCCATTTTATAATGTATAACCCATTTTATAATGTATAACCCATTTTATAATGTATAACCCATTTTATAATATATAACCCATTTTATAATGTATAACCAATTTTATAATGTATAACCAATTTTAGAAGAATTTGAAGAGTATCTATCTGTCGTCTGCATCTAAATTTGAAAGCCAGACAGTGCATGCTCTTTGCTGCACAATTTCAACTGGAAGGTGATTTCTGTTGCGTTGTGGCGATGCCTTTTTAATTCTTGTTAGAAATCTCATCAAAATCAACATTTTCAGCTGAAGTCGATTTTTCACACCAGTCGATTGTATGAGAATCTAAATTCTCGCGAGAAGTGCAAGAACATCCCTCAAGCACTCGTAAAATCTACCACTCTATCCATTATGCTCAACGGTTAAAGATTGAAGCGTGTATCAGAATTCATAATATATGTAGTGAGTTTATTGAACGTCCTCTTGTGTCCAAGATTATTTCACAAGTTAAGTACATGTTACAAGATACAGGTGACTTGATAATGTGCAAGGTTATACATGTAACAATGCAAGATGCATTCTGGCTTTTGTCAACTTTTCCGCTACATTGTAGCTTTCAGCTTTTTACCGTGCAGCGTACAGAGGCTGAATTAGCTGCAATTTATGTTATTTATATTGATAGAGACACCAAACGAGGCGTTTTGAATATTTCATGTTTTTCACCATCATTTCCTAATTATGCTAAACAATATTCCTGTAGTTCCAACATTTCTAGTGTCAAGATTTCACAACTAGGTACAATAGAGCATGCTTTTTATACCAGGACTATTCTCGAAAATGGCCATTTTATCCTGGTTACAACGTTCAATGTCGTTTGCAAGCGTTGAAACAGCGTATGGTACACGCGGTCTAAAATTAACGATTCATCAACCATAATTATGCCCGATTCATTTTCTAATTAGATTTTGTCCTGGCCAACCGAATGCATACATCTGAAACACACGCAATGTCAAGTCAAGTATTCACCTGATGGAAACAGCAACGCTGTTCAAAATGTTACCATTCAAATAGCTGGGAGCATTTGATTGTCCCTGTTACCTACATGCCACAGTTTCCTGTAATCAAACACCTAAACAATAAATGTCTGGCATACCTGATGACGTCATGTGTAATGTACGTTGATCATTATTACCATCACTACCTTGAAGTTGTAGACACAGATTGAAGGTCTTAACTATCCTCAGCAACCGGTAGCCTAGTGGTTAAAGCGTTCGTTCGTCACGCCGAGGACCCGGGTTCGATTCCCCATATGGGTGCAGTGTATGAAGCCCCTTTCTAGTGTCCCCCGCCATGATATTCCTGGAAAATTGTTAAAAGTGGCGTAAAACTAAACTCACTCACTCACTCAGTAACAAATTCCGTTTGGTGTGAAACTTATGTGAATGGATCACTGAAAATCAGGGATGACACCGGGTGTTCAGGGTAAGCATGTCCTCTCTTACCGGTAGCCCAGGTCATTCACAAATTTAAAACTTGTATCGTAGGCATTTTGGAACAGGGTTTATCGGGAATATTTATTATACTCCTTGAGTTATGCGAATTGAATATCTTTCTAAATAATGACATGGCTGTCAACAGAAAGGAACTCAACGCAGCTTGACCATTGTCATCATGGCCACCAACACAGAGTCACTTGTACATTTGCTGCCTATAGTCATAGTTACACATTGGAAGGTTGGCCACTGAAGCATGCCAGTGTGGATGAGAAGCGGGCTTATGTAGGCTGACCAAAAGCGACACATGAGAGTCTGATGAGGATTCGACCCGTAGGGATAAGTAGACAATGTTTTGTGTTAGTCGGGACTTGACCCTGAGAGAACGGCTTGGCAGGTTGGATGACCATCGCTTTCCAAATGCCACATAGTCATTACCATATTACCATGTAGTTATCGAAGTTAGTCACGATTAAAGCGTTGTGAACCCACTGATGGACTTTTATAAACGAAGAGACAGTTATCCCTTCTAAACATCCCGGGATACTTGCCTAAAATTGGAACCTTTTATGAAAATCAGTCCTGCACGCAAGGGTGGCCTGTAAACAAACCAGACAATCAGGTGATCGATGAACTGGAAAATCTAGGGAATAATATGGAATTACAATCCCTGGATCTCAAAGCTGCTGAGGCGGGTTCGACTCCCCAAAAGAGAGTAAAAAACGCAAAGGCAAATCCTGGAGTTGAAACATATGGTTGAAATACTCTCTAAAGGGGCGTAAAACACTCCGTATTTACCCATTCACATTTGGGTTTTATTATCTGAAAGCTGGCTTTTCTACAAACCGAACACGTATCAGGCAGTCCGTGTTTCGAAACCCGTGAAGATCAGGGTTAAAATCGGTCCTGTTGTCAGAGGCGACTAACAGGATCGGCTGGTCAGCCTCGATGACTTGTTGACACATGTCATCGTATCCCAATTGCGTAGATCAATGCTCATGATGTTGATCACAGGAATGTCTGGTCCAGACTCGATTATTTACAGACCGCCGCCCTATATTTTGGCAGCATCGGTGGCGGTAAGATAAATACGTTGCATGCTTCTCCCTCGCCTACCGGCTCGGATAACACTGCTACAAAGAGGCGTACATCAGACCGTATTACCCTCGAGAGAAGCATAAAACTTATAGTAGAATATCAAACTTCCTTCCTATGGCAAAAATTGGTGCAAATTCTTCTAAAGGCGGTTTGAAACATAGACACTAAGTGTTGTCCGAAATTTTGTTACGAGTAACATAAACAGTAGCTTTCTACGTTTTTTATGACGCACCGATAAAATCACTGTGGGACGAAATTCTTTTATTTGGCATTCTTACACTGACTGAGTGAGTGAGTTAAATTTCACGCCGCTTTTAGCAATATTTCGGCGGGGGTACACCATAAATGTGCTACACATATTGTACCCATATTGGGAATCAAACCCGGGACTTCGGCGTGACGAGCGAACGCTTTAGGCACTAGGATACCCCACCGCCCCCTCATCTTTATGGAAAGTGTGTGGAAACAGAATACTGCTTGATATCAGAACGACATAAATGTATAACAAATGAATTTGTCTACTTATGTATAAAGTTATCCTTTGATAATACGATGTGCCGTTGAGATTGACATCCAATGGGGCGGTGGGGTAGCCTAGTGGTTAAAGCGTTGGCTCGTCACGCCGAAGACCCGGGTTCGATTCCCCACATGGGCACAATGTGTTAAGCCCATTTCTGGTGTCCCCCGCCGTGATATTGCTGGAATATTGCTAAAAGCGGCGTAAAACTAAACTCAGTCAGTCAGTCAGTCAGACATCCAATGATCTAGGAAAAAAATACCAGCGCCTTGAGCATGCAGTAGTTGCGGGGATATGTGCGCTATATAAATATCCTATAATAATGATAATAATAATAATCCTTTCAATGGTTTCCCATAAATGGCGAAAACTGATATTTTTACGTCAAACGACGACAGAGAGGTCGTGGGAGCATAACTCCGCCTAACACGAGGCCTTCTCAGGTTACTTGGGGAGAATGAGCTCTGGATAAGGACACTATATTTTCGTCAAGATGAACCAAACTATTCCAAACACAGATCCACATTGTAATCGAATACGTTTTGGTAGTATCACAAATTACAAGAAATGTTGCAATCATACAACATGTGAAATCAGGCCAAATGGATGGCCCTATCTAATACAGCAATACTCCATCAACATAAGAGCTGGGGACACCAGAATCGGCTTGTCATTTTGTAACCCTGTAGGGAATTGAAAACCTGTCTTCAGCGTGACTAGTAAATATTGATTGACCCGTGAAGATCCGGGTTAGAATATTGATCTTCAGTAACCCATGCTTGTCGTAAGAGGCGACTAACGTGATCGGGTGGTCACTCGCGGCCTTGGTTGACACATGTCATCGCATTCCAGTTGCGTAGATCGATGCTCATGCTGTTGATCACTGGATTGTCTTGTCCAGACTCGATTATTCACAGACCACCGATATATAGCTGGAGTATTGCTGCGTGTGGGAATAAACAAAAAAATAAATAAAATCAACACATAACCATAATGCACTCAGTCGTGTTGGGGACTGTATCCACACATTTGACTTTTCTTAATTTCACGTCATAATCATGTACTACCTCTCTATTTGTTTGATAGAAAACCGATTCAATGATCTGTGGCAAAGTTGATCCCCACACCATACGTTGCTAATCACCTCATTACGTAACTCACGTGACCGCTACACAACCTGAAATAAATTTTCTATTGACCCATGACCGCACATTTAGGAGCGTAGGAAAAAAAAGCATAATTCTAAACTTTGTCATTTGCGACCTCAGGTTATTTATAATCAAATCAGTGTCATCGAAGAAAAATATCATCAATTCGCACTTTGGAAAATATATGAAAACGACAGCCATATTTACACGCTTCTGACATTGCTCACAGACACGAGAATGCACTTTTATTCCATGACAACCGATATAGATGCAAAATTTGGAGACCAAATGACACATACATTGAAGTTCTAAAGGCATTTAGAAGTTGGACGAACATGAATACAATGACATATTTATATGGATAACAACTTCCTTTTATTCTTTATACGACGTTGCAGAGTTAATTCTCACTCCTTCATCGGGATACATACATTGACCATACGGACCACGACAACTACATTTCCTAATATAAATACAGTTTGGAAAAACTGCCATTTCGTGTAGTGGTAGATGACTTTTTTGTACCTCATAAGACATTATTCTGAGTGTTAGTGACATATCTCTGTACCTGTTGAACTTACGGGGATGATATTGATCTCATTTGTGCCAGTGGACCAAGTTAATGGTTAACTGAGAATTATAGTCAGTTTCTAACACTGGAGGTCTAGCTCAACAAAAGGTGCTGATTAATAACTTAGACATAAATTATAGTAAATCTCTGAACGTCTAAATACGCGACAACTTCCATTATGAAGTTTCGTGCTACTATAAATTCACATAAAGTGAAAGGTCATTTGCTTGACTTTAATGTCATTTGTAAACCTCGAAAGAAGTATATCTAGACACAGTCCTGTGTAGTACATGTGTCCTGATGACAGCCATGCATAGCAGATGATACATGAACAAATGTATGCTCAAATGTAACAAATGTTTTACTCAGGCTTACGCTTTCAAAATCGAAAAGAAATGATAATATGTGGATGTCAACGAGTTACATAATTGTCAGCACATAATGTCAACGATCTAACCCACTCAGCCACAGTTGCTTCCATAAAACATTGTGAGAGTGAGTGAGTTGGGTTTTACGCCACTTTTAGCAATATTTCAGCAATATCACGGCAGGGGACACCAGACACGGGCTTGAGACAATGTACCCATGTGGGGAATCTAATCTGGGTCTTCGACGAGACGAGCGAACGCTTTACCACTGCCCTCCATAAAACATGAAAGTTTGACAACTGGTGGTCTAATTCACGTACCTGGAGTACTAGTTTAAATTGGCACGGCCCCGTGGAAGAAAGCTGTGGATACACACTGTATTTTAGAAGTGGAACAAATGTAGTCTGATGGGTAAACTGGGCAATCATTGGAAAGTGATTATAAAGATGAATGAAACAGACACTTGGATATAGGTTTGTGAGATAATCTATCGAATCGAGTCAAAAAAAAGGTAGATTGCGGGATAGTTCGGATTTGTATGACTTGGTCTGTTTTGAGGGAGGGATCGTGGCGAACATGTTCGTGAACTGACTTTTCCCATTGAATGCTTGAACGCTGGTTTAAAATTTACAGGGTTCAAATGATCGGAAATAACGCTTCTGTATTCATTAGTGTTTGGGACTTCCAGTGTTTTCCCAAAGGATGTGAGAGAAATCCGTCAGTGTTAACGTCATTTCAAGAATAGAGACATCACATTCTGACCATGTGACCAATCATACAACTGAAGTATATTTATACATGTTATATCACATTGTAATTATTCAAGTACATTAAGCAATACATGTATTCAGAGTAATTATACTAGTATATTAAGCTATTCATGTCTTCAATACAAGTATATTAAGGTATACATGTCTTCAGAGTAATAATACAAGTAGATTAAGCTATACATATCTTCGGAGTAATAATACAAGTAGATTAAGCTATACATGTCTTCAGAGCAACATACACGTATATTAACCTATACATGTCTTCAGAGTAATTATACAGTATATTAGGCTATACATGTCCTCTGTGTAATAATACGAGTATATTAAGCTATACATGTCTTCAGAGTATTAATACAAGTATATTCACCTATGCTTGTCTTCAGAGTAGACGATTATACAACTGAAGTATAATAAGCTAATTATGCAAGTATATTAACCTAGAAATGTCCTCCCTGTAATTATAGCCAGGCATTTCTTCTGTATACAAGCATATTGAGGTTGCAATTGGTATCTCTTTTCTTTATTGTACAAAATAGAAGTTAATTATGCTTTATGTCGCGTTAGTGACATGATGCAACTATGTTAAGTTTAGTGTAAGTAAAAAGTCTCTACATCTTTCCAGGGTTATTATGCCACAACACAGACAGCCAATCACCCGTGATAACTATGCATGCACGCGCGCACGCATGCGCGCACACACACACACACAAATTGTTATGAGTGTGTTTTTGTGAAATTTTATTATCATTGGTTAAGTGGTAGTTATTTTGGGTCACAATGCTTAAAGTTTTGAGTATAGGTTTTGGCTCGCATCTCGCATCATATATGTTCAATGGCAATAGTATTTTTAGCGGCACGCCTTTTTGTTAGCGCCTCAGGGTTGCCTCCCTTGGCAAGTGGTTGACTCGTCATGCCGTGGAGTTAACCACCGCTTTCGTGAAAGTTCTGAGTGGATAATGATGCAGCCTTTCTTTACTAGAATGCTCGAGAACTATGCAAGAGCTATATTAAGGCTGGTTGTTGCGTTGTGCGGCGGGACTAACACACGGACTTATTACATGACTGGAGTTATACACATCTGTCTGCCGTCATCGAGCTGACACATCTGTCTACCGTGGTCAAGTCTATCTGTCAACATTTCAAGACCGTGCTTGACTGTTCAACTACTGTCATTGTAAACAACCTTCAATCTGTATATCTGTTATCACCGTGAATGTCAAGACTCTAGTGAGTTATTATTATATATTTCTGATCCAATATTTTAGATTTGTGATTCAATTGCATTGTACTAGATATCTGTATTGTCATTCATTGTAGCTTGCGCATTGTTTGCTCAGAACCTGCTCTTAAACCTTTTGTCACGGCAAATTTATTAACTGTAACAAAATACAAATGTTTGATCACAGTATCCACCTGACTATACTGACTATACCCACCTGACTATACTTTATCTCCTATATCTCTTCTTCAGAACACGGGGAATCCCTGAAGGCAAAACGTTTCCCTCGTCGTTACACTGTTTACATTTTTAAAACAGACTATATCTTTATCCCAAGTTTGTCTCGCTAAGCAATATGGCCAGTAGGCGTCCCTGTGACTTGCATTGAAGCAGTATCTGGAACATGCTGGTGGATTCACCCAGTTCGCTACACTGACTAGGAATATAATTTATAGATCGTGGTAGTGGCGGTCATAGGCTGATTCGTGCATTAGAAATGGTTTCGATTCTTCACATGTTTTGTGGGCGTATGCCAATGTGCATCGGTGTTACTTTGGGACTTATGGTGGGCTATTTAGTAGCCATGATCAGTCAGACAGCTCCAGGTACCCGCTTTGGGTTCCGTAGGGATCATGGCCGACAAATGTCCTGGGGTAGACACGGCATTGATGTTAATCCTGGTGGACGGGATCTGCATGATCAGTTGGGAAAGCATTTGGTCGGACATCCAGTTGATGAAGTCAAGTTTGAAGACGAACACCTGCATCACGGTAGGTCCAAACTGAGTGTTGGTCAGCTGACCACTACGTCACATGTGTAATATGTTTTCAGAAGTTTAACTGCTCGATGCCCGGACATACATGTCCCTCCTCACCAACCCTCACTTTGAAATAGATACTAATTCAACAAACACCATGTGTGTACATATACTTACACAAGTTATACTTTCACAATACAAAGTGTCTAAATGAAATCGAGCGAAATGAATTCGGTGTGAAAACGACAGCTTTCCTCGGAAGGCATCACGTTTTGAAAATGTGACCAAAGCAAAATTCAGATTTTACATTGGGTAACATTCCTCCTATTTTGAGAGATCCAATAGTCCATTCGTTTTGTAAACTGACTTAGTATTTTTAGCATATAGATGGGAAGAGTATCGTTACAGGGATTTGGGACCTGAAAAGAGTGAGTGAGTGAGTATGGTTTTACGCCGCCTTTACCAATATTCCAGCAATATCACGGCGGGAGACACCAGAAATGGGCTTCAGCCATTGTACACATGTGGGGAATCGAACCCGGCTCTTCGGCGTGACGAGCGAACGCTTTAACCACTAGGCTACCCCACCGCCCCTTTTTTACTGAGGATAGTCAAGACTGGGTATCCTTTTGCATTGACGTTCTACTTTTAACTGATGGACCAACCGCCTTCACTCTGTGTCTACAACTTCAAGGTAGTGATGATAATAATGATCAACGTAAATAACACATAACGTCATCAGGTAAGCCAGATATGTATTGTTTAGGTGTTTGATTACAGGAAAATGTGGCATACAGGTCCAAGGGAAAATCAAATGCTCTCAGCTATTTCAATGGGCAACATTTTGAATAGTGTTCTGCTTCCTTCAGGTGAATACTTGACTTGACATTGCGTGTGTTTGAGATGGATGTCTTCGGTTGGGCAGGACAATCCAAATCGGAAAATGCATTTTTTTGGATGATGAATCGTTAATTTCAGAACACGTGTACTATACACATTGTAACAAATACGTATCGCTATATGTTTATGACGTACCGGTAAACCGCCAAAATTTTATTTGTTCAATTTTAACCCAACACCGTTCATAAGACTTCCGCCGGTATACCTCCTAAATTTTAATGGTGAGGAATAAGATATAAGTGTATATTCAGGTAATATGGGTGGTGGTGGTGGGTGGGGATTGGGCGGAAGTCTTTCCATATGATTGGCAACGGGTCCACTTACAAAATTGTCAAAGAGCAAACTTTAAGTATGGACGTTTCGAGGAAATCATAAAATTGAATAAACTAATGAATAAACTCAACGGTTTTCATAAAAGTTGTCAAACGTACATCTAAGTTACTATTTCCATCTTTTTATGTTTTATAAGTTAAGTGACATCTCGGCTTTCGTCACCTCCTTCTTCATGCTCCGACACGATGTTCAATGAGAACCATTTGCGAAATATGGCGATTTGTAGCTTAATACGTTCAGAATAGCATTATTGTACCCAAAGCTTTTGTCTAAAAGTTTTCGTTTATGAGGACGGTATCCATTGCTGTAATATGATTGAATTACGAGCATGGTTTTTAACAATCACGAAGCTTAAAGCAGACTGTGGCGAAAAAGCGTCATTAGAAACAAATCTTTAACAAAGGAAAATCGCTTCTTACAACTGCTAAAATACCCCTGGCAAGGTTACTGTGATATTATTGATGATTAGAGCTTTGGAATAATACCTGCCATCAAATGAATCTTTTTAAGTTTTGTTCATACGGAGCTTCGAAAACGGAGGCATTTCCCAATGTTGTGTCATGTTACCGGGTGAAAGGCCACGGTTATCGGGAAATAGTAGACCATGCATATTATTTAAATTATCTTTATATAATAATTTTCTGATTACGTAAAAATGAAAACATAAAAGAAATAGGTAACAGGATATTATGGCATCTAACAAATGGATTAAAATAGCGGGAGTTTCGTCTCTTTCGTGATTTATATGGACATTTTAAGTGTGTACATTTTTATTACTATTAGAAATTTTATTTATCTTGAAGTTGTATTATTTGAATAATATGATAAACATACCTTTGGTATTTATCAACAGTTGGATTAGACCTAAAAAAAATAAATGGTGTATGCCATAGCATTAATGTTTAACGAGCTGATATTTTCCTTGATAAACGTAGGCTTCTATCTTATTATAAGGTTATGTTTCTCATGTTTCCTTTTTTCATTATTCTATTTAGTCTAAAGAAAGTGTACTTTACCTGATACAGAGTGACTTTTGCCCATCGTGAGTGTTTTGTTAAATCAATTGTTTATGTGAATGTGTACCAAACGTCATTCATGAAATAGGTAATGTTAATAATACTTTTATTCAAAGACAAAGGTGCATAAATCATCGTTTTGATTAGAATGTGCACTTCAAGATCATGTCACATGATTGTGACTTCAATTAATTTTTTTCTTGAGTAATACAGATGTGTACAGTAAATTCTATAACTCTTTAAATTATTTGAAATTCAACATCCTTTGCTGTTTAAAGACGTTAAAGTTTAAAATGGTATGGGTGGGCCGATGGAGGACATGGTGTAAGCTAGTTTCAGTTGAATTTGTCATATATGTATATGAAATGAGAAATCAATTGTTTATCTGCATAAACTTTTACAGTTAAACAGTTACAATTAAAAGAAAGACTTGTTGAAAGTTTTTTTCATAGTAAAGCGCAGGGCTAGTAATGTTTGGAAAGGACTAGTGACATACAAAATCCAGTAGCCCGGAGGGCCAGTTAAAGAACCACTAAACTTTGTTTTTTGTTACTCTTTTAACCATTACATATGAAAGATTTGTGGTTAGCCTTATGCGGAACACCAAATTTATTCTTTAAAAACTTGTGGTTAATTAATACCGAGCGATTAAAAGTGGCCAAAAAGTCGCCTGCTTCCCTCTCGCCCGCCAACGAAACCACAGACAGGTTACGTAACTCTGTCGCCAGAGCACTGCAGTGACGTCATATGAGGAACGATTTTCAGTTAGTTGTATAGAAAATGTGTAGCACGCTCATCATTTTGATGATTTCTCGACATCCACGACGACATGCCGAATCGTTGCTTTGTCGTCAATTGCTCCTAGGGTCGGGCGATGGTGTCCCCATGCACAGATTTCCACAGGACCCCGCAGTTCGTGCTAAATGGGTTATGTTTGTGAGTGCGAAGCGAGCGTTGTGGAAGCCTGAAACGATATCTTACTTGTGTTCAGATCGCTTCACGGAAGTTAAAGAATCAAAACTACTTACTAGTTGTAGTAAAATATGCATATGATTGATGACCATAAAGATTTTCTATGACACAACTTGTAACATAACGATTTCTTCCTCGGAAGTGAGGTTGTGGTCGAAGTAACAATAATATTGTAAGTAGTATTATATTGACACCCACCTCGCTGCCACGAGAGAAATTGTTATGATATACGCTATGTCATGCAAAATCCTATTGGCCATCAATAAAATACATATTTTACTACCAGTAGAAAGTAGTTTTGATTTTGTAACTCAGTGAAAACAAACCTAAATACCATTTATCCTCAGACTGGCGGATGTTCCCGACAGAATGCCGCCATTTTAAAAATAAAAAAATCTGTTAGAATTAATGAGATTATAGTTTGTTTTCATCAAGTTAGAAAATCAAGACTACTTTCTACTCGTTGTTAAATATGTATTGGAATCATAACCAAACGGATTTTGCATGACACAACTTATAACATAACGATTTCTTCCACGGAAGCGAGGTGGGGTCGAAGTCACAATACTGCGCGATAAATTTCTTGCTACATTCCATGGTTAATGTCCACTCACCAGTATGTAGATACTAGTCAATGTGCGTCTTTATATTTGGTCTTATAATCCTAATTAGTTTATTATCACACTTGTATGCATTTTGAAACTAAATAAAAGCAGACGATCTGCTGATACTTATAGTGAATTTATAACAGAACTGTAATATCTAGACATTTTATAGTTTGCCAATGTGAATCATAATTCGCACACACACCCTAGTGCATGTTGTCTGTCTCATTACACTTCACGGCGAAAACAATGATTCTGTTGAATGCTACGACAAATGAATAAAAACAAAATGCAAATATTAAAATTAAAACAGATTAAAGTTATAGGAACAATATCAGGCCATTACCTTGTTCGAGGAATGTATCCATCAATATCCACAAAACTGTTCCAAATGATGTGTCTTTTAACAGTTTAATATACGAAAAAAGTGATAAATCTTTTCAGGTATTGGTGTATAGTCTCATTGGTCACCCAAGATAGCACACCTGGCAACTAATTGCATAATGTCCGCCTTTCTTTAAAACAGTAATTTAGTTAGCCAATAATGGGCAATCAATCAATGTATTGCCGGTTAATCCTTTGAAAGAAGGACGTTGTTTTACGCAGACACCGACACGACAGAGTGTATTCAGTATAGATTAGTAAATCTACATACATAAACACTACCTTTTGACAATTCCGCTGTGTAAGATAAAAGTAATTAATCAATCAGCGTGTTATCGGTTAATCCTTTGATCGATGTTTATAATGTTGAATATTTACTCCAGACACAAGAAATGCCAAATGGGAACCTTTGTCGGGTAATCTAAGTGTGTTACCACTAATTATACCTGTTATAAATTCATTAACTGACCATCAAGTGAATGATGACAAATAACATGTGTAGGTTTATACCACCTAACACGGGTTACAACGAGGGAGTATTAATTGCTGTATTGCATGTGAAAACTTATGGGCCGACACTGTTTGAGAATACAAACAGATTTTACATGACATGATTAAATATCGAGGTAAAACAACACAGAAATGGGATCAATTTGGATCAGTCATTATACAAATAGGGCCTAACGACACCAATCGATTTTGACAGAATCGTCTATGAAAACAAGTTGTAACTCGGAAACTAGGCAAAGCAGGAGACAAAATTAAATGACAGTAGATTGTGAGAACATATAGCTTTCATTTTCCACAACAATTGTCACGATTTCAGGTTTATACAAGCCTGTAAACACGATAATTTACCCCTAAAATGTAGATGAATTCTGCATCGGCTCTCAAAGCTATTCCTCATATGACGTCACAGAGGCGCGCCGCTCTGATTGGTTGAAATTTCGTTCGCGGGTGAGAATTGTGCACTGTTGTCAAAAGGTCGATTTAAGTCAATTAAAGGTCGAAATGAGTAGTTTTAATGACGGGGTTTCATTTATAACGATGCCAGTTAGTGATTTATGTATTTGTACCCCTAGGGTTTATGTGACCTTTAAATACTCACATATATACTGTGATTCAGACTGAAGGTAAAAGAATATTATTAAGTGGACAGATCTCAATAACTGTTCTTTCACAATATATTGCAATACGTATCGCAATACAGATCTAGAAGAGTGTATCTCAATATATCGCAATACGAAATTTGGGGCAATACACAGCCCTAGTTGTTACATGTATAACCTTGTACATTATCAAGTCACTTGTATCTTGTTACATGTATCTAACTTGTGAAATAATCTAGGACAAAACAGGACGTTCAATAAACTCACTACATATATTTATTAATTCTGATACACGCTTCAATCCTTAACCTATTGAAAATATTGCATTGATTTGGTCAACACGTCAACACAAACTGTGAAAGTTTCTGTCTTCCCTGACGCCATGACTGAAGCAACATCACGGTATTTACTGGCCCTTCTGACTATTTTCTTAGCGTTACAGAAATAAAACCATGTACCATTAAAATAGCAAAAATAACCAAAACTGAGCAGATCGTCAGAATGTTTCTTGCTACTTCCCTCACACATTTATGTAAAAACGACCCCTGAACCAACGATAGTTTCCTCGCTTAGGCAAAACTAAACCTCAATCAAACCCTCAGCAGTGTCCGTTTAAATAGACACCATTATACATACATTTAAGTTTTCTACATTTCTGCGTACTTTCATAGGTACTGTAGATCCGGTGGTGCCGCGCGAGCGCAATTCCGGATTAGATCTTCAACAATCCATGCTTGTCGTTAAAGGCGACTAACGGGGTCTGGTTGTCAGGTTGACAAATGTCATCGTACCAAACCGCTCCCAAGGAAGTGATCTGTAACCGTATATATAGCTGTACCTTGACCTTGTTCAGATTATCTTGGATGTGAATGCAGGTCAGATGTGGGAAATGCGAGCTGAGTTTGAACCGTCTTCTATTTTTATCTTTCGGTTTACTTTTCTCAGATGATGACGCAATCGCCAAATCCCTGTTTGAGAAGGAGCGCGTGCTGTGCTGGATAATGACGTCACCACAGAACCTAGAGTCAAAAGCACGTGTAGTTCGCGATACGTGGGCTAAACGTTGCAACAAGGTTATTTTCATCAGTTCCACAACAGATCCGAAGTTTCCAACAGTTGGCTTAAAGGTCGCTGAAGGCCGAGAGCATCTAACAGCCAAGACAATGCTAGCCTTTCGTTATATTTACGAGAAACATTTTAACGACGCTGATTGGTTCATGAAGGCTGACGATGATACCTATGTTATATTAGAGAACCTCCGATACTTCTTAACGTCGCAGAAGAAGACGGATCCTGTATATTTTGGCCACCATTTTAAGACAATCGTCAAACAGGGTTACTACAGCGGCGGAGGGGGGTATGTACTGAGTAAGGAGGCTTTGAAAAGATATGGAAAGAAAGGTCACGACCCAAACATATGTCAACAAGATGGCGGAGCTGAGGACGTAGCGTTCGGCAAATGTATGGCGAATCTGGGGGTGAGGACAGTCAACTCTACAGACGCCCTGGGGAGGAGCAGGTTCCACTGTTTCGAACCTGAGGCCCATCTGTTTGGAGTCTACCCTGATTGGTATTACAAATACGATGCCAATGGTGCCCAAAAGGTATGTACATATTTTATCATTATCAAACATTTCGAGCATATGACTTCCTGGTTGCTACTGTCCTGTTGAGTAAACTACGGTTATGACGAACGTGTTTATTCCGAACTTACTCATACAACGAACTCTTTTATTTGTCTGGGTGTTTTATACCGGCCACTAACTTTTTATTTTAAGTGGAAATGCGTATAACGACCTTGCTCGTCACGCCGAAGACCATGTTCAATTCCCAACATGGGTGCAATTGATGAAGCCCATGACCCCAGACCGTGTTGCTGCAATATTGCTAAAAGCGGTGTAAAACCATACTCACTCACTCATATAATCTCAAAACGTCTATCACCTCACCTCACCTCACCTCACATATGGGGCGGTGGGGTTGCCTAATGGTTAAAGCGTTGGCTCGTCACGCCGAAGACCCGGGTTCGATTTCCCACATGGATACAATGTGTGAAGCCCATTTCTGGTGTCCCCCGCCGTGATGTTGCTGGAATATTGCTAAAAGCGGCGTAAAACCAAACTCAGTCAGTCAGTCAGTCACCTCGTATATAACCTCAATATTAGGGAGTTCACCTCACCTCACGAACTCATGTGATCTCATTATGACGTTGATCACCTTACCTCACCCCACCTCACGATTTTATGTGATCTCATTGTAAGAGACTCATGTGATTTCATGTGATCTCACCCAATCTCATGAATGTCAAGTACCGTTATGTATTTCTTTTGTTGCCAAGACTGGTGAAGCGTTTTTGTAGCAACTGTCTCCTTTTCAAGATATGGTTTTCATTTCAGGGAATAGACAGCATCTCCGACTATGCCATATCCTACCACTACGTGCCGCCACAGAAGATGTACGCTCTGGAGTTTTACATCTACCACTTACGACCGTATGGCATTGTGTCCGGCACTCAAAATCTCAACAAAAAACACGAGAAACCCGGAACTCAAGCTCACTAGACATGCGTACTGGTACCCGGAAGTCAAGAGAGACATGAGTAGTGGCACAACATTATTACTGTGATCTGTGAAATATGTTGAAATCAATAACGCTTTTCAATGTGATTTAGTTTACTGGTGCCAGAATCTGGTGAATTTCTGTGATTACTGATTACCGGCTTAGCTGATGACGTCATTCGTTATTTACGTTGATCATTATTATCATCACCACATTGGCTGACTGACTGAGTTTAGTTTTACGCCGCTTTTAGCAATATTCCGATAAAACGATAGAGCGAGAAAACGATATAACAAGGCGCGAAAGCGATAGAGCGAGAAAGCGATAGAGCGAGAATGCGATATAACAAGGCGAGAAAGCGATAGAGCGAGAAAAGCGATAGAGCGAGAAAGCGAGAAAGCGATAGAGCGATATTTCCCATAATTCTGCCCTGTCTGCACATGACGTCTTGCCTGCCTATGAATTAATCCAACAGGAGGCTTTATTAGCATTTGGTTTAGTCGCATAGAAGCAAAATGAACATGCTTTCAAATTCTTTGGCATTTTTGTAATTAATCCTTTAACTTGTCCAAACAATAATCCAACAATAACTATATTTGGTCCAGACTCTATTATTTACAGACCGCCGCCATATAGCTGTAATATTGCCTAGTGCCTGCGGTGTTAAACAACAGACCAACCAAACCCACTCCCCGGGCTTTATTGTATCAGTGATGGAATTTTATACACCCTGTGCCTTTCATCTGGTCTTTTTATGTGTGCATATTTCACACATATATATTTCAACTTTTATGTGAAAAAGGTATTGTTCTAAATGTATGTGCCATAGTCTCTCATACTTCTACAAGAATGGCTTGTGTACGTATATGTCTGTCTGCCCCCATATCCCAACTATCGACTTGAGACAGTGCCACAATTCATCGACCGACGTGGTAGGTGTGTTTAACAAAAACGTAATAAAATTATTACTTGGGGAATAAAGCACTATATCATAAAACACCTGTATATTGAAAATAATTTAGTTTAGATTAGGAGTTGAGAAGTTGGACGTAAGAGGGTTGGGAAGTTGATTGCGTATAAGTTCAACTAAGTAAGTAGTGTAAAGTATACTGAAAGCCATTAAAAACGCAATTGGTATTTGTTGTCCTGAAACTTACAAAAGTTCTATTGAAGATTTTTTCCTGCGATACAGAGGATGTAGGGTTAAAAGGCTGTTATTCTGGCCCATTTCGAGTTCGAGTCCCAGAGCATTCCTCTCACATGAACTTTGATACTTAAAACTGAACCTTTGACATTTCTCGTAAACACAACCACATTCATGAAACACGTTGTGCACATGCATTACCTGCACCCAGGCCCTGTAAAAGCACAAGGAATTGTGGAACTCAATCACTTTGAGAAAATGCCACACTTGACACAAGACGAAAGAAATCAGGTTATCGGTATGGTCAGCCAAGGT
Source organism: Haliotis rubra (assembly GCF_003918875.1). NCBI lineage: Eukaryota > Metazoa > Mollusca > Gastropoda > Lepetellida > Haliotidae > Haliotis > Haliotis rubra. Next base: position 1,598,339 of record NW_025767690.1, read on the forward strand.
GCTTCAGATGTGATGATTGCCAGGCACTTTAATGTGCATCCACTGTAAGTCGACTCAGACAACGTTTGTGGGCTACCGGAAGTGTTGCTGATCGTCCGCGACCTGGTGCACCACCTGTGATAACAGCTCGACAAAACCGCAATATCCGAGTTTCACACTTGCGAAATCGGTGCCAAACAGCTGATGATTAGGCAAGGAGGACAATTGGGACAAGTCAACGTCATTTCAGCGCCCAAAAGGTGCAAGGACGCCTTGCTGCCTTCAACATCCGGTGTCGTCACCCGTACCGTGGTCCAACCTTATTGCATCGCCACAGACTTGCCAGACAACGATGGGCAGCAAATGGGGCCAGTCTTGGCAACAGGACATGGCCAGATGTCATGGATTCAGATGAATCCAGGTTTAACTTATCCTTTGCAGATGGACGTCCACATGGTGGCGGAGTGTAACAATATATTGTAGAAAATCAGTTCTTGGTATAACATGTCTATTATCTAACTTTTGTTAGAAGAAAACTTGGGGGAAAAGATGGGTTTTGATAGATATTTTGATGGCAGAACGGGTTTAAAATTAGCGGACCAAAACGTCGCTTACATTATAATAAAGAAGTTGTATATCCATATAACTTTCCCCGTTGTTCAGCACACCAACTTCTAAATGCCATCCAAAGAAGTTCACTATATATGGCTAGACCAGCGTTTAACTGCGTACTATTTTCAGCTTTGATTAGACGAACGTTTGACTGCATCGTTTTATTTGCTTAGATTACACCATTGACTGTGGAATGGTTCTGTTACTACATTGAGGTACCAAGGTGCTTTACTGTACGTGCGTCTCCTCTATCTTTGGGTAGGAGCGATTTAGGTTCATGTAGGTGATGTAGATCTTCAGTTAATAAATTTCATCGCCTTTATTAATTCAAAAAAATACAGCTGTATTTTGATCACCCTGAAATACAATAAAGTGACATAAACATAAATGGTTAAGGTCCCATACCTCATTTCTAATTCCTTCACCTATAACCAAACAGCGAGAACTGATAATTATTATAGAATTGTCTACATACGGCTCATTTATAGTGTCACATACTTCAAAACTCTCTGAATGAGATGTATATGTAATAAACTGAGCTGCAAAAGAAACGCAAGTTCCAATTTGTTTGAAATGTAAGTGTAACTCACTTTCCATTAAGTAGGAATTGAAATGATGGCGTACAATATGGCGTCACAAAACCATCAACATTGAACCTAAAACATGAATAGTGCTCTTAGGCGACATATATTGCAAATCACACACTCACTCAGTGATTTTATTCTAGGATGATGGTTTGGATGTGGTTGAATGTCTTAGTGCAGGCCACTATCACCATGAAAATATACTCGTCACAATGCCTTATTTGTCATAGGTCCCTCCCTTTCATCTGGCACTTCCGACACATTTGTCACACAATATCATAATTTATATAAAACCATAGAAAAGAACCAGTCAGAATACAAAATTCGTAAACTTTTGGAAGCAGTACACATCAAGAAGATAGGATCCGCCCTCAACAGAGATGAAGGATACTACATTCCCAATGCCTACCATCACTTGATAAAGTAATCAATAATATTTCTTGTGTACATTATCTGTTTCAATTCAACTATGTCCACCAACCCCATCATTGTATATACATCGACCTGGGCCCCATTCCTCAAAGCGATCGTAGTGCTACGATAGTCGTAAGTCCATGTTAAAGTATGGGAGTTACGATCATCTTAGCGCTACGATCGCTTTGAGGAACGGGGCCCTGGCTTCCTATCAGTTGTATAAGTTCTAATTCAGTCCTTGTATATCACCCTTCTGGCTTCCAATCAACTTACTCAATCTCTTATACAAGCGTTGTACATCAACCTCATCTATTGTATAAACAACTCATTCCCTATCTTCTGTAACAACAACTCCTGTATATATTCTCTCAATTTGTTACTCATGTATCACTTGCTTGACAACGACATTAGAACCTATGTCGAAACGTCGCCTCAACAGAATTAAAGAGTTGTATATCCATAATAATTGTCATTATTCTTCATCAACCCAACTTCTAAAATGCCCATCAAAGAAATAATTCAATTGGTTGGTGTGATTAAGTTGGTTAAGACAATTCGAATCCAGTCGTGTCATGAAATACAGTATGTAATTCCCTTAGTCACATCACAAAATGAACGTTTCCGTTATTTCACGATATTACTATTACATACGTGCAAATTGCATGACAAAGGAAAGTCTACATCTGTAGTAGATATTCTGTAAACGTCAAGTCATACAACGCCATTCATGGGCAGGAACATTACTGAAAACCATTTAATACTATCCAGAAATTACGATGGCGACTGAGCTCCCGTTTGTAGACGATCATGCGCAGACAGGACTGAATTGTGGGTAATATCGCTTTCTCGCATTCTCGCTCTATCGCTTTCTCGCGCAATGATATCGCTTTCTCGTCTCGTGCTATTTTCTCGTCTCGTGCTATCGCTTTCTCGTCTCGCGTTATCGCTTTCTCGTCTCGTGTTATCGCTTTCTCGCCTCCGAATTTTAAGGCGAGAAAGCGATGGCCCTAATCAGCCACCACATTGTGCCCATGTGGGGATTCGAACCCGGGTCTTCGGCGTGACGAGCCAACGCTTTAACCACTAGGCTACCCCACCGCCCCCATCACCACATTGAAGTTGTAGACACAGAGCGAAGGCGGTTGGTCGATCAGTTAAATGTAGAACGTCAGTGCAAAAGGATATCCAGTCTTGACTATCCTCGATCACAAAGGGGTGGCAGGGTAGCCTAGTGGTTAAAGCGTTCGTTTGTCACGCCGAAGCCCCGGGTTCGACTCCTGACATGGGTACAAAGTGTGAAGCCCATTTCTGGTGTCCCCCGCCATGATATTGCTGGAAAACTGCTAAAAGCGGCGGGAAAATACAGTCACTCACTCACTCACTCAGTAACAAATTCCGTTTGGTGTGAAAATTATGTAAATGGATCACTGAAAATCAGGGATGACACCGGGTGTTAAGGGTAGCCATGTCCACGTCTACCGGTGGCACAAGCCATTCACAAAACTTGCCTAAAAGTGGTACCTTCTTTGAAAAGTGATACTGCATACGAGGGTGGCCTGTAAACAAACACGACAATCTGGTGATCGATGAACCGGAAAACATAGATAATTTGGAATTGCAATCCTTGGATCTGGAAGCTGCAGAGGCGGGTTCGACACCCAAAACAGGTGTCAAAAACGCAAAGGCAACTTCTGGAGTTGCAGCACCATATGACTGAAATGCTCCCTAAAGGGGCGTAAAAATCTTCGTATTTACCCATTCACCTTTGGGTTTTATTATCTGAAAACTGGCTTTTCTACAAACCGAACATATATCAGGCAGTCCGTATTTCGAAACCCGTGACGATGCGGGCTAGACTTTGGTCTTCAGCAACCCATGCTTGTCGTTACATAAGTGGCGACTAACGGGATCTGGTGGTCAGGCTCGCTGACTTAGTTGACATCGTATCCCAATTGCGTAGACCGATGCTCATGTTGTTGATCACTGGATTGTCTGGTCGTGAATCGATTATTTACAGACCGCCGCCATATAGCTGGAATATTGCTTAGTGCGGAGTAATACAACAAACCACACCAAACCGTATTTCGACACAAAACAATGACCGATATCAGGAAATGCCCTGATAAATTATATATACATATGGGATATGACACAAAATTATGTGCTAAATCTTCAATACAAAAACAACAACGACCAAACTTTTCGTGATACCAAATGTACTTCGCTTGTGTGTGTTTTAAAGTGATATGATTTCTGCAAAATGACAACAAGTGCCCTAATAAATTAGGAATTCGAATGGATATGTTTGTTCACGTCGCTTACATACGTGTGTGTGGTGTTCGTTACTTTTGAAATCTTGCGCCAATAAATTCCTTGCAATTGGCAAACAGCCATATAATTTGTTCGTGTTATCTGTCCGCCTGATTAACCACTGTTAACCTGGCAATAAAAAGACAAAGGTATGGAATAGTCTTTCCGGGCAGATGGCGTTGTAAATATTTGTTGTAACAGGCACACCCGCAGGTCACACTGCCAGCCAATCAGATATATTTACATCCGTCAGTCTGTATTGAGAGATTATACGTATCTAGAGACTATTTGCAGTGTTTTTTTAATGTGTTTAAGTATCCTAAGAAAATACATATTTTCATGGGTGGGTTTTTCGGCAATAAAAGCAACATCACAGTTGAAGACACTATAATTGGCTTCTCAATTTGTAACCCTGTGGGGAATTGAGCCCCTCTCCTCAGCGTGAATGGTACATGTTCTCTTCACATGTTTAATGTCAATGTCGATAGCAAATGACTTATGTTCCAGTTAATATGATACTGTGTCAGAGCTACAGGGTTATAACTCTAACAAACCTGCAAGCTCCTTTAACGCCATGAATTCCGAGGGTTTTTTTTCAAATTCACATTTTCATCAGGTCTGAAAGGTATACCTACGGCTATACAATTGCAGACTTTTAGAATATTAAATGGGTTTAATACTAAGGCGGTTTGCAACATAGACACTAAGTCTTGTCCGAAATTGTGTTAGAAGTTAAATAAACAGGAGTTTTCTACGTTTTTTATGTGCACCGGTTAAAGCACTGTGGGACGATCTTTTTTTATATTTTGGCATCTTTACACTGAGTGAGTGAGTTTAATTTTACGCCGCTTTTAGCAATATTCCCGCAATATCACGGCGGGGGGACACCAGAAATGTGCTACACATATTGCATCCATGTGGGGAAACGAACCCGGGTTGAACAATGGAACAATTGGAAGCTAGTACTACCAGTATTGTTCCATTGTTTAACCTGCATCTTTGTTGTCTCATTACGTTTGTTTTATTACATGTACTTGTATATGATCTCTACCTCATACTATTCAATCACCTGATGAAGGAGTAAGCATATACTCCTAAACATTGTGTCCCTCATAATAAAGAAGTTGACATCCATAAAATGGGGGCATGGTGGGCGAGCTGGCTAAAGCGCCAGGCTAGTGATCCATCGAGCATGATGTGTCGGGATCGAGCAGACTCTTTCAGTGTTGCCACAACCCCTGGGGGGTGGGGGTGGGAAACACAAGAAATGGGCTTCACACAATGTACCCACGTCGGGAATCGAACCTGGGTCTTCGATGCGCTTCGAACGCTTTACCACTGGGCTACCCCACCGCCTTCCATTATACATGGAAGCTTGACAACTGGTGGCCTAACCGAAGCACCTTGAGTACACGTACAAATTGGCACGGCTCCAAAAAAAATAGAAAAATCTGTGGATACACACTGTATTTTGGAAGTGGACCAGATGTAGTCCGATGGGTAAACTGGGCAATCATTGGAAGGGGATTATAAAGATGAATGAAACAGACACTTGGATATTGGTTTGTGAGATAATCTATCGAATCCAGTCAAAAAAAGGTAGATTGTGGGATAGTTCGGATTTGCATGACTTCGTCTGTTTAGAAGGAGGTGTCGTGGCCAACACCGGAATGAAATTTAACTCTCTGACTTTTCCCATTTAATGCTTGAACGCTGGCTTAACATTTACAGGGTTTAAATGATCGGAAATAACGCTTTTGTATTCATTAGTGTTTGGGACTTCCAGTGGTTTCCCAAAGGATGGGAAAGAAATCCGTCAGTGTTAACGTCATTTCAAGAATACTGACGTCACATTCTGACCATGTGACCGACTTCTTTTTCAGTGCAATTACACAACTGAAGTGTATTTATACAGGTCTTCAGAGTTATATAATAATGTAACTATTTAAGACTTAGTATATTAAGCTATACATGTCTTGAGAGTAATAATACCAATATATTAAAGGTCACATGCAACCAAAAAATCAAACATAATTAAAACACAATTATCACTTATTCAATACATATAATATACATTGCTGGTTATGAAAAAAACATATAAACAGACTTATAAGCGTACAATCACAAATCAAAAGTGCAATATTGTGTACTTGGGTTTACTTCCCAAGAAACGAAGCAGCCGGGATACCGAACCCAGTCAGAGCGGGTGGGTGTGCACTCAAGTGTAACGGCTGGTTCATTTGCAGATGCCCCCACGGCTCATTGTGTGTGTATATGTAGAGATGTTGGGTTTTGTAAATACATGCTCATTTTTTGTGTATAACATTTTGCAATCAACAGACATCATAACATGTCATGTGTTCAAGTATCACACCTGCCTGTCTGTGTAATTACATAATGTGACAGAGACCGAACTCGGGCCATAAATCAATGCATTTTGTTTATGGTGTATAGCCTGATTGGTGTTAAGTTCAAATTGCATGTGGTCAGTGATCGCAGTTGTGTATTGAATATTGTCATTAGCAGACAGGCAGGCAGACACACAGGTGTCAATAAAACAAGACATTGAGTTTTGTCTGTGACAACGACATATCTATATCACAGTTAGAAATTCTGTCAACGCTAAATAATGACATTGCTTTTAAGTATCGAACTGAGAAAGTGACTCTGTAAGAAGAATGTGTGGTGAAATAGACAAATGAAATTATATAAACCGTTAATTTACTGTCATAACATATAAAAAGCTCGCGCCTGTGAGATATCAACAAAACATTAGAAAAAATAGCTCACACCAAAGCCTTCACCGAGTATTCACCGGACAACCCGCTTGCGCGAACCTATTTCACTGCGCACGTGTTATGAGCGCAGCCCAGCTGTTGAAACCACTTGAATTCCCCCCAAACGCTGGGGGAAAATTAGTGAATCCTTTGAACTTCGATTTCGCGCGGTTTTTTTCATGGCGTTATTTTTCAACATTATAAGTTGGATTTGCATTTTTGATGTCTTCGGAGTAATTATACAAGTATATTAAGCTATACATGTCTTCGGAGTATTAATACAAGTATATTAAGCTATACATGTCTTCGGAGTATTAATACACGTATATTGAGCTATACATGTCTTCGGAGTATTGATACAATTATATTGAGCTATACATGTCTTCGGAGAATTAATACAAGTATATTGAGCTATACATGTCTTCGGAGTATTAATACAAGTATATTATGCTATACATGTCTTCGGAGTATTAATACAAGTATATTAAGCTATACATGTCTTCGGAGTATTAATACAAGTGTATTGAGCTATACATGTCTTCGAAGTATTAATACAAGTATATTAAGCTATACTTGTCTTCGGAGTATTAATACAAGTATATTGAGCTATACATGTCTTCGGAGTATTAATACAAGTATATTGAGCTATACATGTCTTCGGAGTATTAATACAAGTGTATTGAGCTATACATGTCTTCGAAGTATTAATACAAGTATATTCAGCTATACATGTCTTCGGAGTATTAATACAAGTATATTAAGCTATACATGTCTTCGGAGTATTAATACACGTATATTGAGCTATACATGTCTTCGAGCATTGATACAATTATATTGAGCTATACATGTCTTCGGAGAATTAATACAAGTATATTGAGCTATACATGTCTTCGGAGTATTAATACAAGTATATTATGCTATACATGTCTTCGGAGTATTAATACAAGTATATTAAGCTATACATGTCTTCGGAGTATTAATACAAGTGTATTGAGCTATACATGTCTTCGAAGTATTAATACAAGTATATTAAGCTATACTTGTCTTCGGAGTATTAATACAAGTATATTGAGCTATACATGTCTTCGGAGTATTAATACAAGTATATTGAGCTATACATGTCTTCGGAGTATTAATACAAGTGTATTGAGCTATACATGTCTTCGAAGTATTAATACAAGTATATTCAGCTATACATGTCTTCGGAGTATTAATACAAGTATATTAAGCTATACATGTCTTCGGAGTATTAATGGGGCGGTGGGGTAGCCTAGTGGTTAAAGCGTCCGCTCGTCACGCCGAAGACCCGGGTTCGATTCCCCACATGGGTACAATGTGTCCCCCGCCGTGATATTGCTGGAATATTGCTAAAAGCGGCGTAAAATCATACTCACTCACTCACTCACTCGGAGTATTAATACAAGTATATTGAGCTATACATGTCTTCGGAGTATTAATACAAGTGTATTGAGCTATACATGTCTTCGGAGTATTAATACAAGTATATTGAGCTATACATGTCTTCGGAGTATTAATACAAGTATATTGAGCTATACATGTCTTCGAAGTATTAATACAAGTATATTCAGCTATACATGTCTTCGGAGTATTGATACAATTATATTGAGCTATACATGTCTTCGGAGAATTAATACAAGTATATTGAGCTATACATGTCTTCGGAGTATTAATACAAGTATATTATGCTATACATGTCTTCGGAGTATTAATACAAGTATATTAAGCTATACATGTCTTCGGAGTATTAATACAAGTGTATTGAGCTATACATGTCTTCGAAGTATTAATACAAGTATATTAAGCTATACTTGTCTTCGGAGTATTAATACAAGTATATTGAGCTATACATGTCTTCGGAGTATTAATACAAGTATATTGAGCTATACATGTGTCTTCGGAGTATTAATACAAGTGTATTGAGCTATACATGTCTTCGAAGTATTAATACAAGTATATTCAGCTATACATGTCTTCGGAGTATTAATACAAGTATATTAAGCTATACATGTCTTCGGAGTATTAATGGGGCGGTGGGGTAGCCTAGTGGTTAAAGCGTTCGCTCGTCACGCCGAAGACCCGGTTCGATTCCCCACATTCCCCAATGTGTGAAGGGCAATGTGTCCCCCGCCGTGATATTGCTGGAATATTGCTAAAAGCGGCGTAAAATCATACTCACTCACTCACTCACTCGGAGTATTAATACAAGTATATTGAGCTATACATGTCTTCGGAGTATTAATACAAGTGTATTGAGCTATACATGTCTTCGAAGTATTAATACAAGTATATTAAGCTATACTTGTCTTCGGAGTATGAATACAAGTATTTTGAGCTATACATGTCTTCGAAGTATTAATACAAGTATATTGAGCTATACATGTCTTCGGAGTATTAATACAAGTATATTAAGCTATACATGTCTTCGGAGTATTAATGGGGCGGTGGGGTAGCCTAGTGGTTAAAGCGTTCGCTCGTCACGCCGAAGACCCGGGTTCGATTCCCCACATGGGTACAATGTGTGAAGGGCTTCTGGTGTCCCCCGCCGTGATATTGCTGGAATATTGCTAAAAGCGGCGTAAAATCATACTCACTCACTCACTCACTCGGAGTATTAATACAAGTATATTGAGCTATACATGTCTTCGGAGTATTAATACAAGTGTATTGAGCTATACATGTCTTCGAAGTATTAATACAAGTATATTGAGCTATACATGTCTTCGGAGTATTAATACAAGCGTATTGAGCTATACATGTCTTCGAAGTATTAATACAAGTATATTCAGCTATACATGTCTTCGGAGTATTAATACAAGTATATTAAGCTATACATGTCTTCGGAGTATTAATACAAGTATATTAAGCTATACATGTCTTCAGAGTATTAATACAAGTATACTGAGCTATACATGTCTTCGGAGTAATTATACAACTAAAATATAACAAGCTAATTATACAAGTTTATTAGGCTATACATGTCCTCTGTGTAATTATGCGAGTATATTAAGCTATACATATCTTCAGAGTATTAATACAAGTATATTCACCTATGCTTGTCTTCAGAGTAGACGATTATACAACTAAAATATAATAAGGTAATTATACAAGTTTATTAGGCTATACATGTCCTCTGTGTAATTATGCGAGTATATCAAGCTATACATATCTTCAGAGTATTAGTACAAGTATATTCACCTATGCTTGTCTTCAGAGTAGACGATTATACAACTAAAATATAACAAGCTAATTATACAAGTATATTAAGCTAGAAATGTCCTCACTGTAATTATAGCCAGGCATGTCTTCTGTATACAAGCATATTGACGTTGCAATTGGGTATCTCTTTTCTTTATTGTAGAAAATAGAAGTGTATAATGCTTTATGTCGCGTTAGTGACATGATGCAACTATGTTAAGTTTAGTGTAAGTAAATAGTCTCTACATCTTTCCAGGGTTATTATGCCACAACACAGACAGCCAATCACCCGTGATAACTATGCTCATGTATAAATGCATTCGCATTTTGCATAATACAACACGAACTCACAGAAAACCTGAATGACATATTTATACTTCAGATACCTCGGCCATCTTTGAATGGAGGTAATTACGGGAATAACCTGAAACATGACACATTTCTTCTTCAAAACTACTCCTTCATCTCAAAGAGGAACGTGATCCCAGCAATAACCAGAAACACATGGCATCATTCGACTTCAAATAAACCCCCCGTCCCCCAAACCCAAAAAAGGAACGCGAACACGGAAACCACCTGAAATACTCGGTGGAAAGATGCTCTGTCTCTCTCATCCCCCAAATAAATAATACTCGGTGGAAAGATGCTCTGTCTCTCTCATCCCCCAAATAAATAAATAAATAAATAAATAAATAAATAAATAAATAAATAAATAAATAAATAAATAAATAAATAAATAAATAAATAAATAAATAAATAAATAAATAAATAAATAAATAAATAAATAAATAAATAAATAAATAAATAAATAAATAAATAAATAAATAAATAAATAAACCATTGTAGATCTCTATCTTACAGTACAGGAAATCCCGGACAGCATCACGTTTCCTTCTTGTTTTTTAAAACAGACTATATCTTTATCCCAAGTTTATCTCACTAAGAAATATGGCCAGTAGGCGTCCCTGTGACCTGTATTGAAGCAGTATCGGCAACATGCTGTTGGATTTACCTAGTTCGCTACACTGACATCGTGGCATTGACGGTCATAGGCTGGTTCGTGCATTAGAAATGGTTTCGATTCTCCGCATGTTTTGCGGGCGGATGCCAATGTACACTGGTGTTACTTTGGGATTTATGGTTGGCTTTTTACTAGCCATGATCGGTCAGACAGCTCCAGGTATACTCTTTGGTTTCCGTACGGATCATGGTGGACGGGATCTGCATGATCAGTTGGGAAAGCATTTGGCCGGACATCAAGTTGATGAAGTCAAGTTTGAAGACGAACACCTGCATCACGGTAGGTCCAAACTGAGTTTTGGTCAGCTGACCACTACGTCACATGTGTAATATGTTTTCAAAAGTTTAACTGCTCGATGCCAGACGGACATAATTGTCCCTCCTCACCAACCCTCACTTTGAAATACATAATAATTCAATAAACATCATGTGTATACATATACTTACACAAATGGTCTTTGTCACAATACAAAGTGTCTGGGTGAAATCGACCAAATGAATTCGGTGTGAAAACGACAGCTTTTCTCGGAAAACATCACGTTTTGAAATGTGACCAAAGCAAAATTCAGATTTTACATTGCGTAACATTTCTCCTAATTTGAGAGATCCAATTATCCATTCGTTTCGTAAATCGTCTTAGTACTTTTAGCATATACATGGGAAAAGTATCGTAGCAGGGATTTGGGAACTGATAACAGTGAGTGAGTGAGTTTGGTTTTGGGCCGCCTTTAGCAATAATCCAGCAATATCACGACGGGGAACACCGGAAATGGGTTTCACACATTGTACCCACGTGGGGAATCGAACCCGGCTCTTCAGAGTGACGAGCGAACGCTTTAACCTACTACCCCACCGCCCATTTGTTATTGAGGATAGTCAAGACTGGGTAGGACAATTAAAATCAGAAAATGCATTTTTTGGGTTGATGAATCGTTAACATACACATTTTTAACGCTTCAAGGCGACCTTGAACATTGTAACCATTTACAACGGCCATTTTCAGCAAGAATCACATGTCGTTCTATGAATCGTCGTGGTATAAACAGCATACTGTATTGTACCTTGTTGTGAAATGTTGACACAACTAGCAGCAGCTGCTAAAATATTGTTTGGCATTATTAAGGAAAGATGGTGAAACACAAATGAAATATTCAACACGAATGTCTCTGTCAATATAAATAACATAACCTGAAGCGAATTCAAGCCTTCTGTGTGCTAAAGTTAAAAAAACAAACGGAAACAGTAGACCAAAGCCAAAATGCAGCTTGTATTGTTACATGTATAACCTTGTACATTATCAAGTCACCTCTATCTTGTAACATGTGTCTAACATGTGAAATAATCTTGGACAAAACAGGACGTTCAATAAACTCACTACATATATTTATGAATTCTGATACTCGCTTCAGTCTTTAACCTATTGAAAATAGACCCATTGCATTGATTTGGTCAACACGTCAACACAAACTGTGAAAGTTTCTGTCTTCCCTGACGCGGTGACTGAAGCAACATCACGCACAACGACCACGGTATTTATTGGCATTTCTGACTATTTTCTTGGCGTTAGAGTAAAAAAACATGAACCATTAAAATAGTAAAAATAACCAAAACTGAGCAGATCGTCAGAATGTTTCTTGCTACTTCCCTCACACATTTATGTAAAAACGATCCCTGAACCAACGATAGTTTCCGCGCTTAGGCAAAACTAAACCTCAATCAAACCGTTAGCAGTTTCCGTTTAAATAGACACCTTTATACATACATTTACGTTTTCTACAATTCTGCGTACTTTCATAGGTACTGTAGATCGGGCGGTGCCGCGCGAGCGCAATTCCGGATGAGATCTTTAACAACCCATGCTTGTCGTTAAAGTCGACTAACGGGGTCTGGTTGTCAGGTTGACAAATGGCATCGTACCAAACCGCTCCCAAGGAAGTGATCTGTAACCGTAATAGCTGTACCTTGACCTTGTTCAGATTATCTTGGATGTGAATGCAGGTCAGATGTTGTCTATGTGTGTTCCATGTTGTATACACGTTGGAAGACCTCAAACCACCTACAGGAAATGCGAGCTGAGTTTGAACCGTCTTCTATTTTTATCTTCGGTTGCTTTTCTCAGATGATGACGCAATCGCCAAGTCACTCTTTGAGAAGGAGCGCGTGCTGTGCTGGATAATGACGTCACCACAGAACCTAGAGCAAAGAGCACGTGTAGTTCGCGATACGTGGGCTAAACGTTGCAACAAGGTTATTTTCATCAGTTCCACAACAGATCCGAAGTTTCCAACAGTTGGCTTAAAGATCGCTGAAGGCCGAGAGCATCTAACAGCCAAAACAATGCTAGCCTTTCGTTATATTTACGAGAAACATTTTAACGACGCTGATTGGTTCATGAAGGCTGACGATGATACCTATGTTATATTAGAGAACCTCCGATACTTCTTAACATCGCAGAAGAAGACGGAACCTGTATATTTTGGACACCATTTTTTGAGACAATTGTCAAACAGGGTTACTACAGCGGTGGAGGGGGGTATGTACTGAGTAAGGAGGCGTTGAAAAGATACGGACAGAAAGTCACGACCCAAAAGTATGTCAACAAGATGGCGGCGCTGAGGACGCAGAGTTCGGCAAATGTATGGAGAATCTGGGGGTGAGGACAGTCAACTCTACAGACGCCCTGGGGAGAAGCAGGTTCCACTGTTTCGACCCTCAGACCCACCTGTTTGGAGTCTACCCTGATTGGTTCAAAACTATTGATGCCAATGGGGCCAAAAAGGTAACGTACAACAAATTCATCAAGATTTGTCAATGTTGGTCATACCATCACAGACAGTCAGTACATGGGATGTTGGGTACAGTCATACCATCACAGACAGTCAGTACATGAGATGTTGGGTACAGTCATACCATCACAGACAGTCAGTACATGGGATGTTGGGTACAGTCATACTATCACAGACAGTCAGTACATGGGATGTTGGGTACAGTCATACCATCTGAGGCAGTCAGTACATGGGATGTTGGGTGGAGTCATACCATCACAGACAGTGTGAACATTGGATGTTGGGTACAGTCATACCATCACAGACAGTCAGTACATGGGATGTTGGGTGCAGTCATACCATCACAGACAGTGTGTACATGGGATGTTGGGTGCTATCATACCATCACAGACAGTCAGTACATGGGATGGTGGGTGCTATCATACCATCACAGACAGTGAGTACATGGGATGTTGGGTGCTCTCATACCATCACAGACAGTCAGTACATGGGATGTTGGGTACAGTCATACCATCACAGACAGTACATGGGATGTTGGGTACAGTCATACCATCACAGACAGTCAGTACATGGGATGATGGGTACAGTCATACCATCACAGACAGTCAGTACATGAGATGTTGGGTACAGTCATACCATCACAGACAGTCAGTACATGGGATGTTGGGTACAGTCATACTATCACAGACAGTCAGTACATGGGATGTTGGGTACAGTCATACCATCTCAGACAGTCAGTACATGGGATGTTGGGTGGAGTCATACCATCACAGACAGTGTGAACATTGGATGTTGGGTACAGTCATACCATCACAGACAGTCAGTACATGGGATGTTGGGTGCAGTCATACCATCACAGATAGTGTGAACATTGGATGTTGGGTGCAGTCATACCATCACAGACAGTCAGTATGTGGGATGTTGGGTACAGTCATACCATCACAGACAGTCAGTACATGGGATGTTGGGTACAATCATACCATCACAGACAGTCAGTACATGAGATGTTGGGTACAATCATACCATCACAGACAGTCAGTATGTGGGATGTTGGGTACTATCATACCATCACAGACAGTCAGTACATGGGATGTTGGGTACAGACAGTCATACACATCTCAGACAGTCAGTACATGAGATGTTGGGTACAATCATACCATCACAGACAGTCAGTACATGGGATGTTGGGTGCTATCATACCATCACAGACAGTCAGTACATGGGATGTTGGGTACAATCATACCATCACAGACAGTCAGTACATGGGATGTTGGGTACTATCATACCATCACAGACAGTCAGTACATGAGATGTTGGGTACAATCATACCATCACAGACAGACAGTACATGGGATGTTGGGTACAGTCATACCATCACAGACAGTCAGTACATGGGATGTTGGGTACAGTCATACCATCACAGACAGTCAGTATGTGGGATGTTGGGTGCTATCATACCATCACAGACAGTCAGTACATGGGATGTTGGGTACAGTCATACCATCACAGACAGTCAGTACATGGGATGTTGGGTACAGTCATACCATCACAGACAGTCAGTATGTGGGATGTTGGGTGCTATCATACCATCTCAGACAGTGAGTACATGGGATGTTGGGTGCTATCATACCATCACAGACAGTCAGTACATGGGATGTTGTGTACAGTCATACCATCACAGACACTGAATCTAATATGCAGTCTTACATTGTAGTCATATCATGCAGACCGTCATACCGTCAGATTGCGGGTATGTCTGCAATTTCACAATATAGACAGACATTACACTGGATATAGCCTTCAGGCAATCCATCACAGACAGTCAGATTCTTTGACATAATGTCATTACAGATAGCAGTACAAAGGATGGCATAACAGCATAGGGGGTATGACCTACAGCTGCACCTTGGTACTGTGGGCGCAGCCTCTGCATCACGGATGGTTGATAAAACACTGTATGGTTGATAAAACACTGTATGGTTGATAAAACCACTGTATGGTTGATAAAACACTGTATGGTTGATAAAAACACTGTATGGTTGATAAAACACTGTATGGTTGATAAAACACTGTATGCTTGATAAAACACTGTATGGTTGATAAAACACTGTATGGTTGATAAAACACTGTATGGTTGATAAAACACTGTATGGTTGATAAAACACTGTATGGTTGATAAAAACACTGTATGGTTGATAAAACACTGTATGGTTGATAAAATACTGTAATCAGGGCTCCATGCCTGAAAGGCAGGAGACCTATTGTAATCGTTTGGATTATCATTTATTGTTCCGCCGTATCTTGTTCCATTCATAGCTCAAAAACGAGTGCTTAGAATATCTGCAAAAAAGTCACCAAGGTACCCACAGTGCTGAAGATGTTACCGCAAAATTGCCAGGGCTCAAAATTAATTTTAAATATTCAATTTCAATAGCAATAATTTTCAGTATTTATTTTAACTTTTATTTCAGGGCACAGAGAGCATCTCCGACTATGCCATATCTTTCCACTACGTGTCGCCAGTGCAGATGTACACAATGGAGTTCTACACCTACCACTTACGACCGTATGGTATATTGTCCAGAAACCAACACATCAACCAACGTACGTAGGACATTCTGAACTCAAGAGGTTCAGCGTACCTGTGGAATAGGCTGAGCTGTTGGATTATGTACACTGTTTGTGTACAGAGAGCACAACTACTTTCGGGACTAAAATATCACTCGGCTAGACTAATGCCTCGATCAGCACTTGCAGGAATCCATATTTAACTAGATTAGTTCACGTGACTGTAACATGACTCAATTCAACCGGCAGCTGTCCAGATCCTCGCATAGCTATACAGCCTCTCAGGCGCTTGCAACGCAAGAAACGGACATCAAGGAATATATTGTCACTGACGGGGCCGTAGCCCTATACAAAAGGAAAGGGATGTAACGATGTTAATATACCAAGTTCGTTTCACTTCGAATCCAACAATGTTCCCTGTATGTACCCCCATTCGTTACCACTCGCCTCATTCCGTAACCTCAAAGAAGACTCGTCCCCGTCTCGATGCTTGTTATGTGCGAAAATACGACAAACCAATCAGAACGCGCGTAATGATTGTGTGCTTTGATAAAACTAACCCCGAATATTTAAATCGGTTATTGTTTAGAAAATCATGAAAAATATATATCGTCATATTGAAAGTTCAAAGAACCCAGCTAACAGAATTTTGTCGCCTCATGTGAATTTTTTATAAGGATAATGCCATGGTCGGTGAGAGGTTCAAATACACCCACATGCGTTTGTTTACACAACGGCTCTCCTATTTTCAATCGAGTGTTTTCTCGGACGATTTCCGGGCATGTATTGGATAATCTTCGTGCGCTTCTGGCATTTTAAGTTAATATAATTATAAATAGCCATGTGTTGCAAAACAATATATAACTAATCAAACTTTAAACTTAATCACTGTGCTTACATTTCTCTTCATCGGGCATATTTTAGTTTGATGTTTCTGGGGTCCTTCATATTTTGCCAGCTTGCTCATCATAAGAAGGTTACATGCAAGTTCAGACCACTGGTAGACACAATGTACACTAATTCATGATAGAACTCAAATCACCATCATTATTATTATTTATTTATTAACAAGTTAAAATCTTTCAAATTCTTTTAAAGCAGCAATTTTCGAGTGCTTCTGTAATGTTTATTACTGTTGGAATTGAGTTGTTGTTCTTGTTTGAAGTAGTTCTGTCGTAACTGGCGATTGGGCTTCAGTAAACCCTACCACAGTTACCTATTAATTATGGTCGTTCCACATTGTTCGGGGAGATGGTAGCTCTGGCTCTCCGCTCGCTTGGTCCGTTGCAGGCTGCTAAGTCAAGGAGTTAGGGGTCGGACGACCGTGACTCCTAACTAACCACATAACATTTATGTACTGGCACACATACATTCAAAGATAAACGCAACACCAAGTTTATACTCACATAGTTTTACTCTGTCTCAGTCCATCTCTCTAACTACAGCTTCAACATCAGACAGGGCAGGTTCGTTCCACGCGGGGCAACTGAGTGGCGTGGACTGGCTTCCGTCACTAAAAAGCGCGCACCACTCGCTCAGTGCTCAACCCGTCTTTTTATATGGTTCGAGCCTGGCCTGATCTTGATCACATGTTTCAACTAATCGTTTGATTCGTTTAGCCTGTATCCGACCTTGTACTCATGAATATTACGATTGGAAAAGTACCGGTAAGAATCGTTCGGTCACTCTCCCCTTTTTGTTTGTTTCAATATAAGATTAATCTGTTATCAATGTCTTTTACAACAAATGTGTTCTGTCTCTCTTTCCATAGCCTACGGCTAAACGCCATTCTATGAAAACTTTCCGTCTCCATACCATGCCTACCCGTTATAACTCATGAGCCAAACTGCAAATCTAAATACGGAATCTGATGTAATTCTCTCATTGTTTTAGGGATGCATTTTTACCGTATAACAGTTCTGATGTGCCTACGCCAATATGAAATACTTCCAGAGGGACACGAATCGCTATTCGGCTTGTCCCGGAATAACATAAGTTGGTCACGAATGTATATACCCCATCACAATTTGCACACGTTTCAAGCCAATATATTTACCTCCCTGCTTAAGATGTGTACCTGTACCTTGATCCCTGTGTTTCGCGTTACAACCCCCTATGTGCAGCTTATTACCAGGTTCTGTTTTCATTCAGCTTGCACGTACATTTTCCCATCTGAAACAATTGTATAACTTACATAAGTTGTTTCTTTTCCAAAACAAAACTTAGTTTCTTGGTGTTTTACTTCATTAAAGCAGAGCATCATTTCATCATAATATCTGAATACAGTGAGTACATTTTTATACATGGTAAAAATAACCTTTTGGTGCAGTATGCCTGTTATATTAATGATAGTTCAACAGCAATTAATGTGTTGGGCGCAATCAGTCCCTACTTCTGTTCCAAATTACCCTAAAATTATTTCTTTTGTAGTTGACTCAGCATTCTTAACTATGCTACTTAGCTCATGATGAATCTTTGGACTTCATGGATCAGTCAACCAGACAAACATCGACCCAGTTAAATTAAATATAGAAGTGCAAGATAATTCCCAGTCGGGGCCATCTTAAGACACAAAATATCCAGGGTAACTTCCCCATTGCGTTTTATTTATAGACTGGAGACAAATGTGGAATAATAACAATACCTACAGCCAATAGAGCTACAGTGAGTTAGCTACAGCACAGTAAGGTTGCCAGCTCTGGTTTGCCCATTACTGCCCCATCCACAGGGCCGCATACCAAGTAGTCGAAGTTCTAATTTCAGAGTAGTAAAATGCAGTCGACGAATGAACACAGAGTTGGTCTGATGTTTCGATCATGATCAGTGTTTCATTGAGAATTATATGTTTAGTAATTTTCGAGTTAGATTGCAATTCATCTGTCCGATTTTGAGCCAAACGGACTATATCTGAATGTAAAGCTTTGCAATCTTCGGGCTTACACGAAAACAATTGACTTGCTACGCCTGTCTTCTGTCATTTCTTTCTTCTTAATTGCTTGTATAACTTCATACATGTTAGGGTGGGCCTTCTTGAGCTGAATCTTCAATCCACTAAGGAAACCCTCCAGGTGATTGTTGGATCATGGTTCTAAGTTATCATGCTGGTTCCACAACTGAAGACGGAAGCGGGCATCATATTCTTCCCAGGTCTGTGTCACATAGCTATTGAAGGCTGTGAGCTTCTCGCCATTTGGACCTCGGTTCATAACTTCTGTCCATGCGTCTTGAACCTCGTCAGCTGGTAGAAGTAGAAGAGCTGCTGCACGTCGGACATGGATAGCGGGATTTTCTCTGTACTCCTTTTTCTTCAACGCTAGAATCATTAAGATTACTACGTGAATCAACTGTATAGAAAAACGACCCATTGCCAAATAGAATCCAGACCAAGAAATGTATTACGAAGGGTCGTAATAGGTTAGCTGTTGACCGTCTTACCATCAGTTCGGGACATTGTTATGGACAGTCAGACAGACATGTACACGTAGTTTATTTACGTTTCACCACTGTGCCTGTGTCTGGATTTACTTTAAGGTTGTAGCACCAGTCTAAATACAGCACTCCACTGCCTCTCACTGAGAAGAACAAATTGGAACACTGTTACAAAATTGATAACATGCAGAGACTAACAAAACTTCGGACCACTGGTTAATGTTGGAATTCAATTATTGTAAATAAATGTATCAATATATTGTTTAGCCAGAGACCCTGAAGGACAGTTTTGCAGTAAATGGATCTGCGGTATTTGCCATGAGAGGTGACTGATGGGATCCGATGGTCAGGGGCGCTGACCCATCTCATCATATCCCAGTTGCGTAGATCGATGCTTATGCTGTTGATCGCTGGATTGTCTGGTCTAGTCTCTATTGTGTACAGACCGCCGTGATATAGCGGGTATATTGCTGAGTGCGGCGTTGATAATCGGCGCCAATCGAGGATGCAAAACCAACAACCAGCAAATCGTTCCACGACAAAGGGACGTAATCTATCACAATGACTCGGTTCGTGTCTCATACTTCCTACCAGTAGTTCTCACATCATGAGAAATCCTTGATCGTTTGTATGAGAAGTACATCCACTGGTCAAAATGATCTCCAGCAACCCATGCTTGTCGTAAGAGACGACTAACGGAATCGGGTGGTCAGACTCGTTGGCTTGGTTGACACATGTCATCGTATCCCAATTGTGCAGATCGATGCTCATACTGTTGATCACTGGATTGTCTGGTTCAGACTCGATTATTTAAAAGATAAATTGAAAAGCTTATATAAAAGAATTGCATTCGTTACCGGAGCTCCGACCTTTACACGCTCGAAACACCACCCATTTACAAACTGAGGGGTGACAAAGCAGACGACAGCTCATGCAAGAATTGTCCTTCTTACCGGAGCTCCATCCGTTCAGACAAGGGCCCTACACATTTGTTTAGATAAGATGGTACACAGTCGTTAAGGGACGGTTTGGTTTACAAGTAGGAAACAGAATGAATTATGTTTGAAAGTAAAAGAAATATGTCAGTTAGCAATGTAACAGCAGGCAGCGTTGTGACATGAATATATTACCAACAATTAGATATGGCTCAACTCTTTCATCTGTATTCAACAGTTCAGTTCCTATAATCAACTGAGGGCTGATAATGAAATGAATAACACGCATGACATAGTTTGTAGCGACATACCAATGTTATATATGTGATTGCCATTCCCGGAGAAAGGCAAAAATGTCGCGTGTCGCCGTTCTTGGAGAACCCCGGCTTTGGATTGGAGTCTTGATCTGCATGGTTGTAACGTTTGTGCTGATCAATGTGAGGAAGCTCCAACCGAATGCTGATGAGAATTATGGACGCTTAGATTACAGTCTCGGTCTTCTCAAACAGGAGAAGGAGCGCGCATTGTGCTTGGTGATGACGTCACGTGGGAGCCTGAGCACGAAGGCGCGTGTTGTCATTAACACGTGGGCCAGACACTGTACCAAGGTGATCTTCATCAGTTCAGAGACCGATTCCCAATTCCCAATAGAAGGAGTACGAGTTGACGTCAGCCGGGAATACTTAACTGCCAAAACAATGCAGGCTTTCCGCTACATCTACGAAAACCACTTTGATGATGCTGACTGGTTCATGAAAGCTGACGATGATACATATATTATTTTAGAAAATCTCCGATACTTTCTGACGTCCCAAAACAAATCCGAACCTGTATTCTTTGGCCATCATTTCAAGTCAATTGTCAAACAAGGATTCTACAGTGGCGGCGCGGGATATGTGCTGAGTAAGGAGGCGTTGAGGAGATATGGGGAGAAGGGACACGATCCCAAACTGTGCAGGCCTGATGGTGCTGGAGAAGATGTAGCGTTCGGCAGATGTATGGAGAACCTGGGGGTGAGGACAGTCAACACAACAGACGCCTCGGGAGGAGCAGATTCCATTGTTTTCGCTCCTGGATAAATCTATTTCGTGGAACTCCAGGTTTACATTTCGTATATGATGCCAATGGTGCCAAATAGGCATTGGAGTAACCATTTAGTAGTTATTATACTGGGCGTTCAGTTAATTTACAGCAGACAGTGGACCTATATCATCGAAACATACATCATACTATATCATCGAAATATACATCATACTATATCATCGAAATATACATCATATTTGATAAAATACAGACTCTGACGATACTGAATTAATGTGGTCGTTCAGTTCCATGTATTGTGTGCACGATTTCGTGACAGTAGTGTCCTAACGCGAAATATCAACGCACATGTCGGTGGTGAAAATGGAGTGTGTGTCGAGACAGCTTGAATGAAGTTTTCCTACTCTGAAGTAACGATAGGCGTTATTCTGGTGACATATACTCTGCTATAGTGTCGATGAAAATGCTGAGTAAATATTCTAACCACTCGTTCTCGGATGTTAAATCGACAAATATGTGTTAAGATTATCAGCAATTACAGGTAACATCTTTGTGTAAAACCTTAGGAAATGTTTTGTTTTCATTCTTATAAACAATTTATAATGTTCGTTCCCTTAGTCATGGTATATGTTTCGGGATACCAAGAGTATATCCGACTACGCCATATCCTGCCACTACGTCACTCCTGACGAGATGTTGCTGCTTGAATACTATATCTACCCAACACTACAGTCCGTTGGGTTTAAACGAGAACGATGAATGATTAAATAACTCGAAATTGCACAAAAAATACATGAGACACATGGTCCTGAAACCTCTGTACCCAACAGGATCTGAATTCTGACGTTTCATGATCGATCACGGAACAAGTTGTTTAAGAAACATGGTTCTATTTTCACGCTTCAAACCGATGGGTGACAAACGGCCGGTCGAACAGAGCTGGCACGCACTTCAGGCGCAACACAGCACAGCCCATACTAGTCAGGATGTTGCTGCAAGAATACTATATCTACTATACACTAGTACAGGCTATTGGGTTACTGAATCAATAAAACTGACATGAAACAGCTGTTGTGCCTTTATATATATTTTCGATTACTCGTCATAATTATTATTACTATGTCATTATCGGTACAAATATGTTTATGAATTGTCTCATGTTGTGGAAGACGCATGGTTTCCGTGTTCTTTAAACTTGTAAATCATTTTATTCCTATGTGAGCTGTACGATTATGCGTGTGTGTGAGTGTGTGTGTGCGTGCGCGCGCGCATACATACATACAATGAACCACGCATTTCCAGGATACATTACCGGAGAGCACCAATTGTTTACATTTGCCAGATTCAGCAATATGCATTACTCCAGTATGAGTTTTCATGTATTAACAGACGAACTGATGTGAATTGAATTTAACTTCAAAGCTACATGGAGACTGTTTTGTGTTTAATGACCAAATCTTGATCTGTGTATGGATTGTGTAGCCATCCGTTGATATTGTATTACAGTATTTGACGAAATAAGCAAAAAATCATATTCTCCCGTATAATGAAATTTATTGTTGTGTCAAGATCAAATTTTATTGTTCATTAAAATGCAAGATGTAATGATACCAACACAGTTTTATTGATTTCTAAACAACATACGTATAAAGACGAGAAAATGTTATCCGTTGTACTTAACAGAATGTCGAACATTTGAACAACACTGAAAAAACAGCACATCAGCAGAGTCAAAGATCATCCATTACCAGAATGCGAACATCAGCTGAGTGCTCCACAAACAAGGAAACGTGTCCATTCAATGAACACAGCAACATGATAATCTTAGATGGCCAGGATTAAAATTGTATTTAATTTCATTTGTTTGATTGTATGAATTGTCTTGATAACGCCAACTGCAGGCCAGCATAGCATTACAACCACTGCAGCCAACCATGGTCATATGAGGATGTTACTAATATGTCAATGGTTCCAGTCAGAGGACCAACATCTGGAGCTGATACACCTTGAGCATCTTGCATCACCGCACAGGCATCATGGTCTTGCTAGCCCCGCATCGCACCGCGCAACACTATTCTATACTTCTTTCTGAAAGACCGAGTGGAAGGATGAGCAACAGTCATTATAACGAAAGTAAGAAACTAGTACATTCAGAAGTTCATACAGGTAAACGTTTAAGTCATTCTTTAAGTTTATATGTACTCAACGGCGTCAATGAAGGGTCATCAAGATACGTTGCGTGTCAAAAACATGAATATCTGCCCATAAGCGTTGATATATCTGACTATGTGAACATCAGCTCAACAACGTGTTCTCATGCCAGTTCCATGTCTGGGTTTTTTTTAAAAACTGAAATATGGACAATGTCCGAGATTAATGATGACTGGGAAAGCTACCCAAAATACCCTGAAAATGAAACAGTGGTTTTGGCCATGCCAGTGTAATACGGGTCACGTAACGTTCTGTTTGGGAATAACATTGTCCACTAAGGATAAAATTAACCTGCCTTCTTTGCGGCTGACAACGTTTTCGGAATACTCAAATTTCTTATTACCTGCTTGACCCGTCAATAATGACGCTGAGTACAACTTATAACTGCAAGGCAAAAGAAGGTAGACATCCATGTTTACAGGTGGCTAAGAATGAAGCAAAACAAGAAACAGTTATTCAATGGTAATGTATTTGATAGAGGACCATGATTTTCGTTGGACCTTAAGTTTGCAGTGAGTGTTTTCAGCGTAATAATGTTTTCATTACGATTCAGGTCAAATCCAATTTTTAAGTTTATATTTTATACTGCCCGGCAAGTTTTACAGTTAATATTACTTGGATTTCCAGACACAAATGATCGAGATGAATGTCTTCATAAACATGTGTCACATACTTCTCTTAGCAATTGGACAAATAGATGCAGATGTCTGTCAAATTAAAGTTCATGTGAATTTCCATTGTCTTTGAAAAGCACAATATTTCATATTGTTACATGTTGTAAAGCATGTGTCCCCTACATGTCTGTATATGAAACATGGATAGTGTGTGACGTAAACTTTGAAAAAGAAATTATCATTCTTTTGACTGAAAATTGTATGGGGATTGGGTGAAGTCTATTTTTCGGAGTTTAGGTTTCTTTTCTTTTTTTGTCTTTTCCGTTTTAACCTTTTTATATTTTTTGCGTTTTTTCACCACTTCCCCTCCCTCTCCCACGACGGTCGCCTCTCCGCACTCCCCTGTTGTAACTTCAACACCTTCATCACCCTCATCCTCCTTTTCGTCCGCTTCATCAGTATCTGTTGCGTCTTCACCTTCCTCTATTTCCTCATTGTCTTCATCACTCGCTTCTGAGTTTTCGGGCACTGTTATATTCTCCTTACCTTCAGACATTTCAGGATGAGTTTCATCTGTAATTACTTGAGGATGGAGTTCTGTGGTCAGAAGCTCCCGAGTGTCTATGTCCTCTGATACAAATCTTGCTTCAGATTCAGAACCTTCTCCCAAACGAGTTTCAGTGTTCAGTTTTTCACTACCAGGCTTATTATATATGTTATCATCGTTATCCAAACATGGCTCAACTCTTACCTCATCTACAGTTTCTCTAAGTGACGTGAGGCTATCACCTTCAACCAGCCTGTCATCATCTATGCTTACTTCCTTTTCTTCTTCTTCAACGCCACTAGAAAGACCAGACGGTTCAGACCGCACTCTGTCCTTGTCCATCTTGTGATCATCTATATTACTTTGAACCCCTTCAAGCGTGTCCTCTGTTACATCCCCCAATTCAGCTTCCTCTGCTATATCACTCCCTGCAGTAGGTTGTTTGTCTTCCTCTTCCATACCAAAAACCTCCTCGTCTTCTAGCATTGCATCGTTCGTAGCATCTTTGTCATCTTTTAACTCATCATTGGCTTCATCCATCTCATCCCCTCCCGTTTCAATCAACGGATCCCCTTCATCCCTACATATATGTGTGGCAACTTCACCAACCTGGTCATCCTGTTCCTTAGACTCCAGATCAACAATCATATCCGTGTCATCCTCTTTAAACAGCGTATCTTCTTTCAACTGTTTAGGATTACTCTCCCCGTTCGGGTTCTTCAGCGGTTGGGGATTCTTTCTTGATAGCTCCTTTGTCGCACGCACTGTAAAGAGAGCAGATTGTTTGACAGTTGAACAGTTCCTGTAATTCGTTTTTCTAGAAAAGACTTTTTTTAGGAATTTGTCAAATTGTGTAATGTTGTGTTGCTTTAGTGTTAATCATTTCTTAGGTGGTGCTTCAACCACATACGAAAAGGAGTTTGAATAAAAACCTTCAGCACAGCCAACAGGATCCTTTCTAACTGGCACCACTGTAGATTTCTTTTCTCTGCAACAAATATATGTCTACGTCTATTTCCAATACAGTGGGTGAGTAAGTTAGTGAGTTTAGCTTTACGCCGCACTCAGCAATATTCCCGCTATATGGCGAGGGTCTTTAAATAATCGAGTCTAGACCAGACAATCCAGTGATCAACCGCATGGACATCGATCTACGTAATTGGGATACGATGGAATGTGCCAACCAAGTCAGAGAGCCCGACCACCCGATCCCGTTAGTCGTCTCCTATGACAAGCATGGGTTACTGAAGATCAATTCTAACCCGGGGGTATTTCCAATACAATTAATGGGTATTGTTTTGTCACCACATCATCTACATCGTGATCCCAAAGTATCCACTTTTATCAAGTCAGTCAGGAAACTTCAATTCAGAAATATGACATTATAATCTTCTCACATTAATTCATCAGTTATTCATGAGGCATGTGAGTTAGAATCAGGAAAGTTACCCTCCAAGTTTTTTACAGATATAGATCATGAGAGCTCCACCAAGAATTGCGCCCTGTGCACCACATGCTGCCATTAGAAGTTTGGTTGTCATTGAGTAGGCTGGCATGCATACTGAAACAGATTAAAGACAGAGATAGTCAATTCAATATGGATCTTCATATAACATTCATACGATCGTAGCCGGTTTTTAGGATAGGCAAATATATTTTAAATAACTGGCGTATCATTGTATGTGATGCCCCCTTCTCTGGCTAGGTTTCCGCAAAGTAAAACTGATAATGATTTCCTTCATACAAACATGGAAAATGTGTGTACAAGGCTGTACACACGTGTAACGTTTGGCTCGAAGCGTTTTAAACGTCTGTTTGATATGTTTTGTTTGGCTTTTTCAAATGATCAAAATATTATCCATGGAGGAATTTTCATTTCATGTCTAGGAGCTAGATGGTCTTAGAAGAAGTGAGGTGAAAGTAGGAGTAACGAGTGTTCAAGCATCCATATCGCAACGTTGGTGTGTGCACGCGCGTGCGTGCGTTCGTGTGCGTGTCACAGAGATATCATGCTGCAGTTTAACAAGAACACTAAAGGCAGACACATGATACTGACTTCAAGGCGATATGTCTTTGTTTTATTCCTTAGTGAGTGAGTGTTTTACGCCGCTTTTAGCAATATTTCAGCAATATCACGCGGAGTAACACCAGAAATGGGCTTCACACATTGTACCTATGTGGGGAATCGAACCCGGGTCATTGACGTGACGAGCGAACGCTCTAACCACTAGGCTAACCCACCGCCCATTAGTAGTCGATATGTCTTTGTTTTACCCCTTGGGGCGGTGGGGTAGCCTAATGGTTAAAGCGTCCGCTCATCACGCTGCATGCCCGGGTTCGATTCACCACATTGGTGTAATGTGTGAAGCCCATTTCTGGTGTCCCCGCGGTGACTGCGGCTGCTTGTACTAGCCCAGACCTAAGCCGGTTTTATAGTGCTAGCCCACTGAGATACCATGCTGCATTGAAGCATGAATACCCCACTCAGACACATTATACTGACTCCGAGCCGACCAGTCCTTGTTGTACCCATTAATGCCGAGCGCCAGGCAGGGACCAACAAGTACCATATTTTGTCGTCTTTTGGTATGACGCGGTCGGGAATCGAACCCGCGACCTTCCGCTCTCCGGGCGGACGTTCTGACCACTACACCACGGAGGCGGTATGACGTATCCGGGAATCATACAGCAGACCTTCTTCTCTCCGTCAGACGCTCTATTCACTAAACCATGGACGCGGTCAGGTTAAGTTGAAGATGATGACTTCTTAAAATGTGGCATTTAAAGGATGGGGTATGATGAAGAAGAAGTTTTATAGATTGACATTTTCATCTGCAAGCAAGTGATAACGGTGTTAGCATCTACATCTACATCTACATCTACATCTACATCTACATCTGCATCTACATCCATCGCATAAAGAAGCTGTCAATCCATAAAACTTCTTTGAAGGTGATGAGTTAATCCTATAAGCTAAATCAAGGGTAAATGTCAGTTCAATCAGATCACATAAAATTGTTTCAATATAGCCAGCTCTGGCTGCTTGCATGTTAGCTGGATGTTCTTTAGAAATCTTTAGGCTACGTATAGGACAAGGGCCTTCCTTACATTGAACCTCTGGCTTTATCCCTGGCTTTAGTTGCCTGACATGACTGGAGCTTTCTCTGGAGTGATGTTCAGCCGTCGATGGTGTTCCCTTTTGTTTCACGAGATGGTTAACGTTTGGATTTGACGCTTTGAAGTCGTTTGAATGTGACTTTGGGTTATTGCCACAGCTCCTCTGATTCAAAACTACGTACGATGTTGATACATCCAAATTTGTATTCGTGTCGTGAACAATTAGATGAACTATGTTTGGGATTGGAGTATGACCATTGTATGTTCCTGAAAACACAAGCTGCCAACCGTTATTGTTCCTAATACTAAAGAATGGCATCGCTGCCCTGTCTACTTTAACAGTGTGCCATGTTGCCATATTCTTCAGTTTGACCGTAAGGAGAGATCGCCCTCTGTCGGCCAAAGATGGAGCATCAATGGTGTAAAGGCGTTTGTCAAAATCTGGACCAAGAGTATTGGGTACTGGACTGCTGTTGGCGGATCTGCTCGACACAGAGACTGACACCGTGGCCTTGACCTTGTGTTTCCCATCCGAGACCTCCACATTGACAAGAAGGGACTGCACTCCTGTTAGGCTTTTCTTCACGCTTAAAGCACCAGTGAGGTTATCAATTGATAATAAGTTCGAACCATCCCTACCGCCAGCTGAAAATGCATAAAACTTGTATCAATAATATTTGTGGTAATACCTTGTCTAACGGTTGCATGGGGTGCACTACGTCAGTTACAAGAAATAGAAATCGCAGAAATATACTCATGGAAACAAATAAGGGAACACCTGAAAGTACAAGTGTTCCTATATTCTTGTCCAGGTTTCTTCACAAGCTTTGTATTGCACTGTGGGTGACATTTTGAAAGGAATAAGGGAACACTTGTACTTTCATGTGTTCCCTTATTCGTTTCCATGAGTATAATATACCACTATTAATGTTAGTTTACGAAAAGCTTAATATAAGACTATTAATGTTGGTTTACTAAAGGGACATTGTTCCTGGATGACCTTTGCATATTTATCTGTACGGCAAGTTTCGTGAAGGTTTCATTACCGGTCTTTATGGCGGAGATGGTATACACGAGAGGACCATCACCCACGTCTTGGTCTGTAGCTACAAGATTGGCAATGACAGTCCTGATGGGCGTGGTGGAGAACACACTGATATCATCCAGCTTATCAGCTGAACCTGTACTTGCGGATTGCCAACGAGGAGGAAACTCGTTAACAGGGAGTACCTGAAACCATGACACTGATTTTGAAACAAACCAAATATTGTAGGCTCTCTCTCTCTCTCTCTCTCTCTCTCTCTCTCTCTCTCTCTCTCTCTCTCTCTCTCTCTCTCTCTCTCTCTCTCTCTCTCTCTCTCTCTCTCTCTCTCACTCACACACATCACACTCTCTCACATACATACATACACACTCATACATCTACATATACATCCACACTCTCCATCATACATATACATACATACATACACACATACACACACACACACACATACATACATACATACATACATACATACATACATATACATACATACATACACATACAAACATACACACATACATACATACACACACACAAACATACACACATACATACATACATACACACACATACATACATACATACACATACACACACACACATACATACATACACACACATACACACACACACACATACATACATACATACATACATACATACATACATACATACATACATACATACATACATACATACATACATACATACATACATACATACATACATACATACATACAGATGATATAGCTGTCAATGCATTATGTGCTATCTTTGTGAATTGAAGGCATGCATCGGACATGTAACATACCATACATGCATGAACCAAGCTAGAAAGCCTTCGATCCCGTTAGTCGCGACTTACGACAAACTTGGGTTGCTGAAGACCAATTCTAACCTGGGTCATTATGGGTCGTTAAAACGTGCTCTTGTCCGTGGTATTAACTTTCATATTTCACGTACTCCTACTTTTTAATCACACACGTCTGACAAGGACTACTGCACGGTACCTATATATTTGAAGCCGGCTCCCCATGCTGTCCCATCCATACGTTAGTACAACAAATGGTAACAAAAGGGTTGCACTAACCTCAAGGTTCACCTGGATGTAAGTTTTCCTTCTAACTTTCTCGGAATTGTCTTTAACCTGGACGAAGAACGTTGTAACGCCACACTGACTGCCGTTCTCCAGGTCAAGACTGTGAGCTCGGACAACTAGTGCCCCTTTCTGGACGGTAAATGCTGACATTGTCCACTCTTCACCAAGCACTGTGTATGTCAAGTTCCCGTTGTCAGCTTCGTCGATGTCGTTGCAAATCGTTGTGAGATTCATCACGGTGATATCTAAACATTTAAAGGCGTTTGACTGGTATTAATCTCACAACATTTATACTGATTGCATAAGAACTTCATAAAGAACTTCGTAATATATTTCTAGTTTGCATAATGATGAAATATGTAAGCGATATATACATGTAAATGCCAGGGTTACTTCATGCAAGCGATAGATACATGTAATACATTTCTTAATCATACATTGTAAATATGCATGCACTGCTTAAGTGGACAAGTATTTATGTTTGGTTTATCTCTACAAGAAAATACCGTTTGTTTGCTTTTGGGGTTTGTGTTATTTTCTTATTGGTATGATTGTGTTGTTAAGGCTCCACTCGCCACTTTTTCAGCTATATGACGTCGGGCTTAAAAAATTGAGTCAGTAAAGATAGTTCAGAAGCATCCAACCATCCAACTGGGACGCGATGACATGCAGGGAGCCTGACCATCCGATCTCGTAGTTTGCCTCTTATGTGGTTTGCTGGAGACAACCCTCTAGCCAGCATTCTTCATGGGAAACGAGATTACTAAGATATTAGATTACTAACTTGACTACATATGCAAGCCACGCCTCCCATTAGCTTGCTATAACTGCAATGTGATAATGTTGTTTAACAATGCAATAAATAGATAGAAACTCACCTGGTGTCTTAATTATAATGTGTATAATGATACTTCATGTGTAAACATCCGATGCTAGCCTGGGATATAAATAATCTTGTTTCTTTCATTTTTAAAATTTTAATCTCTGTACATTTGAATCTCAGAGATGGCATGGGCTAAGGGTGGGAAATCCCCCTGCTAACTCTTTCGCTGAGTAAATAACAATAACCAGTGGCTTGAGAATGGTGACGTCATTTGATTGTGACGTTTTGGTAACCACCTTCTTTCAGTGGCATTTTAGAAGCTGGAAAGTACAATATAGACAAACTTTATAGATAACAACTTCTTCATTTCGTGAGTGCGACGATTCGAGACAGATTCTTGCTCTTCGATACATTCCTGTTTGACAACGGTACAGGAATCTGTATCGAAACGTCGCCCTCACGAAATAAAGAAGTTGTTATCCATAAAGTTTGTCTATATTTAGGAGATAAACCTAGTGTGTTTGAAAATCAGAGACATGCTTTACTGAATTGATGGCGACTAAATTTCAATTGGAACCGAACGCGTAGCAGAACAAATTTCTGCAAATGTGTGTTTCAATTTCATTGTGGTGATATATCAGAGGATTTCACACAGTTGATGGCCAGTTCCGGGCGGTATACGTTCAGTATTACCCTTATTTAAACTTCAAACATACTACAAGTAGATCTGTGATCATTTGACTATGTATGTATAAATTGTTAATAGGGGTGGGTATTGCAGAGAATATTCATTTTGCGATATATTGCGATGCGAAAGCATATAATGCGATATGTAACAATATATTGCAAGAAGTATTTTAAATAAAAATCTACTTATAATCGAGTTAATTATTGATTTATAAAGCAAAAACACAGCAAAATAACTATATGCTTGATTGAATTTAACAACTTTTAATCATGACAAAATAAAAATGTAAATAATAGTTGGTACAAATTAAACAAGGAAATATCCGAAGATTTCCAAGTGTTACGAACTTTTCCGAACGCAAGTCAAAATACCAGGTTTTGATCAGCGTATCGCAATAGGTACCGTTATCATGTCTGAACCGGTAAATGCCGGTAAACCGGTTATATTGCGTAGCCCTAATTATTAATATGTAAACTAACCGTAATGATTGTTTTTTCAATGCTCAGGTTACGATGGTTCGGTTTGCAGATGGAATAGTTGTCGTTAATAATTTGTATGTAATAATTATTATGTAAACTGACCATCATGGTTGTTTTCTTCAATGCTCAGGTTACGATGGTTCGGTTTGCAGATGGAATAGTTGTCGTTAATAATTTGTATGTATTAATTATTATGTAAACTGACCATCATGGTTGTTTTCTTCAATGCTCAGGTTACGATGGTACGATGGAATAGTTGTCGTTAATAATTTGTATGTGCAAACTGACCATCATGGAATGCTCAGGTTACGATGGTTCGTTAGATGGAATAGTTGTCGTTAATAATTTGTATGTATTATTTATTATGTAAACTGACCGTCATGGTTGTTTTCTTCAATGCTCAGGTTACGATGGTTCGGTTTGCAGATGGAATAGTTGTCGTTAATAATTTGTATGTATTATTTATTATGTAAACTGACCATCATGGTTGTTTTCTTCAATGCTCAGGTTACGATGGTCTGGTTTTGCAGATGGAATAGTTGTCGTTAATAATTTGTATGCATTATTTATTATGTAAACTGACCACCATGGTTGTTTTCTTCAATGCTCAGGTTACGATGGTTCGGTTTGCAGATGGAATAGTTGTCGTTAATAATTTGTATGTATTATTTATTATGTAAACTGACCATCATGGTTGTTTTCTTCAATGCTCAGGTTACGATGGTTCGGTTTGCAGATGGAATAGTTGTCGTTAATAATTTGTATGTATTATTTATTATGTAAACTGACCATCATGGTTGTTTTCTTCAATGCTCAGGTTACGATGGTTCGGTTTGCAGATGGAATAGTTGTCGTTAATAATTTGTATGTATTATTTATTATGTAAACTGACCATCGTGGTTGTTTTCTTCAATGCTCAGGTTACGATGGTTCGGTTTGCAGACAGGAGAATTGTCGTTTATGTCCAGGACTCTCAGGTCAAATATGGCGCTGGCAGAGTGTCCGACAAGGTCAGTTACGGTCAAGGTCACGTTTTCAAGATAAGACGTTCCTTCTGGTCCATCTCGGTCGAGGCGTTCTATGACCTTGAGATGACCACTACCCGTTGCTTCAAATATGCTCGATGCCTTCCCTACATAACAGAAAATCCAAGGTTATAATAATTATAAGTTTTGTCCTAGGTGATTGACATTTGATCTGTATTACTAATGAAAATCATAATTCTGAAAACAGGTTTGTAGTTTTAGTCAAATTCAACCTATACGACAGCACTACCAAATCATTAATGGTTACTGGTGAGTGAGTGAGTGAGTGTTCTGCCGCTTTTAGCAATATTTCCTGTGATAGCCACGTCCACGAAACCAGTTAAAACATGGATTCCTTCATGTATTTCTGAGGTCCTTTCTGGATGAGACGTACCCGTGAAGATCCGGGTTAGAATATGGGCCTTCAGTAACCCATGCTTTTTGTAAGTGGCGACTAACGGGATCGGGTGGTCAGGCTCGCTGACTTGGTTGACACATATCATCTGTTCCCAATTGCGCAGATCGATGCTCATGCTGTTGATGACGGGATTGTCTGGTCCAGACTCGATTATTTACAGACCACCGTCATAAAGCTGGAATATTGCTGAGTGCGGCGTAAAACTAAAATCACTCACGCACTCTCTACAGGAAGCATAAATTAACCTCTAGTTAAAAGGTTATACATGTACTAGTATCTACTGAAACGGTTACGGAGTTACTTCTTTAAATCAACCAGTACATCACCAGATAAAGTTAGTGTGAGGTTGTCTCCCTTGTCAAGGTCGCTGACGTTGTATATGCCGCCAAATACCGTGCCCACCGTGACCTCTTCGGGGATCTCCA